>NC_090446.1:1060870565-1061170565 GCF_031143425.1 Pleurodeles waltl | reverse complement strand
TGTCACTGGTTGTCCTTGTGGTGTTCTGGCATCTCTGCTGGTGAACACCTTTAGCTATTAATATGGTACTTTATCAGGTTACCCTCGATGCGTGCTGTCTCAACTGCTGGGTTGACTTCATAGTCTCCTTACTGTGGTGCTTTTGGTTATTTTTTGGGTGCACTTTTCCTGTTCTTGGATGGGCCCGGTCTTGTTCATATCTTCATACCCAGCTGTCACAATATGTTAATTTAATAAGGTAATTATTGTAGCTATATGCATGCTCTCCTCTAACTCAAATACCTCTAGCTACTGTTTTATGTGGATGCCCCAGATCTCCTCAACACCTTTTAAAATGCGCACACACCAGAACTCTTCACATACAGACCACTCTAAACTCTTCACCAACCATACATTACACAGAGTAGCTTCTTTCGCGACCTTTCAGATAGGACTTTAGACCTCGTAAAGGATATGAAAAATGAGTAGGTTGCAGGGAATGATTGTATACTTTACATGCACTCCTATTTTATTTCTTGGGCAGCGGAACATTGAAATATACCAGATGGACAGCAGTATTTACCTGTTGCCAAAAGTCTAGCACAATTGATCAGTCGTTTGTTTTGTGGCACATTTGCCTAGCATTTCTAACATGCCTCTAGCAAGAATAAAAATTGCAAAATACCTATCATCAGCTACACAAAGGTGTTGATTGATATGGAGTTGTTTTTGGGTTTCTCCCACATGCTGGGTCTTTAGACACTAGACCCAATTTGATTCTTGTAATACATTGTTTGACATTGAGCCATCAAAATCGAATCACAAATACTGTTGCTCAGTAATTAGCACCCATCTGATATGTCTGCATTGCTTAAAAAGAATCATTTAAATCCACAGTAAAGGCTTTTTCCTTAACAAGAGTTTAATATTGAACTGTGAGCCTTCATCTGCATTTTAGGACTAGTGCTAGATGAGAGCAGCCTTAGGTTTTAAAACACAAAGCTGTACTACGACCAACAGCATAAAAGCAAAAAACCTTAAGTGTTTAAGTTAACACCATGGAAAATGCACAGTAAAAAGTCTGTGCACAGTTACAGCAAGCAAACCTAGGTCCAATAAATTAAAAATAAGCCTGTCACCTGTACCAGTTGTGGAGAGGGGCCGTCTTCATCATATAAACGTTTTGCAATATTTAATGAAAGCCCATTAAGAAACCATAGCTTTCTAGGACAGTTATGTGAAAAATGTGCCCTAAAGTGCCCTTTGATTTCCATTTAACAAAATAAACCTTAAATTGGTAGGAGGGCAAGGGAAGAAGGTGAATTCAGGTTGAGTATTACAACATTCAGTGCTCTCAAGCCTCCACTCATTTATCTTGGTACATTATGTACCGTTTACTTGAGTAGAGTACATTTGCACTGTTTTAATTTACTTTTGTCACATATGGGAGATTTTTTGTTTTTTTTGTTTTTGTACTTTCAACACATTCAAGACTAAGCTAAAAATCAAAGCATCTTTTGCATGCATCCTGAATCCCCTTCCAAAACAGTTTGTCATAATGATAATTGGAGCCTAGAGGCTTTTGGGTGGTATTATTGCTAGAAGTATGGCATGCCAGTGGTAAAAGTGGGCCCCACAAGTGTTAAAAATAGATGACCGTCTCCTTACAAAACGTTGGTGCCTAATTTCCTTTGCGATTTAGTTGCATATTTATATTTAGTAACTAGACACTCTTTTCATGTTTATAATAGTGTGCGTGGATTCTTCAGGGGACCTAATTAATGTGAAATTTCTAGAAGAATGTTTTTAAAAAGTGATCCACACTCCAAACAGTCAGTGGTAGGTTCCTTAGTGTTAGACCAATTTTAATCAGTAATCTTTTTCTGTGACCACCATTACAAATCTATTTTTTGTAACCCATTGTAGTATGAATTTCAAAAGATCAGAGTTGATATAAAATATGACCAAAGTTAGCTTACAAACATTCATAACTGTATCAGACATTGTTAAAGGGAAAGAAAAATTGAAACAAATAGAAGATAGCAGGTGGAGTGGGATTGAGAAATAATGCTAAATATAAAATGTTAAGTGAAAAGAATTGTGGTGGGGGCTGTAAATGAAGAGTGGTGGAGCTTGTCATACAAGTGCAGCTCATAGCCTCTGGCAAGAACACTGCATGACATTACTTCATACTTTGTAGTATTCCAGCAGACCTTTGAGCAAGACATCAAATCATCCAGGTTTATAACAAGTACATTGAAATCTGAATGCCTGTAGCAGAAGGACAGGGCTCAGTAACTATATTAAAGGAAAACTATTTAACTGGCCAGTGTCCGTCGGGTGGAGTCATAATAATAAAGTTCTACTCTCCACACTAATTCAGATTTGAATTGAACCACATTACTGCCCTTCTATTGACATATGTCCAGAATAGAGCCTAAATTCATATTTAACTACTCGTCAAGTATCATTGCAGACTATTTCCCCATTGTGTTTATAGTTCATATGTTGGACAGGTAGTGAAAAATGAGGTAAATCCAAAAGGTTTATCTTTGGGCAGTAGTCTGCTCTATCTAACAGAATCATGAATGTCTCTAAGTGACCTAAACCCTCATCCCTGGTGTAGCCAAAAAGTAGCATCAACGGAGTAACGCAAATTTAGTGACTTGTTGTCTCGTACTGATGTTTTTAGGGTTAAGTGAATGGTTGCATCCATGGGCTAGGAGCACAACTTATGCCAGCTTTCCCTTCTGCCCATGGCCCCTATAACATCTGTTGGAACAACCATAAATAGACTGCAGCACCTGCAAAAGTCATGTTCTATCAAACTATAATCTTATAATGATTCTTCTTAAGTTGGACATGTAGTGAGACGCTGTCTTCTCCCCATACCAGTTGAATCTGTGGATAAGATCCATTAGAGGCTACTGCTCACAAGTGTGTGTGTGTGTGTGTGTGTGTGTGTGCATATATATATGTTCGATGGCATGTGTAGCTGCAGATAAACATGCTGTGCAATGTTCTGCCATCTAGTGTTGGGCTCGGAGTGATACAAGTTTTTCTTCGAATAAGTCTTTTCGAGTCACGGGACCGAGTGACTCCTCTCTTTCGGCGCCATTGCGCATGGGCGTCGACTCCATCTTAGATTGTTTTCTTTCCGCCATCGGGTTCGGACGTGTTCCTCTTCGCTACGTATTTCGAATCGGGAAAGTTAGCCAAGTATCGAAAATTCGACTGTATTGTTATCGCTCGGTACCGGGTTAGTGTTAGTGTATCGGCACCAACATCAAGACCGCTTCGGCGGCCCTTCGGGGCTTCCACTCGTCACCGAGGCCTGGTCGGCCTGACCACACCCATCGTCCCAGACTAATGGACCGGACCCCCTTCTGTTTCTGTCCTAAGTGCCACGCAAAGTATCCTTATACAGACCAGCACCGGGTCTGTAATCTGTGTTTGTCACCCGAACACACGGAGGATACTTGTGAAGCTTGCTTGCAGATCGAAGAAAACCTTGACAGATCGACGCCCAAGACGACTGCAAATGGCGTTGAAACCGAGAGAACAGCTCGACGTCGAGGAGGAGGAAAGAATCTCCATCCAGGAAACTGACTCAGATGAATCCGACAGTGAACGACCCTCGACGGTGCAACAAACCGTGAGTAAACCTGCCCGTCCCAATCTCAGGGTCACCCCAAAAAACATAAGGCCATGGGGACGCCACCGCCAGTAGGCCCCTGGCTCAACCCACCGAAAGGAAGGTGACCAGACAACGGCACCAAAAAAGGCCAAAGAGTTGCCGAAGATTGTCGAGATTCCGGCACCAAAAGATTTCAACACCGAGTGATCTAATCCAACAAACCCCGTAAAAGCTCCTCGGAACCGAAAAAGACTATAACATCTGAAACTTCGGTACCGAAAAAAGTGGCCTTGGAGCTGAAAAGAGGCTCATACACAGAGGAGCAAGGGCTTTCCATGCAACTTAAGGAAAGACATAGATTTGAGCAAGAGTTGGATATAGAGGAACCTGACCAAAGACAACAGAGGTTACATATCAAAAAGGATACTGGCAAGATTCAGACTTACCTCCACTCAAATCTAAAAGAAAACTTGCTTTTCAGGAAACAGAATTGCAACCAAAGGCCAAAGTGGTTAGAGACAAGTCACCAACACCACAGGTCTCACCACAACCATCCCCACTGCACTCACCACATTTGTCACCAGTGGGAACTCCAATAATGCAGTCACCCACACATACTGGGATGACCCAAGATGATGCTGATGCATGGGACTTATATGATCAACCAATATCGGATAACAGCCCAGAGTGTTATCCAACCAAGCCGTCACCACCAGAAGACAGTACTGCATATACGCAGGTACTAGCCAGGGCAGCTACGTTTCACAACGTAGCGATGCACACTGAGCCAGTGGAAGATGACTTCCTTTTTATCACTCTGGCATCCACCCACGCATCCTATCAAAGCCTGCCAATGCTTCCGGGCATGCTCAAGCACGTGCAACAAGTCTTCCAGGAGCCTGTAAAGGGAAGAGCTATCACGCCTAGAGTTGAAAAGAAGTACAAACCACCTCCAACAGACCCAGTGTTTATAACACAGCAGCTCTCACCGGACTCAGTGGTTGTAGGGGCAACAAGGAAAAGAGCAAACTCTCAATCGTCAGGAGATGCTCCACCACCTGACAAAGTCGGAAATTCCACGCTGCAGGCAAGCGAGTGGCATCACAAGCAGCCAATCAATGGCTAATTCACAAGCCCTACTTGCATGCTACAACAGGGCACACTGGGACGAGATGCAAGACATCATACAACACTTGCCCAAGGAACACCAAAAACTTGCCCAGCAAGTAGTTGAAGAGGGACAGGCCATATCTAACAATCAGATAAGGTCCGCACTAGACACAGCAGCACGGACTGTCAACACAGCTGTAACCATTCGCAGGCATGCATGGCTGAGGAGTTCTTGATTCAAGCCAGAAATTCAACAAGCGGTGTTAAATATGCCGTTTAATCAACAACAGTTGTTTGGGCCGGAAGCGGATACTGCTATCGAAAAAAATGAAAAAGGACACGGCCAAAGCCATGGGCGCACTCTATTCCCCAGAATTCAGAGGCACTGTTGGAAAGCCACAATTTAGAGGGGGGTTTCGGCAGCAAACATCTGAACCTTCCACCTCCCAAACAAAACCAACCTATCAATCACAATACAGGGGGGGGGGGGGGGGGGGGGGGGGGGGTTGTTTGTGGTTCCTATAGAGGACAATTCCCAAGAGGAAGGGGAAAATTCCAGCCCGCCAAACCAAGCCCTAGCAAGCAGTAACTTCGTCACAACACCCCAACACTTGTCACCATTGCGGGGGAGACTAACCAAATACTACCACAATTGGACTCATATTACCACAGACACATGGGTCCTATCATTTATCCAACATGGTTATTGCATAGAATTCACAACATTCCCTCCAGATGTGCCACCAAAAACGCACAGACTGTCTCAACAACACTTAGACCTATTACATATAGAGGTCCAAGCACTGTTACAAAAACAAGCAATAGAGCTCGTACACAATCACCAAAAAGGAACAGGCGTTTACTCACTATATTTCCTCATTCCAAAAAAATACAAAACTTTAAGACCTATCCTAGATCTCAGAACACTGAAACTCTTCATCAAATCAGATCATTTCCACATGGTAACACTTCAAGACGTAGTTCCCTTACTAAAAAAGGGGGAATACATGACAACACTGGATGTCAAGTATGCGCATTTCCACATACCCATCCATCCTTATCACAGAAAATTCCTAAGGTTTGTAATTCAAGGCAAACCTTACCAATTCAAAGTGCTACCGTTCGGGATGATAACAGCCCCCAGAGTATTCACAAAATGCCTAGCAGTAGTAGCAGCTCACATAAGGAGATAGCACATACACGTATTCCCATATTTGGACAACTGGCTAATAAAAGCCAACAATCAACAACAATGTCAATTTCACACACAATACGTCATAGAAACTCTACACAAACTAGGGTTCTCTATAAATTACCAAAAATAACACCTGCAACCATCCCAAATACAACAATACTTGGGAGCAACACTCGACACACAAAGAGCAATTGCCACTCCAAGTCCACAGAGTCCAATCGTTCCAAAATGTAAGATCAAGCATACAACCAAACCAACACTACACGGTAAGGTTTGTAATGAAACTACTAGGCATGATGTCCTCATGCATAGCCATTGTCCCAAACGCAAGACTACACATGCGGCCCTTACAAAAGTGCCTAGCAAAACGATGGACGCAAGCACAGGGTCAACTACAAGATCTAGTGTTGATAGACTGCCAAACACACTCTTCGCTTCAATGGTGGAACCCTATAAATTTAAACAGAGGGCGGCCATTCCAAGACCCAGTGCCTCACGCCATTATCACAACAGATGCTTCCATGATTGGGTGGGGAGCACACCTCAACAATCACAACATACAAGGTCAATGGGACAATCAACAAAAACTACTTCACATAAATCACTTGGAACTGCTAGCGGTATTTCTAGCATTAAAAGCGTTTCAACCACTAATAGCCCACAAACACATTCTTGTCAAGACAGACAATATGACAACAATGTATTATCTCAACAAACGGGGGTGGGACACACACACTCGTCACAACTGTGTCTCTTAGCACAAAAGATTTGGCATTGGGCTATTCACAACAACATTCGCCTAATAGCACAATACATACCAGGCATTCAGAACCAGTTAGCCGACAATCTCAGTCGAGATCAACAGCAAAATCACAAATGGGAAATACATCCCCAGATCCTACAGCATCACTTCCACCGCTGGGGAACACCAAACATAGACCTATTTGCAACAAAACGCAAAATGCCAAAACTTTGCGTCCTGGTACCCACACCCTCAGTCCAAGGGAAATGCTCTATGGATCAGTTGGTCAGGGATATTTGCTTACGCTTTTCCCCCCTCTCCCACTCATTCCTTATCTGGTCAACAAACTGAGTCAAAACAAACTCAAACTAATACTCATAGCACCAACCGTGGTACACAACACTGTTGGACTTATCAGTAGTACCCCACATCAAACTACCAAACAGACCAGATCTGTTAACACAATGCAAACAGATCAGACACCCGAATCCAGCATTGCTCAATCTAGCAATCTGGCTCCTGAAGTTTTTAGAATTCGGACTTTTAAACCTTTCACAAGAGTGTAAGGAGGTCATTAAACAAGCGAGAAAACCTACAACAAGACATTGTTACGCAAACAAATGGAAAATATTTGTTTGCTACTGTCACACTAATCACATTATGCCACTATCTGCCTCCACACAAGACATTGTAAGTTATTTATTACACTTACAAAAGTCTAATCTAGCTTTCTCTTCCATTAAAATCCATCTCACTGCAATATCTGCATATTACACATACAACATCGCTTTTTAGAATCCCAGTTATTAAAGCATTTATGGAAGGACTAAAACGAATCATACCCCCAAGGACACCACCAGTACCTTCGTGGAACCTTAATATTGTAATAACACGACTCATGGGACCACCATTCGAACCCATGCATTCTTGTCAAATCCAATTTCTGACTTGGAAAGTAGCCTTTCTAATAGCCATCACATCACTTAGAAGAGTGAGTGAAATACAAGCATTTACTATTCAAGAACCCTTTATGCAAATACATAAACATAAGGTGGTTCTCCATACAAATCCAAAATTCTTACCAAAGGTCATATCACCATTCCATCTAAACCAAACAGTGGAACTCCAGTCTTCTTTCCACAACCAGACTCAATAGCTGAAAGGGCCTTGCATACATTAGACATAAAAAGAGCACTAATGTATTACACTGACAGGGCAAAACAATTTTGTAAAACAAAACAATTGTTCGTAGCTTTCCAGAAACCTCACGCAGGTAACCCTATATCCAAACAAGGCATTGCCAGATGGATAGTTAAATGTATTCAAACCTGTTACCTGAAAGCAAAAAGAGAATTACCCACTACACCAAGGGCACATTCCACTAGAAAGAAAGGCGCCACAATGGCTTTTCTTGGAAATATACCAATGACAGAAATTTGTAAGGCAGCCACCTAGTCTACGCCTCATACATTTACTAAGCATTACTGTGTAGACGTGTTAGCAACACAACAAGCCTCAGTAGGACAGGCTGTATTAAGAACATTATTTCAGACAACTTCAACTCCTACAGGCTAACCACCGCTTTTGGGGAGATTACTGCTTTTTAGTCTATGCACAGCATGTGTATCTGCAGCTACACATGCCATCGAACGGAAAATGTCACTTACCCAGTGTAAGGAAATGCCTCCTTGGCATGGTTACCCCCTGACTTTTTGCCTTTGCTGATGCTAAGTTTTGATTTGAAAGTGTGCTGAGGCCTGCTAACCAGGCCCCAGCACCAGTGTTCTTTCCCTAACCTGTACTTTTGTTTCCACAATTGGCACACCCTGGCATCCAGGTAAGTCCCTTGTAACTGGTATCCCTGGTACCAAAGGCCCTGATGCCAGGGAATGTCTCTAAGGGCTGCAGCATATCTTATGCCACCCTGGGGACCCCTCACTCAGCACAGACACACTGCTTGCCAGCTTGTGTGTGCTAGTGGGGATAAAAAGACTAAGTCGACATGGCACTCCCCTCAGGGTGCCATGCCAACCTCACACTGCCTATGAAGTATAGATAAGTCACCCCTCTAGCAGGCCTTACAGCCCTAAGGCAGGGTGCACTATACCATAGGTGAGGGCATAAGTGCATGAGCACTATGCCCCTACAGTGTTTAAGCAAAACCTTAGACATTGTAAGTGCAGGGTATATGGTCTGGAAGTCTGTCATGCACGAACTCCACAGCACCATAATGGTTGCACTGAAAACTGTTGTAAGGAAATGCCTCCTTGGCATGGTTGCCCCCTGACTTTTTGCCTTTGCTGATGCTATGTTTACAATTGAAAGTGTGCTGAGGCCTGCTAACCAGGCCCCAGCACCAGTGTTCTTTCCCTAACCTGTACTTTTGTATCCACAATTGGCAGACCCTGGCATCCAGATAAGTCCCTTGTAACTGGTACTTCTAGTACCAAGGGCCCTGATGCCAAGGAAGGTCTCTAAGGGCTGCAGCATGTCTTATGCCACCCTGGAGACCTCTCACTCAGCACAGACACACTGCTTGCCAGCTTGTGTGTGCTAGTGAGGACAAAACGAGTAAGTCGACATGGCACTCCCCTCAGGGTGCCATGCCAGCCTCTCACTGCCTATGCAGTATAGGTAAGACACCCCTCTAGCAGGCCTTACAGCCCTAAGGCAGGGTGCACTATACCATAGGTGAGGGTACCAGTGCATGAGCATGGTACCCCTACAGTGTCTAAACAAAACCTTAGGCATTGTAAGTGCAGGGTAGCCATAAGAGTATATGGTCTGGGAGTCTGTCAAACACGAACTCCACAGCACCATAATGGCTACACTGAAAACTGGGAAGTTTGGTATCAAACTTCTCAGCACAATAAATGCACACTGATGCCAGTGTACATTTTAGTGTAAAATACACCACAGAGGGCACCTTAGAGGTGCCCCCTGAAACTTAACCGACTATCTGTGTAGGCTGACTAGTTTTAGCAGCCTGCCACAAACCGAGACATGTTGCTGGCCCCATGGGGAGAGTGCCTTTGTCACTCTGAGGCCAGTAACAAAGCCTGCACTGGGTGGAGATGCTAACACCTCTCCCAGGCAGGAATTGTCACACCTGGCGGTGAGCCTCAAAGGCTCACCTCCTTTGTGCCAACCCAGCAGGACACTCCAGCTAGTGGAGTTGCCCGCCCCCTCCGGCCAGGCCCCACTTTTGGCGGCAAGGCCGGAGAAAATAATGAGAAAAACAAGGAGGAGTCACTGGCCAGTCAGGACAGCCCCTAAGGTGTCCTGAGCTGAGGTGACTCTAACTTTTAGAAATCCTCCATCTTGCAGATGGAGGATTCCCCCAATAGGGTTAGGATTGTGACCCCCTCCCCTTGGGAGGAGGCACAAAGAGGGTGTACCCACCCTCAGGGCTAGTAGCCATTGGCTACTAACCCCCCAGACCTAAACACGCCCTTAAATTTAGTATTTAAGGGCTACCCTGAACCCTAGAAAATTAGATTCCTGCAACTACAAGAAGAAGGACTGCCTAGCTGAAAACCCCTGCAGAGGAAGACCAGAAGACGACAACTGCCTTGGCTCCAGAAACTCACCGGCCTGTCTCCTGCCTTCCAAAGATCCTGCTCCAGCGACGCCTTCCAAAGGGACCAGCGACCTCGACATCCTCTGAGGACTGCCCCTGCTTCGAAAAGACAAGAAACTCCCGAGGACAGCGGACCTGCTCCAAGAAAGGCTGCAACTTTGTTTCCAGCAGCCTTGAAAGAACCCTGCAAGCCCCCCGCAAGAAGCGTGAGACTTGCAACACTGCACCCGGCGACCCCGACTCGGCTGGTGGAGATCCAACACCTCAGGAGGGACCCCAGGACTACTCTGATACTGTGAGTACCAAAACCTGTCCCCCCTGAGCCCCCACAGCGCCGCCTGCAGAGGGAATCCCGAGGCTTCCCCTGACCGCGACTCTTTGAACCTAAAGTCCCGACGCCTGGGAGAGACCCTGCACCCGCAGCCCCCAGGACCTGAAGGACCGGACTTTCACTGGAGAAGTGACCCCCAGGAGTCCCTCTCCCTTGCCCAAGTGGAGGTTTCCCCGAGGAATCCCCCCCCTTGCCTGCCTGCAGCGCTGAAGAGATCCCATTGACTTCCATTACAAACCCGACGCTTGTTTCTACACTGCACCCGGCCGCCCCCGCGCTGCTGAGGGTGAAATTTCTGTGTGGACTTGTGTCCCCCCCGGTGCCCTACAAAACCCCCCTGGTCTGCCCTCCGAAGACGCGGGTACTTACCTGCAAGCAGACCGGAACCGGGGCACCCCCTTCTCTCCATTCTAGCCTATGTGTTTTGGGCACCACTTTGAACTCTGCACCTGACCGGCCCTGAGCTGCTGGTGTGGTGACTTTGGGGTTGCTCTGAACCCCCAACGGTGGGCTACCTTGGACCAAGAACTGAACCCTGTAAGTGACTTACTTACCTGGTAAAACTAACAAAAACTTACCTCCCCCAGGAACTGTGAAAATTGCACTAAGTGTCCACTTTTAAAACAGCTATTTGTCAATAACTTGAAAAGTATACATGCAATTTTGATGATTTGAAGTTCCTAAAGTACTTACCTGCAATACCTTTCGAATGAGATATTACATGTAAAATTTGAACCTGTGGTTCTTAAAATAAACTAAGAAAAGATATTTTTCTATACAAAAACCTATTGGCTGGATTTGTCTCCGAGTGTGTGTACCTCATTTATTGTCTATGTGTATGTACAACAAGTGCTTAACACTACTCCCTGGATAAGCCTATTGCTCGACCACACTACCACAAAATAGAGCATTAGTATTATCTCTTTTTACCACTATTTTACCTCTAAGGGGAACCCTTGGACTCTGTGCATGCTATTCCTTACTTTGAAATAGCACATACAGAGCCAACTTCCTACAACTGTGAAGTTTGGTATCAAACTTCTCAGCACAATAAATGCACACTGATGCCAGTGTACATTTTATTGTAACATACACCCCAGAGGGCACCTTAGAGGTGCCCCCTGAAACCTTAACCAACTTCCCGTGTAGACTGACTGGTTTTAGCAGCCTGCCACACTCCAGACATGTTGCTGGCCACATGGGGAGAGTGCCTTTGTCACTCTGTGGCTAGTAACAAAGCCTGTACTGGGTGGAGGTGCTTCACACCTCCCCCTGCAGGAACTGTAACACTTGGCGGTGAGCCTCAAAGGCTCACCCCCTTTGTTACAGCACCCCAGGGCACTCCAGCTAGTGGAGTTGCCCGCCCCCTCCGGCCACGGCCCCACTTTTGGCGGCAAGGCCGGAGGAAATAATGAGAACAACAAGGAGGAGTCACTGGCCAGTCAGGACAGCCCCTAAGGAGTCCTGAGCTGAGGTGACTCTAACTTTTAGAAATCCTCCATCTTGCAGATGGAGGATTCCCCCAATAGGATTAGGGATGTGCCCCCCTCCCCTCAGGGAGGAGGCACAAAGAGGGTGTACCCACCCTCAGGGCTAGTAGCCATTGGCTACTAACCCCTCAGACCTAAACACGCCCTTTAGTATTTAAGGGCTCCCCAGAACCTAGGAAACTAGATTCCTGCAACCTAAGGAGAAGAGGACTGCTAAGCTGAAAAACCCTGCAGAGAAGACAGAGACACCAACTGCTTTGGCCCCAGCTCTACTGGCCTGTCGTCTCCTCCCCCTCTAAAGACACTGCTCCAGCAACGCTTTCCCCAGGGACCAGCGACCTCTGAATCCTCAGAGGACTGCCCTGCTCTAGAAGGACCAAGAACTCCTGAGGACAGCGGCCCTGTTAACCAAAGACTGCAACTTTGAAACAAAGAAGCAACTTTGAAACAACTTGCATTTCCCGCCGGAAGCGTGAAACTTGACACTCTGCACCCGACGCCCCCGGCTCGACTTGTGGAGAACAAACACTTCAGGGAGGACTCCCCGGTGACTGCGAGACCGTGAGTAGCCAGAGTTGCCCCCCCTGAGCCCCCACAGCGACGCCTGCAGAGGGAATCCCGAGGCTCCCCCTGACCGCGACTGCCTGCTTCTAAGATCCGACGCCTGGTAAAGACTCTGCACCCGCAGCCCCCAGGACCTGAAGGATCCGAACTCCAGTGCAGGAGTGACCCCCAGGAGGCCCTCTCCCTTTCCCAGGTGGTGGCTACCCCGAGGAGCCCCCCCCTTGCCTGCCTGCATCGCTGAAGAGACCCCTTGGTCTCCCATTGAAACCTATTGAAAACCCGTCGCGTGTTTGCACACTGCACCCGGCCGCTCCCGTGCTACTGAGGGTGTATTTTCTGTGTGGACTTGTGTCCCCCATGGTGCCCTACAAAACCCCCCTGGTCTGCCCTCCGAAGACGCGGGTACTTACCTGCTGGCAGACTGGAACCGGGGCACCCCCTTCTCCATTGAAGCCTATGCGTTTTGGGCACCACTTTGACCTCTGCACTTGACCGGCCCTGAGCTGCTGGTGTGGTAAATTTGGGGTTGCTCTGAACCCCCAACGGTGGGCTACCTTAGACCCAAACTTGAACCCCGTAGGTGGTTTACTTACCTGCAAAAACTAACAAACACTTACCTCCGCCAGGAACTGTTGAAAATTGCACTGTCTAGTTTTAAAATAGCTATATGTGATTTATGTGACAACTGTATATGCTATTTTGCTAATGCAAAGTTCCTAAAGTACCTATCTGCAATACCTTTCATTTGAAGTATTACATGTAAATCTTCAACCTGTGGTTCTTAAAATAAACTAAGAAAATAGATTTTTCTATACAAAAACCTATTGGCCTGGAATTGTGTCTGAGTGTGTGTTCCTCATTTATTGCCTGTGTGTGTACAACAAATGCTTAACACTACTCCTTTGATAAGCCTACTGCTCGACCACACTACCACAAAATAGGGCATTAGTATTATCTCTTTTTGCCACTATCTTACCTCTAAGGGGAACCCTTGGACTCATGCTATTCCTTACTTTGAAATAGTGCATACAGAGCCAACTTCCTACACCCAGTGTACATCTGTTCGTGGCATGAGATGCTGCAGATTCACATGTGCCCTCCCGCCTCCTCAGGAGCCTGTAGCCGTTTTTTTGTTGCATGAAAATTGTAAATATGTAAATAAATATTATTTTAATACACACTGTACATACATTACTACTCCATTGCATGGGCACCTCTAGTATACTCACAACTCCTACCTCACCCTTTGCGGGGAAAACAATTTAAGATGGAGTCGACGCCCATGCGCAACGGGGCCGAAAGGGAGGAGTCACTCGGTCCCATGACTCGAAAAGACTTCGAAGAAAAACAACTTGTATCACTCAGAGCCCAACACTAGATGGCAGGAACGGTGCACAGCATGTGAATCTGCAGCGTCTCATGCAACGAGCAGATGTACACTGGGTAAGTGACATTTTTCATATATATATATATATATATATATATATATATATATATATATATATATATATATATATATATAATATAAAAATCCTGCAACCGTGTGTGTGTGTGTGTATGTATGTGTATATATATATATATATATCTATCATGCACCCCCACCGGTACGCAAGCAAAAGTTTATTCTTACTATTGACGTGTTTTGACCTTGCGGTCTCCGTCACAGCCTAAAACCCCCCAGGTGTCATTCCACCATATAAATGTTAAAATAAAGATAAACCTAAAAAACATGCACACTGTTTTGTTGTCCCCATAAACATAGACAATAGACCCTGGTAAGAGTCTGAAAACGGACTCCCGACTCAGGGCGTTAAGGGAGAGGAACTCGTATATGCACGATATAACTTAGGACTGCAGGCAATAGGTGGATATTGTCATAATTGCAGACATTAAACAGGTTCTCCTTACTTTCATTTTTATCCAATCATACTTGTATTAAAAATTGAGGTCAAGTGACCTAACGTCATATCCACACACCTTTAAATCTTCAAGATATTAGCAAATTAAAACACACATTTTGAAATTGAGGTCAAGTGACCCGGCCACCTCACTTTTACACCAAAATTTGACTCTTATATATTTAGCTGCAGATACACATGCTGTGCACTCTCCCTGCCATCTAGTGTTGTACTTGGAGTGTTACAAGTTGTTTTTCTTCTAACTGGCTGTCAACAAACAAACAAATCAAAATAACAAATCACATTATTTTTGAGGAATTAGGAACACAACAGGATACGCAAAGCAAAGCGGGTACCTATCCAATGTGTACAAACATCTCTTCATCCTCGTTTAAACCATTCGGAGATTTACTTCCTAGAGAATGATAAACTCCTACTCTAGAATACCCTATTCTACTGTATGCTATGTCACTTTAGGGTAGCCCACTCTATGCCACTACAGTGTATGCCAGTCCACTCTACGTCACTTAATTGTATGGCACTCTCCTCCACTCTATAAAAATCTACCACACTTCTTGGCACTCTACATTCTACTCCACTCTCTGTACACTTCTGTCCAATTCTATGTCCATACACTCCAATGTACAACACTATTCCACTAGATCGCACACTTCGCTATGACATAACACTCCACTCTATTGTACGAAACCTCACACAAGTTTATAGATTTACTACTTATGCTATGCCAGCACCCTCCACACTACTCTTGGCACACCAATACTCTGTACTTTTCTTCACACTACGTTAAGCCACTACTCTACAGGACGTGACCTCACTACGCTAGTATACAACAGCCCACTCTGTAGCTCACCTGTTTCGCACACTACTGTTGTCTGTGAAACTCGTTTCTGCACACTCTACTAAACTGTTTGCCACACTGATGTTTTACTCCTGTCTATACCTCTTCACTCCAGTATACAACACTGTATTATGCTGTATGCCATGATACTGGGGTCCACTATATAACACTGTATGCAACTCTTTGTATGCCACTGCACCTCATTTTACTCCACTCCACTCCACTCTACTCTTACACAGTACACCACTCTACTCAACTTCATACTACTCCACTCTCAATACCATTGTACTCAGAGGGTATGCCAATCCACTACACCACACTCTACAACACTGTACTGTACTTCACTACTCTACAAAGATCAACTAGTCTGTATGCCACACTACTGTAGTCTACATCACATTCAAATGCTGTATGACACCCCACTACACTACACTGTACTGTACAACACTGTACGCCAGTGTTCAATGGTATGTGTTGCTGTAGACAAACATGCTCTGCATACTCAGCTAGTGTTGGGTCCGGAGCGGTTCAAGTTGTTTTTCTTCAAAGAAACATTTTGAGTCACAGGATCGAGTGACTCCTTCTCTCAGTGATAATGCGCATGGACATTGACACCTTTGTTAGGTTGTTTTGTCTCTGCCGTTGGGATCGGATGTGTATCTCCGCTCCGTCTTTTGACTCGCTACGGTTCAAAATCTTTCTTTCCTTCTTCTCTTCGGTATTGTTTTGCGCATTTCTGTCTACACATTCCTGTCTACGTGCTAGTCTCAAATCGTCGGTCCGGACACTGACCGTGCACCGTCCGGAATGTCTTTGCCCATCTCAGGCCTACCTCACCATGCAGCACTGACCACTGTGCTAAGCTGATGGAGTGAACGCCGTTTCACTTCTGTCCTCGGTGCATGCTAAATGTTCCCACACAGACCAACATCTGGTTTGTAACCTGTGCCTCTTCCCGCATTCACCAGGAAGCTACCTGTGGCACTTGTGGATTTTGCTGGTTGAAGAAGATGTTTCGGGATCGAAGGGTGCGCCGACTGAGAATGGCGCAAAAGACTCTGGATGACCCCAGACATCTCTAGGGAGCAACACGGCCAGGAGGAACCTGAACAGGAAAAGGCCACCAGCCTACCTCGCAAGCCTTTTCCATTCCCTCCTCCTGATCCACCTTCTCCTCCTCTGCCCCTCCACCCTTTTCTTCTCCATCTTCCTTCCCTCTTTATTTTCCTGCTTTACCTGCTCCAGGAGATACGCCCCTCAAGAATTCCCCTTATATGTTGGGGAAGATTTGGCTTGGACACAACATGATCTGGACACTTTTGACCCTGACCCCATCCTGTCCAATGATCTTAACATACACCCCATGCCACTCACTACCAGAGGGATACTACATCTCACGAGCAAGTAGTTACAAGAGTGTCCACTTTCCATAATGTGGAACTATACAGGGACCCTATCGAACAGAACTTCCTGTTTAATACTCTCACATCTACTTACAGGCATATCCAGTTTCTCTTGATGCTCCCTGGCATACTTTGTCATGCTGATGACATTTTCAAGGAGCCTTTCCGCTCTAAGGGTATCATGTGGAAATAGCTAGGCCACAGGTAACTCCTCCTCCTCCTGGGGAGAGCTTGAAAATTGATGGTGCCGGCAAACGCGTGGCTGCACAGGCACCTAACCGTTGGCATAGCACCGGTTTGCAGGCATTACTGGGTAGATATGATCGGGCTTACTGGAATGAAATAGAGGAGCTCCTCCAATTTCTCCTAGATGAGCACCGCAAGAGAGGGCAACATATAGTTGCTGAGGGGCAAACAATATCTAATAATTTTATCCGTTGTGCCCTGGGTGCCGCAGATATAGCTGCACATAGCATCAACACGAGTGTCCTCCTAAGAAGACACATGTACTCCCACTTCTTTGGTTTTAAACCTGAAGTACAGCAAGCAGTCCTTAACATGCCCTTTGATAGGAGCATGTTTTTGGCACTCAGGTGGATGCTACCCTCAAAGTTAAAAATAAGTAAAATAAATCAATAAAAAAAACACAGCAAAGACCATGGGTGTTTTACAGTCCCCCACACAAAGGACCACTTTTCGCCTCCCCACTTTCAGAGATGGCTACAAATCCACATCCGAGACGTCTACTTCCCAAACCAGAGAGCCTTCACTTTCTTATTCTAGGGGTTTCTATAGGGGGTTCTGCAGAGGTAACAAAGGCAGAGGTAAGAGCACTGCCTCCCAAGGCTTTTCCTCCACTACAAAGCAGTGTCTTCCTCTGTCTTCCCCTCGCTCACTCCACACCTGTCGGCGGACGGCTCCAAAACTTTCATTCCGAATGGGTCAACATCACCACATACCAATGGCTCCTTTCCATTATCCAACATGGTTATTGTCTGGTGCTCATTACCACTCCTCCAGATATTCTCCTTGCACTCACAGGCACCTCACCCTTTTGAAAGAAGAGATTCAATTCCTTCTCAAAGGGGTCATCAAGCCTGTTAAAACACCAGGGATCAGGAGTATTCTCCCTATACTACCTGAATCCCAAAAAGGATGGTTCTCTCAGGCCTATTCTGGATCTCAGACTATTAAACAAGTACATTTTGCCAGAACACTTTCACATGATTACTCCTCAAGATTTGATTGCACTTTTGCAGCAAGGCGACCTTTTGGCCGCTTTAGATCTAAAGGACACTTACTTTCATGGTCCCATCCACCCTGCACACCGAAAATACCCAAGGTTCGTTATTGCAGACAAACATTAGCAGTTCAAAGTCCTGCCTTTTGGGGTCGACAGCTCCCAGAGTCTTCACAAAGTGTTTAGCAGTAGTTGCAGTACACTTCAGAAGATAGTACAGAACATCCTCGTGTTTCCTTACTGGCTCATCAAAGCGAGTACATTACTACAGTGCCAATATCACACTCAATTAACAGTGGGTCGCCTTCACACTGAACTTTTCCAAATCCCACCTCCAACCCCTTCAAGTACAGCCCTACCTAGGAGCTATTCTCAATGTCTAGTTGGGACTAGCATACCCCAGCCTGGCCTGCGTTAAGAGTTTTCAGTCTCTTCTCCCCCAGTGTCAGGAGAATTGCACATGCACAGTCGGGGCTATTATGCATCTGTTTGGGATGATGGCATTCTGCATGCCATCGTTCTTCACACCAGACTCCACATGCGCCCCCTACAGCAGTGTTTCATCAGTGGTCTCAGTCACAGGGTCACATGGAAGATATAGTGTTAGACCTCCATGCTCACCGCTCTCTGCAATGGCGGGGGGGGGGAGAAGAGACATAGAGACTCCACTAACCTCTTTGAAAGGGTGGCCTTTTCTGGACCCTGTGCTCCAGGTCATTCTGACTACAGATGCATCACTGGAAGGTTGGGGCGCTCACCTTCAAGACCTCACAGTACAGGGCCTCTGAGATGTCAGTCACCAATCCCTACATATCAGTTACCTCAAACTTCAGGCAGTATTGCTAGTGCTATAAGCATTTCTTCATCACCTGACTCACAAGGTTGTCTTGGTCAGCATGGACATGGCAGCTATGTATTATCTACGGAAACAAGGGGGGACATGGTGATCCTAATCATCAGAACTCCCACAGACAATATGAAAGTGAGTTCTCCACTGCCACATTCACCTGGTGGCAGAGTATCTCCCAGGGACGGACAACAACTTTGCAGGATGCAGCAACAAGTCCACGAATGCGAACTCTACCCAGAAGTCCTTCAAACGTACTTTGCAAACTGGGAAACTCTTCAGATCGACGTTTTTGCTATAGCAGAAAACACAAAATGTCCAAGCTGTGCCTCCAGGTATCCACACCCTCTACCCAAGGGCAACGCTCTATGGATGAACAAGTCAGATATACTTGCTTACATTTTTCCACCTCTCCCTCTAATTCCATTTCTGGTTAGGAGGATCAGAAAAATGTCTCTACTCATGAGCCTTGTAGCTCCTACTTGGGTGCTTCATCCATGGTTCACCACACTTCTGGACCTATCAGTAATCCTTGGAAGAACCTTTCCTTCAAAATCATAGAGGTCCTTGTTCGCGCAAACCTGAAATTCCTTCCTAAAGTGGTTTCACAATTCCATATTGTAGGAAGTTGGCTCTGTATGCACTATTTCAAAGTAAGGAATAGTATGCACAGAGTCCAAGGGTTCCCCTTAGAGGTAAGATAGTGGCAAAAAGAGATAATACTAATGCTCTATTTTGTGGTAGTGTGGTCGAGCAGTAGGCTTATCAAAGGAGTAGTGTTAAGCATTTGTTGTAAACACACACGCAATAAATGAGGAACACACACTCAGAGACAATTCCAGGCCAATAGGTTTTTGTATAGAAAAATATATTTTCTTAGTTTATTTTAAGAAACATAGGTTCAAATTTTACATGTAATACTTCAAATGAAAGGTATTGCAGGTAAGTACTTTAGGAACTTTGAATAATCACAATAGCATATACACTTTTCAAATAAATCACATATAGCTATTTTAAAACTAGACAGTGCAATTTTCAACAGTTCCTGGGGGAGGTAAGTATTTGTTAGTTTTTGTAGGTAAGTAAACCACCTACAGGGTTCAAGTTTGGGTCCAAGGTAGCCCACAGTTGGGAGTTCATAGCAACCCCAAAGTTACCACACCAGCAGCTCAGGGCCGGTCAGGTGCAGAGTTCAAAGTGGTGCCCAAAACACATAGGCTTCAATGGAGAAGGGGGTGCCCCGGTTCCAGTCTGCCAGCAGGTAAGTACCTGTGTCTTCGGAGGGCAGACCAGGGGAGTTTTGTAGGGCACTGGGGGGGACACAAGTTAGCACAGGAAGTACACCCTCAGCAGCACAGGGGCGGCCGGGTGCAGTGTGCAAACACACGTCAGGTTTCCAATGGAAATAAATGGGAGACCAAGGGGTCTCTTCAGCGATGCAGGCAAGGGGGGGAGGCTACTCGGGGTAGCCACCACCTGGGCAAGGGAGAGGGCCTCCTGGGGGTCACTCCTGCACTGGAGTTCCGATCCTTCAGGTCCTGGGGGCTGCGGGTGCAGAGTCTTTACCAGGCATCGGGATCTGGGAAACAGGCAGTCGCGGTCAGGGGGAGCCTCGGGATTCCCTCTGCAGGCGTCGCTGTGAGGGCTCAGGGGGGGCAACTCTGGCTACTCACAGTCTCGTAGTCGCCGGGGAGTCCTTCCTGAAGTGTTGTTTCTCCACAAGTCGAGCCGGGGGCGTCGGGTGCAGAGTAGCAAGTCTCACGCTTCCGGCGGGAAACGCAGTTGTCTTGAAGTTGCTTCTTTGGAAACAAAGTTGCAGTCTTGGGTGAACAGAGCCGCTTTCCTCGGGAGTTTCTTGGTCCTTCTAGAGCAGGGCAGCCCTCTGAGGATTCAGAGGTCGCTGGTCCTGGGGAAAGCGTCGCTGGAGCAGTTTCTTCAGAAGTGGGGAGACAGGCCGGTAGAGCTGGGGCCAAAGCAGTTGGTGTCTCCGTCTTCTCTGCAGGGTTTTTCAGCTTAGCAGTCCTCTTCTTCTTAGGTTGCAGGAATATGAGTTCCTAGGTTCTGGGGAGCCCTTAAATACTAAATTTAAGGGCGTGTTTAGGTCTGGGGGGTTAGTAGCCAATGGCTCCTAGCCCTGAGGGTGGGTACACCCTCTTTGTGCCTCCTCCCAAGGGGAGGGGGGGTCACATTCCTATCCCTATTGGGGGAATCCTCCATCTGCAAAATGGAGGATTTCTAAAAGTCAGTCACCTCAGCTCAGGACACCTTAGGGGCTGTCCTGACTGGCCAGTGACTCCTCCTTGTTATTCTCATTATCTCCTCCGGCCTTGTCGCCAAAAGTGGGGCCGTGGCCGGAGGGGGCGGGCAACTCCACTAGCTGGAGTGCCCTGTGGTGCTGTAACAAAGGGGGTGAGCCTTTGAGGCTCACCGCCAGGTGTTGCAGTTCCTGCAGGGGGAGGTGTGAAGCACCTCCACCCAGTACAGGCTTTGTTACTAGCCAGAGTGACAAAGGCACTCTCCCCATGTGGCCAGGAACTTGTCTCGAGTGTGGCAGGCTGCCAAAACCAGTCAGCCTGCACGGGTAGTTGGTTAAGGTTTCAGGGGGCACCTCTAAGGTGCCCTCTGGGGTGTATGTTACAATAAAATGTACACTGGCATCAGTGTGCATTTATTGTCCTGAGAAGTTTGATACCAAACTTCCCAGTTTTCAGTGTAGCCATTATGGTGCTGTGGAGTTCGTGTTTGACAGACTCCCAGATCATATACTCTTATGGCTACCCTGCACTTACAATTTCTAAGGTTTTGCTTAGACACTGTAAGGGCACAGTGCTCATGCACTGGTGCCCTCACCTATGGTATAGTGCACCCTGCCTTAGGGCTGTAAGGCCTGCTAGAGGGGTGACTTATCTATACTGCATAGGCAGTGTGAGGTTGGCATGGCACCCTGAGGGGAGTGCCATGCCGACTTACTCGTTTTGTCCTCACCAGCACACACAAGCTGGCAAGCAGTGTGTCTGTGCTGAGTGAGGGCTCCCCAGGGTGGCATAAGACATGCTGCATCCCTTAGAGACCTTCCCTGGCATCAGGGCCCTTGGTACCAGGGGTACCAGTTACAAGGGACTTACCTGGATGCCAGGGTGTGCCAATTGTGAAAACAAAAGTACAGGTTAGGGAAAGAACACTGGTGCTGGGGCCTGGTTAGCAGGCCTCAGCACACTTTCAAATCAAAACTTAGCATCAGCAAAGGCAAAAAAGTCAGGGGGTAACCATGCCAAGGAGGCATTTCCTTACGCATATAAACTGATTCATTGAGCTACCAGCCTTCTTTCGGCACCCTGGCTCTGTTGTGTAAAAAGCTGTCCACACTCTAGATGTTAAAAGGGCACTCATGTTTTACATTGACAGAACCAAAGAGTTTAGGAAAACTAAACAGATTTGTAGCCTTTTCATAGGCATAGGTAGATGGATAGTTAAGTGTATAGAGACTTGCTATACTAAAGCAAAGAGATTGTTACCTGTTACTCCTAGAGCACATTATACTAGGAAAAAAATTGCCACTATGGCTTTCTTTGTAAACATCCCTATAGGTGGACATTTGTAAGGCAGCTACATTGTCTACATTACATACATTCATAAAACATTACTGTGTGGATGTACAAGCACACCAGCAAGCCAATGTAGATCAAGGTGTGCTGCAAACACTTTTCCAGTCAACTGTAACTCCCTTACTGCTCAGTGCTACAGGTACCCAGACAGATGAAATCCAAGAGTCCTAAAGGGGTTGGTAAGTGTAGGGTAAGTGTAGTAAACATTGAGGTTGCACTTTCACACCACATAATACACCCCATTTCTTCACATAGGAAATTTCAGTTTCAGCTGCAAATCGAATGGGTACAGCATTCCCCTCTCACCCCCCGTATGGCTACTGCACCAACTGAACATGGGTGCCAAAATGGCAGCATGTAGTCTAGTTCCCCGCTCCTCCAGCAGCGGCACGCCAATGCTGGCACACAACCACCCGGTTGGAGCCAGGACTTGACATTTTCTGCCAGGGTAGCAGGCAAAAAAATTACTTTGGACAAGTGGGTCCTGGGAAACTTGTTGCGGGGTTACTCTACCAGTCCTTGAAAACTGGCTGTACCTTCCATCATTCCCAGAACAGCTGATGAAGGACCACCTGTCCTTGTTACAGTATGAAGTGCAGGCAAAAGTGCTATAGAGATGAATCTGACACCGGAAGTGAGTTGTGGATGTTATTCCTGCTACTTTCTGGTTTCATTTGGATACCCGCCCTGTCAGTGCCTTTCTATGAAAGGACAAATTCAAGATGCTAACCTTCGCCCAGGTCTTGTTTGCCCTGGAGACTGGATGGTGGTGTTGGATGTGCAGGACGTTTATTTCTCTATTCCCTTTCTGCAGGCCGACAGCACTTACCTGCGGTTCACAGTAGGCTGAGGTAATTTTCAGTTAACGTTGGTCCTTATTGGCCTCACCAGTGCCCCTCGGGTGTTTGTAAAAGTGATGGTAGTGGTTGCAGTACCTCTTAAGAGGTAAAAGGTCTCCTACCTTGATTGGTTTTTTAAGGTATGCTCGCCTCAGGCAGTCATCAACCACCTACAGACTACACTCAATATCCTAACATCATTGGTGTTAACTATCAATGAGACAGTCGCATCTGACTCTCCTTCCCAGATGCTACCCTTAATTGGGGCCAATCTGGACACCAGAATGGAGAGTACAGAACATTTGAGTTGTGATCCAGATGTTTCAGCTTCTGTCATGAATCTGAGGATTACTGAGGCTGCTGGGACTCATGGCCTCATGCTTCCTGCTGGTCAAGCACACCAGATGGCGTATGAACAGCACCAGGGCAATTTTCCAGATCTGGTCCAGATTTCAGTGGAAACCTCGAAATATTCAAAGTAGTTGTTGTAGGACCACGAGTCTGGTCTCCTGTGGAGGCCCAACAGCATATCAGCCTTGTAGAGATTGGAATGCTTCTTAAATTTATCAAAAGGAAGTTGGTGCAGCTGCTCATGAACACCATTGCCATGTGGTACTGCAACCATCACGGTGGGGTGGGGGACATGGGCCCTGTGCCAGAAGGCTTTGCGTGTCTGGGCGATTTTGAACCTTGATGAGTGTTACTGGTGCGACTCCACCTGGTGGGGGTCCCTCAATGCCAGGCAGACACACTGTCATTGATGCCTTGTGAATCGGAATTTGCAGTTACATCCGATGATGACCAGGGTCTTTTCTGCGAATGGGGTGAGGCATGGCTTGATCATTTTGGCATTACCAAGAACATGCATTGTCAGCAGTTTTTGTCTGTTGGAGTTTCCTGTATGCCTTCCCACAGATTATCTCCTGCCCAGAGTTCTAAAGATGATGAGGTCAAACTGGGCCAAAGTCAGTCTTTTGGCTCTGGATTGTGCTTAGTGTGTACGGTGTGCTGAGCGACATGTTCTTTGAACGCTGTTATTTCTTTTCCTGATGTATGTCAGTTTACAATGGGTCTTCATAGAGATGTATCTCTTTGTATATTCTGTTCAGTCTCTTGTGTAGACTAATTAATATATGGACTCTTCAGGAGTTCTACACTTTTGCACTTTCATTCAAGACTTCCTTCTTTTCTGAAGGGTTTTACCCTTTTCCAGGGGTTGTACTTCTGTTTGAAAATATTTATATCTTTTATGTTTGAGGTTAATTGAGACCTTATGTAGGTACAACCGTTTTTACCTTTACATGACTCTACTTGTTGTAAGTTAGGTTCACACGTTTAGACGTTTTGTTATGGGAAGGATTAATCAAAATTGGGTAAATTATTTATATTTCAGAAACTTGTCAATTTTCAGTTTTTTCATCGTTCATAACCTTTCTAGTACACCTGGAGATGAGTCTTTTTCATTATAAAAGTCATATACTGACTTTGACTCTACCATGGCCCCTTTTACAGACTTGCTGTTTTATTCAGTTTAAAATAAAACATTTAAGGGAAATAGATGTGTGTGTGTATGTATATATGTATATATATATTTGTGTGTGTGTGTGTGTGTGTGTGTGTGTGTGTGTGTGTGTGTGTATATATATATATATATATATATATATATATATATATATAAAAATTGTATTGCATTTGTATTGTAATTGTATGGTAATAGTATTTATATAGCGCTTACTACCCCTGACGAGGCATCGAAGTGCTTTTCGACGAGTAAGCATGCTACTCCGGAACCCAAAAAGAATTAATGTTGGATTAGTATAGGGAAATATGAGTACAGTTTTAGTATTATTATGAGTTAATTAGATCCGCGGATATGTGAGTTTGTTAGTTGGATTGACTGGAGTAATGGAGGGGTAGAGGAGGGATGAATCCAGAAGTGTTAATTGGGACCTTATAGTAATAGGATTTAGGCTTGGGATGAGTAAAGGGGGGATGAAGGAGGGTAGAGTCTGTGGAAAGGGTTGGGGAGATCATAGCAGCAGAAAGGGGTATTGGATGAGTTAAAGGTGAGCTAAATGAGGGAGAATTTATTAGGGTTGTTTGGGAGATCATGGTAGTAAACTGAGGTTGGGTGAGTTACATGTGGAGGAGGAGGGAAGAGCTCAGGCAGGGTTATTTAGGAGATGAAAGTAGTAGAATGGATTTGGGATGAGTTAGTGGGAATGGAGGATAGATTGATAGACATGACATATGGTGATGGGTAGACAAAGTAAAGCTTACAAGAGAGTAAAAATATAATATTTTTTAACATTTTATTTATATATAATGTGTTCGATGGCATGTGTAGCTGCAGATACACATGCTGTGCAGTGTTCCTGCCATCTAGTGTTGGGCTCGGAGTGTTACAAGTTTTTCTTCGAAGAAGTCTGTACGAGTCACAGGAACGAGTGACTCCTCCCTTTCGACTCCATTGTGCATGGGCATCGACTCCATCTTAGATTGTTTTCTTTCCGCCATCGGGTTCGGACGTGTTCCTCTTCGCTCCGTGTATTCGATTCGGAAAAAGTCTAAATTCACAGAAAATCGTCGGTATTGTTTTCGATCGCGAAACATCTTGCATCGACACCGGCGAATCACAGCTTCTGTTGCCCTTCGGGGCTTTCGCTCCCAGCCAGGGCCTGGTCGGCCCAACCGCAGAAAACGTCGAAGCCTAATGGGCCGGACCCCGTTTCGTTTCTGCCCACAGTGCCACGCCAAGTATCCCTACATAGACCAACACCGGGTCTGTAATCTGTGTTTGTCACCGGACCACAGAGAAGATACTTGCGAGGCCTGCAGGTCCTTTCGATCGAAGAAGACCTTGAGTGATCGGAGGGAGAGGCGACTGCAAATGGCGTCAGAGTTCAGAGCACCTCGACGTCGAGGAAGAGGAGATGGCTATCTCCATCCAAGGTTCGGATTCGGACAAATCCGACGCAGACTGACCACCCACAGCAGGCCAACACGTGAGTACGCCTGCCCCGACCCAAGTCCAGAGTCAGTCCAAAACGAAAATAAAGGCCTCGGGACGCCACTGCCGGAAGGCCATGGCTCAACCCATAAGAAATCAATCGGTGACCAAGCAAAACCTTCGTCACCGAAAAAGGCCAAATCCGTGCTGAAGTCTTTGGACTCGAGCCGAGAAAACTCAACATCAACTCATTGAGTCGGCGAAGCCTCGAAAGAGTCTTTCGGAGCCGAGGCCTACTGTCAGCATGGGCATTTCGATGCTGAAAAAAACTGCTTAGGAGCCGAAAAAATCCTCGTACACCAAGGAACATGGACGCTCAAAACAATTGAAAGAGACACAGATTTGAGGAGGAACTTCACCAAATGGAGGAGTTTGATGAAACACAGGCAAGGATACAGATCCATAAGGATACTGGGAAGATCCAAACGGCACCTCCTCTCAAATTCAAAAGGAAACTGGCTTTCCAAGGACGTTCAGACACCGAGCAGCCAAAGGCTTAAGTTCCTAGAGAAAAATCTGTTGCGCCAGTTTTCCCCAGAACATTCTCCACCGCATTCCCCTCAAAGAACAATTTCACCTCTTGCCACGCCCACTGCACAGTCACCCCCCACACACACTGTGCAGTCGCAACAGGATACGGACCCCTGGGACCTCTATGATGACCCTGTGTCGGACAATAGCCCGGAGTGCTATCCTTCGAAACCCTCTCCACCCAAGGATAGTACCTCACACACAAGTATTGGCTAGGGCTGCTGCATTCCACAATGTGAGCATGCACACACAGCCATTGGAGGACGACTTTCTCTTTAATACCTTGTCCTCAACGCATGCTTCCTACCAAAGTCTGCCTGTGCTTCCAGGCATGCTTAAACATGCCCAACAAAGTTTTCAGGAGCCTGTGAAAGGAAGAGCCATTACACAAGTGGAAAAGAAAACCGTCAGACCCAGTGTTCATCACACAGCAGCTGCCCCCAGACTCGGTAGTGGTTGGAGCTGCGAGAAAGAGAGCCAACTCGCAGTCATCTGGAGATGCACCACCTCCAGATAAGGAGAGCAAGAAGTTCAACGTAGCAGGAAAGAGGGTAGCGTCACAAGCTGCCAATCAGTGGCGCATAGCAAACTCTCAAGCCCTCCTCGCACGATATGACCAAGCTCATTGGGACAAGATGAATGATATCATCCAACATCTCCCCAAGGAATACCAGAAAAGAGCTCAGCAAGTGGTAGAGGAGGGACAATCAATATCGAACAATCAAATACGATCTGCTTTAGATTCCGCTGACACCCCTGCAAAAACAGTAAACACTGCAGTGACAATTAGACGCCATGCTTGGCTAAGATCCTCAGGTTTCAAACCGGAGATTCAACAGGCTGCCCTCAACATGCCATTCAATCAACAGCTATTTGGCACACAAGTGGACACAGCCATCGAAAAAATGAAAAAGGACACTGATACGGCCAAAGCAATGGGAGCGCTCTACTATACAATACAGAGGGACATTAAGAAATCCGCAAAATAGGGGAGGTTTTAGACCACAGTCATCGGAAACATCCACCTCTCAAACAAAACCCTCTTACCAATCACAATATCAGAGAGGGGGGGGGGGGGTTTCGAGGGTCCTTCAGGGGACAATTCCCAAAGTCCAGGGGAAAATTCCAAACCACAAAGAAGGCCACTAGTACCAAGCAGTGACTTGCCCATCACCCTCCCCCAACACACATCCCCTGTGGGAAGAAGACTGGGAATTTTACACAGACATTGGTCAAACATAACAACAGACACATGGGTTCTATCAATTATCCAACATGGTTATTGCATAGAATTCACACATTATCCTCCAGATATTCCCCCAAGAGCGCACAAACTGTTGTCGCAACATCTAACAATGTTACAAACAGAGGTGCAGGCACTATTAACAAAACAGGCCATAGAACTAGTACCTCATCAACAAAAAGGAACAGGGGTGTATTCCCTATATTTCCTTATTCCCAAAAAGGACAAAACACTAAGACCAATTTTAGATCTCAGGACTCTCAACCTATTCATCAAATCAGAAAACTTTCACATGGTGACACTACAAGATGTAGTCCCTTTACTAAAACAGGGAGAATACATGTCAACACTGGATTTAAAAGATGCGTATTTTCATATACCCATCCATCCATCTCACAGAAAATACCTCAGGTTTGTTATACAAGGAAAACATTACCAATTCAAGGTATTACCCTTTGGGATAACAGCCCCCAGAGTATTTACAAAATGCCTTGCAGTAGTAGCAGCATACATAAGGAGACAACATATGCATGTATTCTTATATCTCGACGATTGGCTAATAAAGGCCAACACTCAACAGCAGTGCCAAAATCACACATGTTACGTAATAGATACCCTACACACACTAGGGTTTTCTATAAATTACCAAAAATCACACTTGCAACCATCCAAAATTTAACAATACTTGGGAGCAACACTCAAAAAGCAATTGCAAGTCCAAGCCCACAAGGGGTACAATCATTCCACACCATGGTACCAAATATACAACCAAATCAGCACTACACAGTCAGATTTGTGATGAAACTCCTAGGCATGATGGCATCATGCATCGCAATTGTCCCAAACATGCGGCCCTTACAACAGTACCTTGCAAAACAATGGACGCAGGCATAGGGTCAACTCCAAGATCTAGTGTTGATAGACCGCCAAACACACTATTTGCTTCAGTGGTGGAACCCCGTAAATTTTAACAAATGGTGGCCTTTTCAAGACCCTGTGCCTCACGCCATTCTCACAACAGATGCATCAATGATTGGGTGGGGAGCACACTTCAACAATCACAATGTACAAGGACAGTGGGACAACCAGCAGAAACTACACATAAATCAATTAGAGCTGCTAGCAGTCTTTCTAGCACTAAAAGCTTTTCAACCTCTTCTAGCTCACAAACACATTCTTGTCTAAACAGACAATATGACAACAATGTACTACTTAAACAGGGGGGAACACACTCATCCCAACTATGCCTCCTAGCACAAAACATTTGGCTTTGGGCAATTCACAACAATATTCGCCTAATAGCGCAATATATCCCAGGCATCCACAATCAATTAGCGGACAATCTCATTCGAGATCACCAGCAAACTCACGAGTGGGGAAATACATCCCCAGATACTACAAAAATACTTTCGCCAATGGGGGACACCAGACAGAGATCTGTTCGCCACAAAACAGAACGCAAAATGCCAAAACATTGTCCAAGTACCCACACCCTCAGTCCAAGGGCAATGCTCTATAGATCAACTGGTCAGGGATATTTGCTTATGCTTTTCCCCCTCTCCCACTCATTCCTTTTCTAGTCAACAAACTGAGTCAAAACAAACTCAAACTAATACTCATAGCACCAACGTGGGCACGCCAACCGTGGTTACACCACACTGTTGGACCTCTCAGTAGTACCTCACATCAAACTTCCAAACAGACCGGATCTGTTAACGCAACACAAACAACAGATCAGGCACCCCAATCCAGCAATGCTCAATCTAGCAATCTTGCTTCTGAAGTCTTAGAGTTTGGCTATCTAAATCTTCCAGAAGAGTGTATGAAAGTCATTAAACGGGCAAGAAAACCTACCACCAGGCATTGCTATGCTAACAAATGGAAAAGATTTGTTTTCTACTGCCAAGCGAAACACATCACACCGTTAGATGCGTCCATACAAGACATCGTAGGCTATTTACTACACCTACAAAAAGCAAATCTTGCTTTTTCTTCCATCAGAATACACCTCACTGCAATCTTGGCTTACTTGCAAATTAAACACACAAAATCACTGTTTAGAATACCAGTCATTAAAGCCTTCATGGAAGGACTAAAGAGGATCATACCTCCAAGAACCCCACCAGTACCCTCGTGGAATCTTAATATTGCACTTACACGACTCATGGGTCCACCTTTTGAACCCATGCATTCTTGTCAAATCCAATTTTTACCTTGGAAAGTGGTATTACCAGTAGCGATCACCTCACTACGAAGAGTTAGTGAAATACAAGCTTTCACTATTGAGGAACCCTTTATCCAAGTGCACAAACATAAAATTGTTCTCCACACAAATCCGAAATTTCTGCCAAAAGTCATTTCACCGTTTCATCTAAACCAAACAGTGGAACTCCCAGTCTTCTTCCCACAGCCAGACTCAGTAGCAGAAAGAGCACTGCATACATTAGACATAAAAAGAGCACTAATGTACTATATAGACAGAACAAAACCATTTTGTAAAACTAAACAATTGTTCGTCGCATTCCAGAAACCCCATGCTGGTAACCCTATATCCAAACAGAGCATAGCCAGATGGATAGTTAAATACATACAAACTTGTTACCTAAAAGCTAAAAGAGAGCTACTCATTACACCAAAGGCACACTCACTAGAAAGAAAGGAGCAACAATGGCCTTTCTAGGTAACATACCAATGACAGAAATTTGTAAGGCAGCCACTTGGTCCACACCTCATACTTTTACCAAACACTACTGTGTAGATGTGTTAGCAACACAACAAGCCATAGTAGGACAGGCTGTACTAAGAACATTATTTCAAACAACTTCAACTCCTACAGGCTGACCACCGCTTTTGGGAGGATTACTGCTTTGTAGTCTATGCACAGCATGTGTATCTGCAGCTACACATGCCATCGAACGGAAAATGTCACTTACCCAGTGTACATCTGTTCGTGGCATGTTCCGCTGCAGATTTTCATGTGCCCTCCTACCTCCCCGGAGCCTGTAGCCGCTTAAGTTGCAATTAGAAATTGTATATATGTAAAACACTACTTTAGCGCAATCAATGTACATACATATCTATTCCATTGCATGAACATCTTTACTATTCTCATTCTACCACTCCTACCTCACCCTCCATGGGAAAACAGTCTAAGATGGAGTCGATGCCCATGCGCAATGGAGCCGAAAGGGAGGAGTCACTCGGTCCTGTGACTCTGAAATACTTCTTCGAAGAAAAACAACTTGTAACACTCCGAGCCCAACACTAGATGGCATGAACAGTGCACAGCATGTGAATCTGCAGCGGAACATGCCACGAACAGATGTACACTGGGTAAGTGGCATTTACCATATATATTCTTTATATATTTAGATTTATTTATAATTTGAATTTTATTTCTAGATTTTTATTTAATTAAATTTTTTCTCTAGTACATTAGGACTAGATTAATAAATAGATATGTAATACATAGTAAGGGGATATATGTCCAAGGAGTATAATAATGGGTATAATATGAGAAGAAAAGTAGTATTGTATAAACAGACTTTCAAGGTTTGTAATATTTGAAGTTAATTAATAAGTGTACTTTTCTAACATTTATTTATCTTTACTCAATTTTTGAATAGCCAAATGCCTATGATAATAAACATTTGATCAGTGTGATATAAAAACAAGAGCAGGGATTCATAAGTATCTAATATAACAACTTATCTAGGAGCTATGCAATGACCTATGAACATGTTAAGCATAGAATAATATATGTGTGTATATATATATATATATATATACACACACACCCACATGAATACAGACACATATGTATATACATATTTAAACTGTGAGTAAATGTACATTAAACAGGTTTAAACAGCATTTGTGTAATTTATTGTTATGACATAGTAGAGATTTATATTTCCTAAAGAAATATACATATCTAAAATATACACATAATCAGATAAAAAACATTTATCAATACAGGCGTATGCAGTCCATAGCTGTTTGAATATGGTGATTATGAAGGAAAGAGCCATCTCTTGAGTAGTCTTCTGAAGACAAGATAGTTATCTGTGGATCTTATATTTGGGGGTAAAGAATTCCATAGTTTGGCTGCTTGAATGGAGAAGGATGTACCACCTATAGTCTTTTTCTTGTATGGTGGTGTTCTAAGGCGGGGTGTATCTGGTTATTTTGTTTCTGATATAAAGCAGTCCTGTTCCATGTGTAGCTTTGTGGGTGATACAAAGAATCTTGAAGGTGAATCTTTTGGCAACGGGTAACCAGTGTAGTGCTCTCAAGGCAGGGAAAATGTGGGCTTGTGGCTTTATATGTAATGGTAGCCTGACAGCAGAGTTCTGAATATGTTGTAGTTTTTTCATAATAGATAGAGATGATCCATGGTAGAGGCCATTGGCAGAATCTAGTTTGGCTAGTACAAGCAAAATTGTAGCCTGCACCTTGTGTGGAAATCCGAGGTGGGGGAAGATGCGTCGTAGAGTCTTCAAGGTGATGAAGCTTGTTCGTGCTAATTTGTCCACTTGGGCATTCATTATTAACTTGGGCTCCATGGTGATTCCAAGGTTTTTAACTTCCTTGGATAATTGAGGAGGTGGTACGAGATCATCAGGCAAGACGCACAGTGGGTCATACATGAGTATTTCTGTTTTGGAGACATTTAGTTGATATGGCTCCAAGTCATATTCTGATCAACGGCTCTGAGGCAACTGAAGATTAGTTAGTTTTCAATGTTTTTGGGGCATTCTAATTTAAATTGTATTTGTCTCATCTGCATAGTTGTAGCGTGTGAGATGAAATTGATCAGTTCTGGTAATAACATGTAGATGTTGAAAAGCAAAGGTGAGATGATTGATCTATGGGGGACCCCTGCTTTTGTGAGGTAGGGGTTGGACGAGAAGGGGAGAGAATAGATATTAGTTCTTTTTTGACAGTAGGATGTAATCCAGTTGAGAGCAGTCCCTTCTATGCCATCTTGGTGGAGTCTTTGATTTAGGGTGTCATGGTCAACCAAATCAAAGGCAGCCGAGAGGTCCAAGAGAAGTAGTGCAGCAACTCCATTGCGGTCAGGTGTGTTTGTAAGATCATCCCAGAGTGCTATGATTGCCGATCCAGTGCCTTTTCCTGGGCGAAATCCAGTTTGGTAGTCTGAAAGTATAGAATTGTGACATCTGGGCAAATGCTACTCTTTCTATTAGTTTGCCCAGGAAAGGTCCATTTGTGATTGGTCTGTAGTTGTTGGGGTCCTGCGGGTCTAGGTTTGATTTCTTTAATAACGGTCTTATGTGTCTGAAAGTACCATCTTGCCTGGCATGTTACCCCCATTTTCACTGTATGTATGTGTAAGGAAATGCCTCCTTGGCATGGTTACCCCCTGACTTTTTGCCTTTGCTGATGCCAAGTTATGATTTGAAAGTGTGCTGAGGCCTGCTAACCAGGCCCCAGCACCAGTGTTCTTTCCCTAACCTGTACCTTTGTTTCCACAATTGGCACACCCTGGCATCCAGGTAAGTCCCTTGTAACTGGTACCCCTGGTACCAAGGGCCCTGATGCCAGATGTCTTATGCCACCCTGGGGACCCCTCACTCAGCACAGACACACTGCTTGCCAGCTTGTGTGTGCTGGTGGGGAGAAAATGACTAAGTCGACATGGCACTCCCCTCAGGGTGCCATGCCAACCTCACACTGCCCACGGTATAGATAAGTCACCCCTCTAGCAGGCCTTACAGCCCTAAGGCAGGGTGCACTATACCATAGGTGAGGGCATAGGTGCATGAGCACCATGCCCCTACAGTGTCTAAGCCAAACCTTAGACATTGTAAGTGCAGGGTAGCCATAAGAGTATATGGTCTGGGAGTCTGTCATACATGGACTCCACAGCATCATAATGGCTACACTGAAAACTGGGAAGTTTGGTATCAAACTTCTCAGCAAAATAAATGCACACTGATGCCAGTGTACATTTTATTGTGAAATACACCCCAGAGGGCATCAGAGATGCCCCCTGAAATCATACCGACTTCCAGTGTGGGCTGACTAGTTTTACCAGCCTGCCACACACCAGGCATGTTGCTGGCCACATGGGGAGAGTGCCTTTGTCACTCTGTGGCTAGTAACAAAGCCTGTACTGGGTGGAGGTGCTTCTCACCTCCCCCTGCAGGAACTGTAACACCTGGCGGTGAGCCTCAAAGGCTCACCCCCTTTGTTACAGCGCCACAGGGCATCTCCAGCTAGTGGAGATGCCCGCCCCCTCCGGCCATGGCCCCACTTTTGGCGGCAAGGCTGGAGGAGATAATGAGACAAACAAGGAGGAGTCACTGGCCAGTCAGGACAACCCCTAAGGTGTCCTGAGGTGACTGACTTTTAGAAATCCTCCATCTTGCAGATGGAGGATTCCCCCAATAGGATTAGGTATGTGCCCCCCTCCCCTCAGGGAGGAGGCACAAAGAGGGTGTATCCACCCTCAGGGCTAGTAGCCATTGGCTACTAACCCCCCAGACCTAAACACACCCCTAAATAGAGTATTTAGGGGCCCCCAGAACCAAGCAAGATAGATTCCTGCAACTTGAAGACGAAGAAGGACTGCTGACCTGAAAGCCCTGCAGAGAAGACGGAGACACCAACTGCTTTGGCCCCAGCCCTACCGGCCTGTCTCCCCACTTCGAGAAAAACTGCAACAGCGACGCATTCCCCAGGGTCCCGCGACCTCTGAAGCCTCAGGACTACCCTGCATCTAAAAGTCCCAAGAACTCCGAGGACTGTGGCTCTGCTCCAAAGAAGAAACAACTTTGCAACAAAGAAACAACTTATAAAGGACCGCACGTTTCCCGCCGGAAGCGTGAGACTTTCCACTCTGCACCCAACGCCCCCTGCTTGACCTGCGGAGAAACACTACAGGGAGGACTCCGCGGCGACTGCGACCCTGTGAGTAGCCAGAGTTGACCCCCCCTGAACCCTCCCAGCGACGACTGCAGAGGGAATCCAGAGGCTCCCCCTGACCGCGACTGCCTGCTTCTAAGAACCCGACGCCTGGTAAAGACACTGCACCCCCAGGACCTGAAGGACCCGACCTCCAGTGCAGAAGCGACCCCCAGGTGGCCCTCAGCCTGCTTTGCTGAAGAGACCCCCCGGTCTCCCATTGAACTCCATTGCAAACCTGATGCCTGTTTGCACTCTGCACCCGGCCGCCCCGTGCCTCTGAGGGTGTACTTTTTGTGCTGACTTGTGTCCCCCCCGGTGCCCTACAAAACCCCCCTGGTCTGCCCTCCGAACACACGGGTACCTACCTGCTGGCAGACTGGAACCAGGGCACCCCCTTCTCCATTGAAGCCTATGTGTTTTGGGCACCACTTTGACCTCTGCACCTGACCGGCCCTGAGCTGCTGGTGTGGTAACTTTGGGGTTGCCCTGAACCCCCAACGGTGGGCTACCTTGGACCCAACTTTGAACCTTGTAGGTGGTTTACTTACCTGCAAAACTAACAAATACTTACCTCCCCCAGGAACTGTTGAAATTTGCACTGTCTAATTTTAAAATAGCTTATTGCCATTTTTGTCAAAACTGTATATGCTATTTTGCTGATTCAAAGTTCCTATGATACCTAAGTGAAGTACCTTTCATTTGAAGTATTGATTGTAAATCTTGAACCTGTGGTTCTTAAAATAAACTAAGAAAAAATATTTTTCTATACAAAAACCTATTGGCATGGAATTGTCTAAGACTGTGTGTTCCTCATTTATTGCCTGTGTGTGTACAACAAATGCTTATCACTACCCTCTGATAAGCCTACTACTCGACCACACTACCACAAACTAGAGCATTAGAATTCTCTTTTTGCCACTATCTTACCTCTAAGGGGAACCCTTGGACTCTGTGCATGCTACTTCTTACTTTGAAATAGTACATACAGAGCCAACTTCCTACAGTATGTATGTTTTAGCCCTGTGTCACTGGGACCCTGCTAGGCAGGACCCCAGTGCTCATAGTATGTGCCGAACTGTATCACTGAGGCTCTGCTAACCAAAACCTCAGTGTTTATGCTCTCTCTGCTTTCTAAATTTGTCACTCCAGGCTAGTGACTAAATTTACCAATTCTCATTGGCACACTGGTACACCCATATAATTCCCTTGTATATGGTACTTAGGTACCCAGGGTATTGGGGTTCCAAGGGATCCCTATGGGCTGCAGCATTTCTTTTGGCTCCCATAGGGAGCTCTGACAATTCTTACACAGGCCTGCCACTGCAGCCTGAGTGAAATAACGTCCATTTTATTTCACAGCCATTTTTCACTGCACATACTTAACTTATACGTGTAGGTAAGTACCATCTTGCCTGGCATGTCACCCCCATATTTCACTGTATATATATATATATATATATATATATGTTGTTTTAGTCTGTCACTGGGACCCTGCCAGTTAGGGCCCCAGTGCTCTGTATGTGTTCCCTGTGTGATGCCTAACTGTCTCACTGAGGCTCTGCTAACCAGAACCTCAGTGGTTATGCTCTCTCTGCTTTCCAAATTTGTCACTAACAGGCTAGTGGCTAAATTTACCAATTCACATTGGCATACTGGGATACCCATATAATTCCCTAGTATATGGCACTGAGGTACCCAGGGTATTGGGGTTCCAGGAGATCCCTATGGGCTGCAGCATTTCTTTTGCCACCCATAGGGAGCTCTGACAATTTTTACACAGGCCTGCCAGTGCAGCCTGAGTGAAATAACGTCCACGTTATTTCACAGCCATTTACCACTGCACTTAAGTAACTTATAAGTCACCTATATGTCTAACCTTCACCTAGTGAGGGTTCGGTGCAAAGTTACTTAGTGTGTGGGCACCCTGGCACTAGCCAAGGTGCCCCCACATCGTTCAGGGCAAACTCCCCGAACTTTGTGAGTGCGGGGACACCATTACACGCGTGCACTGTATATAGGTCACTACCTATGTACAGCGTCACAATGGTAACTCCGAACATGGCCATGTAACATGTCTAAGATCATGGAATTGTCACTAGCACAGAACTCGGGTACTGCCAAACTGCCTTTCCGGGGTTTCCACTGCAGCTGCTGCTGCTGCCAACCCCTCAGACAGCTTTCTGCCCTCCTGGGGTCCAGGCAGCCCTGGCCCAGGAAGGCAGAACAAAGGACTTCCTCTGAGAGAGGGTGTAACACCCTTTCCCTTTGGAAATAGGTGTGAAGGGCTGGGGAGGAGTAGCCTCCCCCAGCCTCTGGAAATGCTTTGATGGGCACATACAGGGAGTGCAGAATTATTAGGCAAGTTGTATTTTTGAGGATTAATTTTATTATTGAACAACAACCATGTTCTCAATGAATCCAAAAAACTCATTAATATCAAAGCTGAAATTTTTGGAAGTAGTTTTTAGTTTGTTTTTAGTTTTAGCTATGTTAGGGGGATATCTGTGTGTGCAGGTGACTATTACTGTGCATAATTATTAGGCAACTTAACAAAAAAAAATATATACCCATTTCAATTATTTATTATTACCAGTGAAACCAATATAACATCTCAACATTCACAAATATACATTTCTGACATTCAAAAACAAAACAAAAACAAATCAGTGGCCAATATAGCCACCTTTCTTTGCAAGGACACTCAAAAGCCTGCCATCCATGGATTCTGTCAGTGTTTTGATCTGTTCACCATCAACATTGCGTGCAGCAGCAACCACAGCCTCCCAGACACTGTTCAGAGAGGTGTACTGTTTTCCCTCCTTGTAAATCTCACATTTGATGATGGACCACAGGTTCTCAATGGGGTTCAGATCAGGTGAACAAGGAGGCCATGTCATTAGATTTCCTTCTTTTATACCCTTTCTTGCCAGCCACGCTGTGGAGTACTTGGACGCGTGTGATGGAGCATTGTCCTGCATGAAAATCATGTTTTTCTTGAAGGATGCAGACTTCTTCCTGTACCACTGCTTGAAGAAGGTGTCTTCCAGGAACTGGCAGTAGGACTGGGAGTTGAGCTTGACTCCATCCTCAACCCGAAAAGGCCCCACAAGCTCATCTTTGATGATACCAGCCCAAACCAGTACTCCACCTCCACCTTGCTGGCGTCTGAGTCGGACTGGAGCTCTCTGCCCTTTACCAATCCAGCCACGGGCCCATCCATCTGGCCCATCAAGACTCACTCTCATTTCATCAGTCCATAAAACCTTAGAAAAATCAGTCTTGAGATATTTCTTGGCCCAGTCTTGACGTTTCAGCTTGTGTGTCTTGTTCAGTGGTGGTCGTCTTTCAGCCTTTCTTACCTTGGCCATGTCTCTGAGTATTGCACACCTTGTGCTTTTGGGCACTCCAGTGATGTTGCAGCTCTGAAATATGGCCAAACTGGTGGCAAGTGGCATCGTGGCAGCTGCACGCTTGACTTTTCTCAGTTCATGGGCAGTTAATTTGCGCCTTGGTTTTTCCACACGCTTCTTGCGACCCTGTTGACTATTTTGAATGAAACGCTTGATTGTTCGATGATCACGCTTCAGAAGCTTTGCAATTTTAAGAGTGCTGCATCCCTCTGCAAGATATCTCACTATTTTTGACTTTTCTGAGCCTGTCAAGTCCTTCTTTTGACCCATTTTGCCAAAGGAAAGGAAGTTGCCTAATAATTATGCACACCTGATATAGGGTGTTCATGTCATTAGACCACACCCCTTCTCATTACAGAGATGCACATCACCTAATATGCTTAATTGGTAGTAGGCTTTCGAGCCTATACAGCTTGGAGTAAGACAACATGCATAAAGAGGATGATGTGGTCAAAATACTCATTTGCCTAATAATTCTGCACTCCCTGTATGGTGCCCATCTCTGCATAAGCCAGTCTACACCGGTTCAGGGATCCCCCAGCCCTGCTCTGGCGCGAAACTGGACAAAGGAAAGGGGAGTGACCACTCCCCTGACCAGTACCTCCCAGGGGAGGTGCCCAGAGCTCCTCCAGTGTGTCCCAGACCTCTGCCATCTTGGAAACAGGTGTTGGGGGCACACTGGACTGCTCTGAGTAGCCAGTGCCAGCAGGTGACGCCCGAGACCCCCACTTATAGGCTCTTACCTTTCTTGGTAGCCAATCCTCCTTTCTTGGTAGCCAAACCTCCTTTTCTGGCTATTTAGGGTCTCTCCTCTGCAGTTTTCGGCAGATTAGGAATGCAAGAGCTCACCAGAGTTCCTCTGCACTTCCCTGTTCGACTTCTGCCAAGGATCGACCGCCGACTGCTCCAGGACGCCTGCAAAACTGCAACAAAGTAGCAAGACGACTACCAGCAACATTGTAGCGCCTCGCCCTGCCAGCTTTCTCGACTGTATCCTGGTGGTGCATGCACTGGGAGTCACCTGCATTCACCCTGCACTGGAAGCCAAGAAGAAATCTCCTGTGGGTCGACGGAATCTTCCCCCTGCTAACGCAGGCCCCAAAAGACTGCATCACCGGTCCTCTGGGTCCCCTCTCATCCTGATGAGCGTGGTCCCTGGAACACAGGAACTCTATCCAAGTGACTCCCACAGTCCAGTGATCCTTCAGTCCAGGTTTGGTGGAGGTAAGTCTTAGCCTCCCCACGCTAGACTGCAATCCTGTGTATTTGATTTGCAGCTGCTCCAGCTCCTGTGCACTCTTCCAGGATTTCCTTTGTGCACAGCCTAGCTTGGGTCCCCAGCACTCCGTCCTGCACTGCTCAACCCTCTGAGTTGGCCTCCGGCGACGTGGACCCTCCTTTGTGACGCTGAGCCAGCTCAGGTTCACAAATCTTCTAAGTACCTGTTAGGGTACTTCTGCAGGTGCTGCCTGCTTCTGTGGGGGCTCTGAGTTGCTGAGTGCCCCCTCTGTCTCCTCCAAGGGGCGACATCCTGGTCCTTCCTGGTCCCCAGCAGCACCCAAAATCCTAGCTAGCAAGGCTTGTTTGCGATATTTCTGCGTGGGAACACTTGCAACCTTCATCGCGACGTGGGACATCTTCCATCCAAAGGAGAAGTTCCTAGTCCTCTTCGTTGTTGCAGAATTCTAAGCTTTTTCCATCCGGAGGCAGCTTCCTTGCACCTTCATCTGGGGATTTCTGGGCTCCTGCACCCCCTGGACACTATCGCAACTCTTGGACTTGGTCCCCTTGCCTTGCAGGTCCTCAGGTCCAGGAATCCACCTTCAGTGCCTTGCTGGTGGTTGTTGTTCTTGCAGAATTCCCCTATCACGACTATTGTCATTTGGGGTAGTAGGTGCACTTTACTCCTACTTTTCAGGGTCTTGGAACACCCTGACTGTTTTCTTACAGTCCCAGCAACCCTCTACAAGCTCCCATAGGTCTTGGGTCCATTCGTAATTCATATTCCACTTTTGGAGTATATAGTTTGTGTTACCCCAAGACCTATGTTCACCTATTGCATCCTATTGTAATTCTACACTGTTTGCATTACTTTTCTTACTCTGACTTACCTGTTTTGGGTTTGTGTACATATAACTTGTGTATATTACCTTCTTACTGAGGGTACTCACTGAGATACTTGTGGCATATTGTCATAAAAATAAAGTAGCTTTATTTTGAGTAACTGAGTATTGTGTTTTCTTATGATATTATGCATATGATATAAGTGGTATAGTAGGAGCTTGGCATGTCTCCTAGTTCAGCCTAAGCTGCTTTGCCATAACTACCTTCTATCAGCCTAAGCTGCTAGAAACACCTCTATTCTACTAATAAGGGATAACTGGACCTGGCACAGGGTGTAAGTACCACAGGGTACCCACTAAAAGCCAGGCCAGCCTCCTACAGCATGTATGCCTTTTTTCAGGTCTACAGGAAAAGTTCCTGTAGTTAGTTGTTGATGATTCTTCTTACAGGTGTGGCAGCAGAAGTAGATAAAAGAATGTTCTTGAAGATGTGTGGTGGGCAAGGGTGAGAAGCGCAACCGGAAGGGCTGCCTGCTTTGACCAAATTCATAAATTCACCTTGTGATATGTTTGAAGGACTGTAGAGCTTGGGTTTGTTTATTCTTAGAGGGTATTTTAGGAAAGGGGTTGGTGCTGATGGTTTTCTTATGTTTTAAATAGGAGTCCAATGTGTCTACCTTGGTTGTGTAATGAGTTGCCAGTTTGATTGTGAAATCTTGAGTAGTGGGATGACTTCCTTCCATGGATGTAGGTTTAGCATTTTGAATTCTGAGTAGTACCTTTTTTAGCTTTTTTTGATTGATTTGAATATTGTGTTAAGTTTGTGTAGCTGCAGTTTGTCTTGACTTTGTTTTGAGCCAGGTCCGCTGCAACTTTCTGATTTTGTTGCTTTATCTTTTTAAATTCTGTGTTTCTCCAAGGTGTTGGTTTTTTTTTGTCCTGTTTAGTTTTCTGAGTGGTATTAGGGTATCAAAAGCTTCCTGTAGCCACTCATAAAGTTTTGGAACAGAATTAATTGTTTCTAGATCTTTGTTGGCTACACTACCAATATGGCGGCTCAACTGAGGGAACCGTTGGTCCTATTTCCTTTTCCGACCATCGCATTATAATGCATGATTAAATACTGGGTCGGGTTACACAGCATTTGCGTACACACTGATGTGGAGGAAAGGAAGCTCCCGTTTACAGGCTTGGTTACTTTTCTACTTCACGGTTGGTTGTCTAGTACAATGGGGCTTATACCGTACTTTTCGATCCTCTTAGAAGATCAAATTAAGATCTTGTGACTGTCATGGATGTTTACCTTAAGTTTCAAGTTTGAACATTACCGCACCGGAGAGGATTGCATTATGAGGTGCTCGTTTTTTAGTCAAATGTTTTAAACAACTTCAGATAACCGGGTGATACTTTGGACTTATAGTTCACATGCTCTCAGATGACTATTTTGGCTGGCTGATTTGTTGTGCTTCATGGCTGTTGTGATAACGGCGTGTTCCTAGGGATTGTCCTTCTCTTTTCATTGAGCACTGCCTTCTCTGATTTTTAATAATACTATAAAGTGAAGAGTACACTATGCACAGTTTATGGGTGTAAGGAAATGCCTCCTTGGCATGGTTGCCCCCTGACTTTTTGCCTTTGCTGATGCTATGTTTACAATTGAAAGTGTGCTGAGGCCTGCTAACCAGGCCCCAGCACCAGTGTTCTTTCCCTAACCTGTACTTTTGTATCCACAATTGGCAGACCCTGGCATCCAGATAAGTCCCTTGTAACTGGTACTTCTAGTACCAAGGGCCCTGATGCCAAGGAAGGTCTCTAAGGGCTGCAGCATGTCTTATGCCACCCTGGAGACCTCTCACTCAGCACAGACACACTGCTTGCCAGCTTGTGTGTGCTAGTGAGGACAAAACGAGTAAGTCGACATGGCACTCCCCTCAGGGTGCCATGCCAGCCTCTCACTGCCTATGCAGTATAGGTAAGACACCCCTCTAGCAGGCCTTACAGCCCTAAGGCAGGGTGCACTATACCATAGGTGAGGGTACCAGTGCATGAGCATGGCACCCCTACTGTGTCTAAACAAAACCTTAGACATTGTAAGTGCAGGGTAGCCATAAGAGTATATGGTCTGGGAGTTTGTCAAACACGAACTCCACAGCACCATAATGGCTACACTGAAAACTGGGAAGTTTGGTATCAAACTTCTCAGCACAATAAATGCACACTGATGCCAGTGTACATTTTATTGTAAAATGCACCCCAGAGGGCACCTTAGAGGTGCCCCCTGAAACTTAACCGACTATCTGTGTAGGCTGACTAGTTTTAGCAGCCTGCCACAAACCGAGACATGTTGCTGGCCCCATGGGGAGAGTGCCTTTGTCACTCTGAGGCCAGTAACAAAGCCTGCACTGGGTGGAGATGCTAACACCTCCCCCAGGCAGGAATTGTCACACCTGGCGGTGAGCCTCAAAGGCTCCCCTCCTTTGTGCCAACCCAGCAGGACACTCCAGCTAGTGGAGTTGCCCGCCCCCTCCGGCCAGGCCCCACTTTTGGCGGCAAGGCCGGAGAAAATAATGAGAAAAACAAGGAGGAGTCACTGGCCAGTCAGGACAGCCCCTAAGGTGTCCTGAGCTGAAGTGACTCTAACTTTTAGAAATCCTCCATCTTGCAGATGGAGGATTCCCCCAATAGGGTTAGGATTGTGACCCCCTCCCCTTGGGAGGAGGCACAAAGAGGGTGTACCCACCCTCAGGGCTAGTAGCCATTGGCTACTAACCCCCCAGACCTAAACACGCCCTTAAATTTAGTATTTAAGGGCTACCCTGAACCCTAGAAGGTTAGATTCCTGCAACTACAAGAAGAAGGACTGCCTAGCTGAAAACCCCTGCAGAGGAAGACCAGAAGACGACAACTGCCTTGGCTCCAGAAACTCACCGGCCTGTCTCCTGCCTTCCAAAGATCCTGCTCCAGCGACGCCTTCCAAAGGGACCGGCGACCTCGACATCCTCTGAGGACTGCCCCTGCTTCGAAAAGACAAGAAACTCCCGAGGACAGCGGACCTGCTCCAAGAAAAGCTGCAACTTTGTTTCCAGCAGCTTTAAAGAACCCTGCAAGCTCCCCGCAAGAAGCGTGAGACTTGCAACACTGCACCCGGCGACCCCGACTCGGCTGGTGGCGATCCAACACCTCAGGAGGGACCCCAGGACTACTCTGATACTGTGAGTACCAAAACCTGTCCCCCCTGAGTTCCCACAGCGCCGCCTGCAGAGGGAATCCCGAGGCTTCCCCTGACCGCGACTCTTTGAATCCAAAGTCCCGACGCCTGGGAGAGACCCTGCACCCGCAGCCCCCAGGACCTGAAGGACCGGACTTTCACTGGAGAAGTGACCCCCAGGAGTCCCTCTCCCTTGCCCAAGTGGAGGTTTCCCCGAGGAACCCCCCCCTTGCCTGCCTGCAGCGCTGAAGAGATCCCGAGATCTCCCATTGACTTCCATTACAAACCCGACGCTTGTTTCTACACTGCACCCGGCCGCCCCCGCGCTGCTGAGGGTGAAATTTCTGTGTGGGCTTGTGTCCCCCCCGGTGCCCTACAAAACCCCCCTGGTCTGCCCTCCGAAGACGCGGGTACTTACCTGCAAGCAGACCGGAACCGGGGCACCCCCTTCTCTCCATTCTAGCCTATGTGTTTCGGGCACCACTTTGAACTCTGCACCTGACCGGCCCTGAGCTGCTGGTGTGGTGACTTTGGGGTTGCTCTGAGCCCCCAACGGTGGGCTACCTTGGACCAAGAACTAAGCCCTGTAAGTGTCTTACTTACCTGGTTAACCTAACAAATACTTACCTCCCCTAGGAACTGTGAAAATTGCACTGTGTCCACTTTTAAAACAGCTATTTGTGAATAACTTGAAAAGTATACATGCAATTTTGATGATTTGAAGTTCCTAAAGTACTTACCTGCAATACCTTTCGAATGAGATATTACATGTAGAATTTGAACCTGTGGTTCTTAAAATAAACTAAGAAAAGATATTTTTCTATACAAAACCTATTGGCTGGATTTGTCTCTGAGTGTGTGTACCTCATTTATTGTCTATGTGTATGTACAACAAATGCTTAACACTACTCCTTGGATAAGCCTACTGCTCGACCACACTACCACAAAATAGAGCATTAGTATTATCTCTTTTTGCCACTATCTTACCTATAAGGGGAACCCTTGGACTCTGTGCATACTATTCCTTACTTTGAAATAGTGCATACAGAGCCAACTTCCTACAATGGGCTATAATGTTATGATGTTTTTTTAATGGAGAGGCTTTTGAACTATGGTATGTTGAATTTTTTTGAGTCTCACCCATTTCAATTATTGTTTCACGATTGTAAAGATGGTGAAGGGTTTGCAACAAGCCTGCCAGAAGGCAGTTGACTTTAGTATAAAAAAAATAAACAAGAACAATTGTTTTACTTACAGCCCTGAGGAAGTCATTGCGAATATTCTCGCACGACTAAACACGTGTTGGCTGTAGAATGTTTACTGTTGGTTATTGAAATTTGGAACAACTTTGAAATAAAAGAACATTGGATATATCAGACTGTAGACTGTTTGCTGTTAGCTATTGAAGTTTGAACAACTCTGGAATTAAAAGAAGATGGAACATATCACAGAAACATGGACACAAATCCTTTACTTACAAGTGTGCCTTGAATATCTTAACTATGCTTTGGTATCTGATTCTAAAGTAAGGATTCTGCAGCTAGATATCTATATCAGATGAACAAGTTACTTAACTTGGGAAGTGCATTTTCTGGTAGAGACAGGACCTAGCTGCATAATCCTTAACGACCCTCCCCGCTCTTCGAACTAAGTTCCTCTTTTATCTCGGAAGATTTCAGTATGTAAATCAACTTCTAGAATTAAGAAGTCAGGCATTATTTGACACAAGGGTGTCTCACACTGTTTCAATAGGCAGTTTCTATGTGTGGCTCCACGTGTTGAGCGTGGAAAATAGTAATGGAATAAACTGATAACGTATCGATAAGGGAGTCGTATGGAGTCCGCTGACGTCCCATCTGGTGGACGACATTGATAGAGTTGGGTGATTCTGTACTTGCGTGTGGACGTGCTATAGAAAATGTTTCTGGATCCAGGCTCGTGCCTGCATTCGGAAACATTTCCCGACGGGGAGTATTCAAAAGCAAGGAATTTGCAGCTAGAGCCTGTCTCTACCAGATAATGTGTTACCGAAGATGATATGAAGGTGGCCCCATCTTCGTAGTTCCACATGACTAAATACTGAGACTTCAAAGTGTGCTAACTCATTTGTTACAGCTGCGATCAAGCTGTCAGGATTTATAAAGGGAGATTACCAAATAAGCAAAGCTTGTCCCCCTGATGGTGCCTTACTCCCTGATTGTTATGGCCAGGCGCTGTACCACTAATGCACACAGAGGAAGTGGCTTGTGCAGACACTGTCTGCAAGGGTTTCACAGATGGCACAAAATAGGCATCTCCAAACTAGGGATTGTTAGGGCACAGCACATGCTTTTCCTTGAACAACTGACTTTAACATAGAACTTACACTGGTCCTGGTTCTTTCAATACTTACAACTGAAACACGCCCTGGAGCGTGTGAGGAATGCATCCCATCCACTCCCCGACTATGGGCCAGATGTAGCAAAGGTTTTTACCCATTCTGTGTCTATGGGAAAAAGTGTTCGTACATATGGCCCTATAATCCCCTGGAACCCAAATGTACGATGGGGGTCATTGGTGGCAAACACTTATCCCAACTACACAAGACCCTGGTGAATAACACACCCAATGCCATGACTGCCCAGAGAGACAGATGGGCCACTGACATCTGAGAGCAGGATCAGGAAGACTGGATAGGAGCCAAAATAACAATTAAGCATTTGATGATCCTCACTCATCTCAGATAAATCCAGTTCAAATCCAATCCATAGGGCCTACTTTAAACCCCCTAAGTTATAGCAGATGGGTAGAACCTGGACCCCTGAATGCCTCCATTGTGGTGCTCCCAGTGGGGACTGTTTACAAACCGTATGAGAATGCCTTATCGATCGTACACAAATACTGAAATAGAATCTTCTCCATACTGGGGGAGATGATAGGCTGCTTAATAAAGTGAGACCCCAAAATAGGTTGATTCAGAATATTTCCAGGATAGGATGGCTTCCTGGGACAGCAGACTATGGTAGGGTTCGGGTGCGTACTTGCCAAACTAGACATATACTTGTCAAACAAGACATAACCAAGTACTGGATATCCACTGCGCCCTCACCGGTGCAGGCATGGCTTAGGGGCATGCAATATTGTGCAATCATAGAAAGAGCAGTTTATAAATCATGCGGTTGTTCGCATAAACAGTAGAAAATGGGGCTCCTGGTTCGGCCACCTCCAGAGTACGGGTGGAGGGGTTGGGAACTTGGGTTGAGCCTTGGGAAGATAGGCTACCTGTGTACAGAGCCGACCACTTTGGGAGGTTCGAGGAAATAAAATGGTTTAAAATATGGTCATGCTATACTGTTCTGAAATATAATGAATTCATGATCCTGCCAAATGTAATGCAAATGTGTACTGTACGGATTTCAAAGTTTTAACATAAAACAAATAATTTTCTTAAATAAAAAAAATTACCTCCTCATATACAGTGGCCTTCTAGGTTACTGAGCAGGTTCGCTAAGACAACATGCACAAATGGCTTCTGGGCAGTGTTGGGCATATAAGGATAAATACAAATGTAAGCTTGATTATGCCTTCTTTGTCTCTTTTGCCCTTTACTTTCTCCCTCTGCCCTTTACCCATTCCCCCTCCCTAAAAGTGTGCTTCTGGGAGGTTTGGCACTCCTGCCTTCTTGGTAGCTGAAATTCAGGATTGGTGGGGCTAATCTTTGTTTTGGATGTGGTATATATATTTTTGTATAAGAATGGGCGTCTTTGAACAAGATCGTAGCCTGGATCATGGCATTTTGTATATCTCCAAATCTGAATTTGTTTTCATTAACAGTTATTAGGGTTATTTCTTTCTTGTTGAACTAGACAGGTCAGATTTTTTGTTATTTGTTTTACTGATCACTTCCTATCACCCACCATTATCCTTGCTACAGCCAAAATGGACAACCTTTTATCTCTTCTTCTACCAGCTATACTTCCTTCTCTGTGTTTTAGGGGTTGTGTGTGTTCCCTCTCCCTTCTGTACCAACATATTGGTTATAAGGGGGGAAGAAAGTCAGTTGCGATCTAAATATGATTTGCATCTTCTTTCTCATAAACCTTCTCCCCTCCTACCCGCTGCTGTTTGCCTCCCAGGCTCATTCATTCAAGTTTCCTAGAACTTAGGAGTCAGCAATTTAATTTCTCTGCATAGTGATCATTGCTTTTTAAGTGCATCCTCTGGCTTCTTCCTGGTCAAATTATGATGCCCTTCTTGGTGACCTTGTTGCGTATGCTGTACTCCAAGTTAGTTTCAGGTGTTTCCTCCCATTGCTCGTGTTTCCATGCAGTGTCTGTTTCAGTATCCTCACTCAGTCTGAAGATTTTCTCTGCTTCTCCTATGTCCCTTTTCTTTGACCTTTACAATTGAAGTGGGTACAAAAAGGGGGACAGTATCGGTAGGGTAGCTGAAGGACGTTGGTTATTCATTGGATTCTTTTCTTTTGCAGAGCGTTTTAGTGAAAAAGACTTGGTATAATTGTATTTTATATTTTTTAAACCTGATTTCTTTATTTGACGTGCTTGTTTCATAATGGTCTTTTTTTTTTTTTTTTTGTACAAAAATTTGGAGCCTTGTAGAATCTGTGGGGAGAGCTATTTCTGGTCTTACTGATCACACTGAGTTTGATCTAGTTGTATTTATGGGAACTGGGGGTCGTCGTAGCTGTAATGTCATAAGTTCTTAAATTCTTCAATGCTTTCCCTCTCTGCTTACTTACGCCCTTAATCCTTTTGTTTTTACAGAAACGATAATGAAGGCTCTCCTGTTTGGCTTGTGATACAATGTTTTGCTTCTCTAGTGTTTGGATTTCTGCCCATATTTGTTTGTGTTCTTCTGTATGTGTCCAATGTGAGTTTGAGTGTCCATCCTATCCCTTAGTTCCAACACTTCATCACTGTCACTGCTGGAGGCAAGTCATTAAGTTAGTGAACAGTATACTCATTTTGGGCTGTGATTTCTATTAGGAGGCATTCCAGGAATTCCTGTGATATGTCTTTCTGGCGCCTTTTGGTATTATGTTTCTGATTTTCTTTTGGGTAATTGATTGCCTTTTGCCATGTTCATTCTTTGTACATGCTTGTGGCCAACAATCTTAGACTGATGGTTCTCCTTTGTTGTTCACTCGGCGTAACCCCGATTTTGAGTTTGTAATCCTAAGGAGTTTTGGAATATACTGCCATCTAGCTTAACATGATGCTGCTCTCCAAGCTCTGAACTTGGCAGACTTACCACTTGAAGTCCCGGTGTGAGTGGGAGTAGCCACCCCCATTGTTCCTCGCTTCTTTGTAGATACTGCATTATCCCCATGTCTTGCCTGAGCAAAACAAGAGTCCTACTTTCCCAGTCATTGCTGCCTCACCTGCATTTGAAGTTTTATCCTCTTACTACCTTGGGATGGTGATGTGGAGCTGGAGGTATCTGTCACTGTTTTTTTATGGCCCTGTCACTGGCCCATCCTTCTGTCACTTGCCCATTCCCCCTTAACTCAGAGCTGGCCCTTGCTCGTTCAGTGCCCTAGGTGGAAAGAAATGTGCCACCCTCACTGCTGCTAGTGAATGAGAAAGCAATAGCAGGACCATTTTTTTGTTCAGAGGTCAGTCACTGGGTGATTACTCCTTGGCCCCTCTCCCAATTCACCTTAGTTTATCTGCGTCACACTAGTGCGTGTTATAGGTTGGGAGGATGGGTTTGTTGATGCATGGCCAGCGTGAAGTGTGTGGGAAATGATATGGGAAGTAAGGGGCTTAATGGGATGTAAAAACATCAACTGTGGCATGTAAAAAAAAAAAGACTAAAAGCAGTTTAATCTAAATCTTTGGAACCAATTGAGAAGAACTCTGTTGCTATTTGCAGGACCTTCATGCAGACAGCTATGTGCACCCATCTGAAGATTGGTGCCCTGGGCCTAATCCTGGCTCATCCATGCCAAAAGACAGCTTCATTCCACCATGCCAAGCTTCTTGGTCCTTCCCTGGGATAGATTACTCCTCGCGGGCCATGTTCACTTTCTTTAGAGATATGCAGTATAAATATCAAGGTATAAACCATGGTAACACAATCTGCACCTGAAAAGAATGCTGTGTCCATATGAAGCAAACAACTGTTTGTCTTTCTACTGTAAGCTTAACGAAGCAGCTGAATATCAGTGGAATGTTTGGTTGTATGTTGCACATAATGTCCACTTGACAGTATGTTTATTTTATGAACGGTAAACAGGATGAGCCGTGAATAACAAACTGTGGCTGTACTTTTGACTTTTGTGATCAGACTGCTGTCTTCAAGCTTGTGTGTCTGAACAGTATTAATTATTGCAGTTTAATAGATTTGCCCATGTTTCTAATTTGCTTTTCTTTACAGCGATTACCACCTTTTGAAACCTTTTCCCAGGGACCTACACTTCAGTTTACTCTTCGATGGACAGGGGATTCAAATGATAAATCTACTGCACCTGTAGCCAAACCTCTTGCAACTCGAAACTCTGAATGCCACCCACAAGAAAATAGACTTAATCCACTCAAACCTACACCAACCATAGGTAAACTAATACTATTTGCAATTCATCATTTGTGATTGTGTGTTTTAACATTGTTAGTGGCCTCAGTGATTTATTTTGTTTTGAGTACCATTAATCCATCTTTTCTGATGTGTATACTTCCGTGTGCAGACTCTTCACCTCTTGAATATTCTCCAGGTGCCATAGTGGGTCTGGAAAAGTTGATATAGCTCACCCACACCATCAGGGGTGTCTCATGGCACAAACTACTCTGGAATCTCCTCAGACAAAATCTTGGAGCCGGGTCTGGCACGCCCAGTACGCTGATGTCAGTTATGTTTTTTTCAAACATGATTCTGAAGTTTAGCATGTTGGCCTTAGGAACTCTGTGCACCGTACCACTGCTAACCGGTGCTAAAGTTCTTGTGCTTACTTCCCTAAACATGGTTTGATTGGCATATACCTGATTGGCATATTTAATTTACATGTAAATCCCCTGTAGAGTGGTATACCATATACCCAGGGTCTGTCAATTAAATTATACCAGTGGGTCTGCAACACGTATTGGGGCACATACTAACACACTTTAAGTAGCGGATTGATTGTTAAGACCTGCCATTGCAGCCTGAAGGCAATGTCCCAATACCATGTTGACTTGGAATTTTAAACCCTTTTGTAAAGAAATGGCTCCCTGTTGCAGTTACCCCCCACTTTTTGCCTGATACTGATGCGGACTTGACTGAGAAGTGTGCTGGGACCCTGCTAACCAGGCCCCAGCACCAGTGTTCCTTCACCTAAAAGGTACCATTGTATCCACAATTGGCACACCCTGGCATTCAGATAAGTCCCTTGTAACTGGTACTTCTAGTACCAAGGGCCCTGATGCCAAGAAAGGTCTCTAAGGGCTGCAGCATGTCTTATGCCACCCTAGAGACCCCTCACTCAGCACAGACACACTGCTTACAAGCCTGTGTGTGCTAGTGAGAACAAAATGAGTAAGTCGACATGGCACTCCCCTCAGGGTGCCATGCCAGCCTCTCACTGCCTATGCAGTATAGGTAAGACACCCCTCTAGCAGGCCTTACAGCCCTAAGGCAGGGTGCACTATACCATAGGTGAGGGTACCAGTGCATGAGCACTGTGCCCCTACAGTGTCTAAACAAAACCTTAGACATTGTAAGTGCAGGGTAGCCATAAGAGTATATGGTCTGGGAGTCTGTTTTACACGAACTCCACAGCACCATAATGGCTACACTGAAAACTGGGAAGTTTGGTATCAAACTTCTCAGCACAATAAATGCACACTGATGCCAGTGTACATTTTATTGTAAAATACACCACAGAGGGCACCTTAGAGGTGCCCCCTGAAACTTAACCGACTATCTGTGTAGGCTGACTAGTTTTAGCAGCCTGCCACAAACCGAGACATGTTGCTGGCCCCATGGGGAGAGTGCCTTTGTCACTCTGAGGCCAGTAACAAAGCCTGCACTGGGTGGAGATGCTAACACCTCCCCCAGGCAGGAATTGTCACACCTGGCGGTGAGCCTCAAAGGCTCACCTCCTTTGTGCCAACCCAGCAGGACACTCCAGCTAGTGGAGTTGCCCGCCCCCTCCGGCCAGGCCCCACTTTTGGCGGCAAGGCCGGAGAAAATAATGAGAAAAACAAGGAGGAGTCACTGGCCAGTCAGGACAGCCCCTAAGGTGTCCTGAGCTGAAGTGACTCTAACTTTTAGAAATCCTCCATCTTGCAGATGGAGGATTCCCCCAATAGGGTTAGGATTGTGACCCCCTCCCCTTGGGAGGAGGCACAAAGAGGGTGTACCCACCCTCAGGGCTAGTAGCCATTGGCTACTAACCCCCCAGACCTAAACACGCCCTTAAATTTAGTATTTAAGGGCTACCCTGAACCCTAGAAAATTAGATTCCTGCAACTACAAGAAGAAGGACTGCCCAGCTGAAAACCCCTGCAGCGGAAGACCAGAAGACGACAACTGCCTTGGCTCCAGAAACTCACCGGCCTGTCTCCTGCCCTCCAAAGATCCTGCTCCAGCGACGCCTTCCAAAGGGACCAGCGACCTCGACATCCTCTGAGGACTGCCCCTGCTTCGAAAAGACAAGAAACTCCCGAGGACAGCGGACCTGCTCCAAGAAAAGCTGCAACTTTGTTTCCAGCAGCTTTAAAGAACCCTGCAAGCTCCCCGCAAGAAGCGTGAGACTTGCAACACTGCACCCGGCGACCCCGACTCGGCTGGTGGCGATCCAACACCTCAGGAGGGACCCCAGGACTACTCTGATACTGTGAGTACCAAAACCTGTCCCCCCTGAGCCCCCACAGCGCCGCCTGCAGAGGGAATCCCGAGGCTTCCCCTGACCGCGACTCTGAACCTAAAGTCCCGACGCCTGGGAGAGACCCTGCACCCGCAGCCCCCAGGACCTGAAGGACCGGACTTTCACTGGAGAAGTGACCCCCAGGAGTCCCTCTCCCTTGCCCAAGTGGAGGTTTCCCCGAGGAATCCCCCCCTTGCCTGCCTACAGCGCTGAAGAGATCCCGAGATCTCTCATAGACTAACATTGCGAACCCGACGCTTGTTTCTACACTGCACCCGGCCGCCCCCGCGCCGCTGAGGGTGAAATTTCTGTGTGGGCTTGTGTCCCCCCCGGTGCCCTACAAAACCCCTCTGGTCTGCCCTCCGAAGACGCGGGTACTTACCTGCAAGCAGACCGGAACCGGGGCACCCCCTTCTCTCCATTCTAGCCTATGTGTTTTGGGCACCACTTTGAACTCTGCACCTGACCGGCCCTGAGCTGCTGGTGTGGTGACTTTGGGGTTGCTCTGAACCCCCAACGGTGGGCTACCTTGGACCAAGAACTAAGCCCTGTAAGTGTCTTACTTACCTAGTTAACCTAACAAATACTTACCTCCCCTAGGAACTGTGAAAATTGCACTAAGTGTCCACTTTTAAAACAGCTATTTGCGAATAACTTGAAAAGTATACATGCAATTTTGATGATTTGAAGTTCCTAAAGTACTTACCTGCAATACCTTTCGAATGAGATATTACATGTAGAATTTGAACCTGTGGTTCCTAAAATAAACTAAGAAAAGATATTTTTCTATATAAAAACCTATTGGCTGGATTTGTCTCTGAGTGTGTGTACCTCATTTATTGTCTATGTGTATGTACAACAAATGCTTAACACTACTCCTTGGATAAGCCTACTGCTCGACCACACTACCACAAAATAGAGCATTAGTATTATCTCTTTTTGCCACTATCTTACCTCTAAGGGGAACCCTTGGACTCTGTGCATGCTATTCCTTACTTTGAAATAGCACATACAGAGCCAACTTCCTACACCTTTGCCCTGCCTTTAACTCCAATTTTATTACATATGTCACCTGTAGGAAGTTGGCTCTGTATGCACTATTTCAAAGTAAGGAATAGTATGCACAGAGTCCAAGGGTTCCCCTTAGAGGTAAGATAGTGGCAAAAAGAGATAATACTAATGCTCTATTTTGTGGTAGTGTGGTCGAGCAGTAGGCTTATCAAAGAAGTAGTGTTAAGCATTTGTTGTACATACACACAGGCAATAAATGAGGAACACACACTCAGAGACAAATCCAGGCCAATAGGTTTTGTTATAGAAAAATATCTTTTCTTAGTTTATTTTAAGAACCACAGGTTCAAATTCTACATGTAATATCTCATTTGAAAGGTATTGCAGGTAAGTACTTTAGGAACTTTGAATAATCACAGTAGCATATATACTTTTTACATAAAACACAATAAACTGTTTTAAAAGTGGACACAGTGCAATTTTCACAGTTCCTGGGGGAGGTAAAGTAATGTTAGTTTTTGCAGGTAAGTAAACCACCTACGGGGTTAAGATTGGGGTCCAAGGTAGGCCACCGTTGGGGGTTCAGAGCAACCCCAAAGTCACCACACCAGCAGCTCAGGGCCGGTGTAGGAAAGTACCATCTTGCCTGGCGCGTTACCCCCATTTTTCACTGTATATATGTTGTTTTAGTTGTATGTGTCACTGGGACCCTGTCACCCAGGGCCCCAGTGCTCATAAGTGTGCCTGAATGTGTTACCTGTGTAGTGACTAACTGTCTCACTGAGGCTCTGCTAATCAGAACCTCAGTGGTTATGCTCTCTCATTTCTTTCAAATTGTCACTAACAGGCTAGTGACCATTTTTACCAATTTACATTGGCTTACTGGAACACCCTTATAATTCCCTAGTATATGGTACTGAGGTACCCAGGGTATTGGGGTTCCAGGAGATCCCTATGGGCTGCAGCATTTCTTTTGCCACCCATAGGGAGCTCTGACAATTCTTACACAGGCCTGCCACTGCAGCCTGAGTGAAATAACGTCCACGTTATTTCACAGCCATTTTTCACTGCACTTACTTAACTTATAAGTCACCTATATGTCTAACCTTTACCTGGTAAAGGTTGGGTGCTAAGTTACTTAGTGTGTGGGCACCCTGGCACTAGCCAAGGTGCCCCCACTTTGTTCAGGGCCAATTCCCCAGACTTTGTGAGTGCGGGGACACCATTACCCGCGTGCACTACATATAGGTCACTACCTATATGTAGCTTCACAATGGTAACTCCGAATATGGCCATGTAATATGTCTATGATCATGGAATTGCCCCCTCTATACCATCCTGGCATAGTTGGCACAATCCCATGATCCCAGTGGTCTGTAGCACAGACCCTGGTACTGCCAAACTGCCTTTCCCGGGGTTTCACTGCAGCTGCTGCTGCTGCCAACCCCTCAGACCGGCATCTGCCCTCCTGGGGTCCAGCCAGGCCTGGCCCAGGATGGCAGAACAAAGGACTTCCTCTGAGAGAGGGTGTTACACCCTCTCCCTTTGGAAAATGGTGTGAAGGCAGGGGAGGAGTAGCCTCCCCCAGCCTCTGGAAATGCTTTCATGGGCACATTTGGTGCCCATTTCTGCATAAGCCAGTCTACACCGGTTCAGGGACCCCTTAGCCCTGCTCTGGCGCGAAACTGGACAAAGGAAAGGGGAGTGACCACTCCCCTGACCTGTACCTCCCCTGGGAGGTGCCCAGAGCTCCTCCAGTGTGCTCCAGACCTCTGCCATCTTGGAAACAGAGGTGCTGCTGGCACACTGGACTGCTCTGAGTGGCCAGTGCCACCAGGTGACGTCAGAGACTCCTTGTGATAGGCTCCTTCAGGTGTTGCTAGCCTATCCTCTCTCCTAGGTAGCCAAACCCTCTTTTCTGGCTATTTAGGGTCTCTGTCTCTTGGGATTCCTTAGATAACGAATGCAAGAGCTCATCCGAGTTCCTCTGCATCTCTCTCTTCACCTTCTGCCAAGGAATCGACTGCTGACCGCGCTGGAAGCCTGCAAAACTGCAACATAGCAAAGACGACTACTGCAACTCTGTAACGCTGATCCTGCCGCCTTCTCGACTGTTTTCCTGGTGGTGCATGCTGTGGGGGTAGTCTGCCTCCTCTCTGCACTAGAAGCTCTGAAGAAATCTCCCGTGGGTCGACGAAATCTTCCCCCTGCAACCGCAGGCACCAAAAAGCTGCATTACCGGTCCCTTGGGTCTCCTCTCAGCACGACGAGCGATGTCCCTCGAATCCAGCAACTCTGTCCAAGTGACTCCCACAGTCCAGTGACTCTTCAGTCCAAGTTTGGTGGAGGTAAGTCCTTGCCTCCCCACGCCAGACTGCATTGCTGGGAACCGCGACTTTTGGAGCTACTCTGGCCCCTGTGCACTTCCGGCGGAAATCCTTCGTGCACAGCCAAGCCTGGGTCCACGGCACTCTAACCTGCATTGCACGACTTTCTAAGTTGGTCTCCGGCGACGTGGGACTCCTTTGTGTAACTTCGGGTGAGCACCGGTTCACGCATCCTCGTAGTGCCTGTTTCTGGCACTTCTCCGGGTGCTACCTGCTGCTAAGAGGGCTCCTTGTCTTGCTCGACGTCCCCTCTACCTCCTGGCGCAATTTGCGACATCCTGGTCCTTCCTGGGCCACAGCAGCATCCGAAAATGCTAACCGCACGATTTGCAGCTAGCAAGGCTTGTTGGCGTTCTTTCTGCGGGGAAAACACTTCTGCACGACTCTCCACGGCATGAGGGATCCGTCCTCCAAAGGGGAAGTCTCTAGCCCTTGTCGTTCCTGCAGAAACCTCAGCTTCTTCTGTCCAGTAGAAGCTTCTTTGCACCCACAGCTGGCATTTCCTGGGCATCTGCCCATCTCAGACTTGCTTGTGACTTTTGGACTTGGTCCCCTTGTTCCACAGGTACCCTCGACTGGAAATCCATCGTTGTTGCATTGCTGTTTTGTGTCTTTCCTGCAGAATTCCCCTATCACGACTTCTATGTCCTTTGGGGAACTTTAGTGCACTTTGCACTCACTTTTCAGGGTCTTGGGGTGGGCTAGTTTTCTAACCCTCACTATTTTCTAATAGTCCCAGCGACCCTCTACAAGGTCACATAGGTTTGGGGTCCATTTGTGGTTCGCATTCCACTTTTGGAGTATATGGTTTGTGTTGCCCCTATCCCTATGTGTCCCCATTGCATCCTATTGTAACTATACATTGTTTGCACTGTTTTCTAAGACTATACTGCATATTTTTGGTATTGTGTATATATATCTTGTGTATATTTCCTATCCTCTCACTGAGGGTACACTCTGAGATACTTTGGCATATTGTCATAAAAATAAAGTGCCTTTATTTTTAGTATAACTGTGTATTGTGTTTTCTTATGATATTGTGCATATGACACTAAGTGGTACTGTAGGAGCTTCACTCGTCTCCTAGTTCAGCCTAAGCTGCTCTGCTAAGCTGCCATTATCTATCAGCCTATGCTGCTAGACACCCTATACACTAATAAGGGATAACTGGGCCTGGTGCAAGGTGCAAGTACCCCTAGGTACTCACTACAAGCCAGTCCAGCCTCCTACAGCCGGTCAGGTGCAGAGTTCAAAGTGGTGCCCAAAACGCATAGGCTTCAATGGAGAGAAGGGGGTGCCCCGGTTCCAGTCTGCCAGCAGGTAAGTACCCGCGTCTTCGGAGGGCAGACCAGGGGGGTTTTGTAGGGCACCGGGGGCGGGGGGGGGGGGGACACAAGCTCACACAAAAAGTACACCCTCAGCAGCACTGGGGCGGCCGGGTGCAGTGTGCAAACAAGCGTCGGGTTCGCAATGTAAATCAATGGGAGACCAAGGGGTCTCTTCAGCGGTGCAGGCAGGCAAGGGGGGGGGCTCCTCGGGGTAGCCACCACATGGGCAAGGGAGAGGGCCTCCTGGGGGTCACTCCTGCACTGAAGTTCCGATCCTTCAGGTGCTGGGGGCTGCGGGTGCAGGGTCTTTTCCAGCTGTCGGAATTTTAGAGTCAGGCAGTTGTGGTCAGGGGGAGCCTCGGGATTCCCTCTGCAGGCGTCGCTGTGGGGGCTCAGGGAGGACAACTTTGGTTACTCAGTCTCGGAGTCGCCGGAGGGTCCTCCCTGCGGTGTTGTTTCTCCACCAGTCGAGTCGGGGTCGCCGGGTGCAGTGTTGCAAGTCTCACGCTTCTTGCGGGGATTGCAGGGGTCTTTAAATCTGCTCCTCTGTAACAAAGTTGCAGTCTTTTTGGAGCAGGTCTGCTGTCCTCTGGAGTTTCTTGTTCCTCTTGAAGCAGGGCAGTCCTCTGAGGATTCAGAGGTCGCTGGTCCTTGAGAAAGCGTCGCTGGAGCAGGTTTCTTTATAAGGCAGGAGACAGGCCGGTAGGACTGGGGCCAAAGCAGTTGGTGTCTTCTTTCTTCTTCTGCAGGTGTTTTCAGCTCAGCAGTCTTCTTCTTCGGTAAGTTGCAGGAATCTAAATCTTTAGGTTCAGGGAAGCCCTTAAATACTAAATTTAAGGGCGTGTTTAGGTCTGGGGGGTTAGTAGCCAATGGCTACTAGCCCTGAGGGTGGGTACACCCTCTTTGTGCCTCGTCCCAAGGGGAGGGGGTCACATTCCTATCCCTATTGGGGGAATCCTCCATCTGCAAGATGGAGGATTTCTAAAAGTTAGTCACTTCAGCTCAGAACACCTTAGAGGCTGTCCTGACTGGCCAGTGACTCCTCCTTGTTATTCTCATTATCTCCTCCGGCCTTGCCGCCAAAAGTGGGGCTGTGGCCGGAGGGGGCGGGCAACTCCACTAGCTGGAGTGCCCTGCGGTGCTGGAAAAAAGGGGGTAAGCCTTTGAGGCTCACCGCCAGGTGTTACAGCTCCTGCCTGGGGGAGGTGATAGCATCTCCACCCAGTGCAGGCTTTGTTACAGGCCACAGAGTGACAAAGGCACTCTCCCCATGTGGCCAGCAACATGTCTCGAGTGTGGCAGGCTGCTAGAACCAGTCAGCCTACACGGATAGTTGGATTAGGTTTCAGGGGGCACCTCTAAGGTGCCCTCTGGGGTGTATTTTACAATAAAATGTACACTGGCATCAGTGTGCATTTATTGTGCTGAGAAGTTTGATACCAAACTTCTCAGTTTTCAGTGTAGCCATTATGGTGCTGTGGAGTCCGTGTTTGACAGACTCCCAGACCATATACTCTTATGGCTACCCTGCACTTACAATGTCTAAGGTTTGGCTTAGACACTGTAGGGGCACAGTGCTCGTGCACTGGTGTCCTCACCTATGGTATAGTGCACCCTGCCTTAGGGCTGTAAGGCCTGCTAGAGGGGTGACTTATCTATACTGCATAGGCAGTGTGAGGTTGGCATGGCACCCTGAGGGGAGTGCCATGTCGGCTTACTCGTTTTGTTCTCACCAGCACACACAAGCTGGCAAGCAGTGTGTCTGTGCTGAGTGAGGGTTCCCTAGGGTGGCATAAGATATGCTGCAGCCTTTAGAGACCTTCCCTGGCATCAGGGCCCTTGGTACCAGGGGTACCAGTTACAAGGGACTTACCAGGGTGTGCCAATTGTGGAATCAAAAGTACAGGTTAGGGAAAGAACACTGGTGCTGGGGCCTGGTTAGCAGGCCTCAGCACACTTTCAATTCAAAACATAGCATCAGCAAAGACAAAAAGTCAGGGGGTAACCATGCCAAGGAGGCATTTCCTTACATCACCCTTAAGGTGGGCCTTAGGTAGTCCATGGGGCAGGGTGCTGTGTAATTAAAAGATAGGACATGTACTTTTTAGTTGTGCATGTCCTAGTAGTGAAATAAACCCAGTTTCCTTTTTCACTACTGTCAGGCCTACCCCGTCATATGATTCCTTATTATATTTAATAAGCTGAAATTCCTAAACTAGAGGAGATGGCTGTCATGTTTGGTGCTTATGAACTTGTAATGGTAAACCCTCTCTAATGATGAAATAGAAGTTATCATTACAAGTTTCAAATTGCCACTTTTTGATAGTTGGCAGTCACACGATAGTGGGATTAGCAGAGCCGGAATGGGCCATTAACTGACTTGATGGGGGTTCAGAGCTAAGCACAACCCCACTTGCACCTAAATAGGCTGTGCTCTGTCACCACACAATAGGCTTAACAACCTGTATGTGACTCATCCTCTCGGTGACAGTGCGCATGGGCATCAACTCATTTGTTAGATTGTTTTCTTTCCGTCGTCGGGTTCGGACGTGTTTCTTCTTTCTCCGAGACTTTCGATTCAGAAACTTTATTTTCACTTTATCCTACTGTCTGTATTGTTTCAACCGCGTTTACATCTGCAATTGTTCCGATAGTACTGTAGGGATCAAGAAAACGCCTTTTTGGGTGCTTGCGCCCTTCTTGGGCCTGTTCAGGCCTACCACGCCATAGCCTGATGGGTCGGACTCCATTCCGATTCTGTCCTCAATGCCACGCGAAATTCCCTTACACTGATCAGCACGTGGTACGTAATCTTTGCCTTTCTCCAGAACATCGAGAGGAAGATTGTGAAGCCTGTCGGTCGTTTCGGTCAAAAAAGACACTGTGTGAGCAGAGAGCAAGAAGACTCGAAATGGCATTGAAATATACAGAGTCCACAGACACCTTAGAGATGGAGCAGGCACAGACCGCTGTCTTGATGTGAGTACACCTGCCCCTACTCCCACTTCCAAAAAATCTACTAAGGGCTTGGGTGCACCACTGCCAGAAAGCTATGGTTCCACCTGAAAGACATTTGTTGGCAATGAACCCTCAGGTTCGGTGCTGAAAAAGGCCAAGTCACCCCATCCTCAGGCCATGCCTGTTTTTGTGCCAGAGCCAAGCAAAAAGATAAAAAGCTCCACCACTGAGCTGCTGTCTACACTTTTCGGAGTAGAAAATATGGCGTTCGGCTTCGGAGCCAAAACCTCAACTGCGATCTTACTGACTGAAAAAAGTCAGTACCATTTCGGAGCCGAAAACATCCTTCTATACAGAAGACAGGACTTTCGAGCAGTCTAAAGCATATGACAAAGACAACTACTGAACAATCCTCTAAAGCCATAAAACCATCTGGATATCAATCAGAGGACTCTGATATCCAACCAATCTTGGAGGTTATAGACTGTAAACAGAGAAGGATACGTATCCATAAGGAGACAAGGAATATTATTGCTTCACCACCTACAAAGACCAAAAGGAAGGTGGCGTTTCAATAGACTCTTGACACTGCTCCACCACCAGCAAAAATATTTAAGAGAAGGGAGAAGCCATTACCTCTCCAGCTTTTTCCACCACATTCGCTACAGCTTTTTTTCTCCACCACCTACTACCCCACCACCACTACCCTCACCATCACACTCCCACACTTACTCACAGGGAAATACAGTAGACCCTTGGGACTTGTATGACCTATACCGTCCAATGACCCAGATCTTTATGCTAATAAACTGGCACCACCAGAGGATAGTACAGTTTGCACTCAAGTCATATCTAGGGCAGCTGCATACCATGGGGTTCAGATGCATGCAGAATCATTGGAGGAGGATTTTCTTTTTAACACGCTGTCCTCTACACATTCATGCTACCAGTGCTTACCAATGCTCCCTGGTATGCTTAGACATGCAGACGATATATTTAAGGAACCAGTCAAGGCTAGGGTTTTAACCCCAAGAATTGATTAAAAACAATATAAGCCTGTGCCAACAGACCCAGCCTACATTACCCAGCAAGTGCCACCAGACTCCATTGTGGTGAGTGCTGCTAGGAAAAAGGCTAATAGCCAGTCCTCAGGGGATACTCCTCCCCCTGACAAAGAAAGTAGGAAGTTTGATGCTGCGGGTAAAAGGGTAGCTACTTGCCAATTCCCAAGCCCTGTAAGCAAAGTATGACAGTGTACACTAGAATGAAATGCAAGATTTCTTGCAGTATCTACCCAAGGAGCATTAGAAGAGAGTGCAGCAAATTGTTGTAGAGGAACAAGCCATCACTAATAACCAGATTAGATCTGCCCTTGACGCAGCTGACACTGCAGCTAGAAATATCAGCACTAGCATAACAATTCGAAGACGTGCATGGCTAAGATTCTCCGGGTTTAAACCCGAAATACAGCAGGCAGTGCTTAACATGCCTTTCGATAAACATCTATTCGGTCCTGAAGTAGATAGTACCATCGAAACTCAGAAAGGATTCTGACACTGCAAAAGTAATGGGAGCCCTATATATCACACCTTTTTGGGGTTCCTTTCAGAAACAACAGTTTAGGGGAGGCTTCAAACGGCAAACTACAGAGGCTTCCACCTCTCATCCCAAACAAACACTGCAATATTAATCAAGAGAATCATTTAGAGGCTCTTACAGAGGCCAAAACTTTAGAGCCAGAGGAAAGTTTATTACCTCAAAGTGCTACCACACCCACAAAACAATGACTTCCTCAACATCCTACAATCCCACATTTCTCCTGTGGGAGGAAGACTGCAACAATTCCACTCTTACTGGCAAAACATCACCACAGATCAGTGGGTACTTTGAATTATCCGCCATGGTTATTGCCTAGAACTCATTTCTATTCCACCAAAATCCCCCCTCACTCTCACAGGCTCTCTCCAGAACACACTGTTGTGCTAAAACAAGAGGTACAGCCTCTATTACTAAAAGGAGTTATAAAAATAGTTCCAATATCTCAACAAGGAGCAGGAGTATATTCACTATATTTCCTTTTACCAAAAAAGGATGGTACTCTCAGACCCATCCTAGATCTCAGACCTCTAAATGTATACATCCTGTCAAAGTTTTCGCATGGTCACTCTACAGGATGTAATTTCTCTACTACAGTAACACAATTACATGACTGTTTTAGACCTCAGACACTTTTTTCCATATTCCCATACATCCAGCTCACTGCAAATACTTAAGATTTGTAGTAGTAGGCAAACTTTACCAATTCTAAGTACTTCCTTTGGCATAACAGCTCCAAGGATTTTCACAAAATGTCTAGCTGTAGTAGCAGCTCACCTCAGAAGACAACACATACATGTCTTCCCTTATCTAGACGACTGGCTAATAAAATCAAGCAATATTCTGCAGTGCCAACAGCACACTCAATGCACAATAGATACCCTACACACATTAGGGTTCACAATCAATTACCAAAAATCTCATCTTCAAGCAGCACAGGTTCAACCTTATCTAGGTGCAATTATCAATACTCAAAAAGCATTAGCCTACCCAAATCCACAGAGGATACAGACTTTTCAATCTTCATATCACAAATGCAGTTCCTCATATCACAAATACAGCCCAATCAAAATTACACTGTAAGATTTATCATGAAACTATTGGGAATGATGGCATCATGCATAGCAATAGTACCGCATGCAAGACTAAACATGAGACCACTGCAACAGTGTCTCTCACAACAATGGTCTCAGGCACAGGGTCAATTACAGGATCTAGTGTTAGACTGCCAAACTTACAAATCTCTGCAATGGTGGAATCGCAACAACTTAATAAAAGGGCAGCCTTTTCAGGACCCAGTGCCACAGACCATAATAACAGATGTGTCAATGACAGGTTGGGGAGCTCATCTCAACAACCTAACCATACAAGGGGAATGGACCTCAAAGCAATGAACTTATCACATAAATCATTTAGAATTGTTAGCTGTGTTCTTGACCCTAAAAGCATTTCAACCTCCGATCACGCACAAAACAGTCATAATAAAAACAGACAATATGACAACCGTGTTCTATCTGGAAAAAACAAGGGGCATACATTCATCCCGATTGTCCCTTCTAGCCCAAACAGTATGGAAATGGGCAGTTCACAATCAGATTTTCTTGCTAGCGGAAAACATCCCAGGGATACACAACCAGTTAGCAGACCTACTAAGCAGGACGCAGTAACAAATACACGAGTGGGAAATTCACCCACAGGTACTTCAACAGTACTTTCAAATGTGGGGAACACCAGACATAGACCTTTTCGCAACAAGCGAAAACGCAAAATGCCAAAACTCTGTATCCAGACACCCACACCCTCTGTCCGAGGGCAATGCTATGTGGATCAACAGGTCAGGGATATTTGCTTACGCTTTTCCCCCTCTCCCGTTATTTCCGTTTCTGTTCAACAAAATGCGTCACACCTCTCTCACCATGATACTCATAGCTCCCACATGGGCACGCCAACACTGGTACACAACACTTCTGGATCTGTCAGTAGTTCCCCATCACAAACTTCCAAACAGACCAGATCTATTAACACAGAACAAAGGACAAATCAGGCATCCCACTCCGAGTGTACTCAACTTAGTGAATTGGCTCCTGAAGTTGTAGAGTTTGGATATTTATACCTTCCATTAGAATGTATGTAAGTACTAAAACAAGCATGCAAACCAACAACCAGACAATGCTATGCAAACAAGTGGAAACGGTTTGTTTACTACTGCAACCTAAAAATATAGATCCACTTAAAGCAAGTAACAATATCTTGCACTGATGCTTTATCTACAAAAAGAAAAATTAGCTTTTTCCTCTATTAAAATTCATCTCACAGCTATATCCGCATACCTACAAACCATACAACATAGTTCCTGTCATAAAAGCCTTTATGGAAGGACTTAAACGTATTATTCAACCCAGAACTCCACTAGTTCCTGCATGGAATCTCAATATTGTACTCAAGACTAATGGGACCACCTTTTGAGCCCATGCATTAATGTGATATTCAATTTCTCACATGGAAAGTTGCTTTCTTAGTAGCAATTATTTCATTAAGAAGAGTGAGTGAAATGCAAGCATTTACTCTATAGGAACAATTTTTCCAAGTACACAAACATAAAGTTGCACTTAAGACATATCAATTTTTTTTTTTAACCAAAAGTAGTTTCACATTTTCACATTAATCAGTCAGTGGAATTGCCTGTCTTCTTTCCACAGCCTACTGAAAGAGCTCTACACACTCTTGACCTTAAAAGAGCTCTAATGTACTATGTTGACAGAACAAAAGATTTTAGGAAAACTAAACCGCTTTTTGTTGCTTTCCAACAACCACATTAAGGTAATCCCATTTTAAGACGAGGACTAGCTAGATGGATCGTGAGATGTAGTCAAACATGTTACATTAAAGTAAAAAGGCAACTTTTCATAACTCCCAAAACACATTCCACTGAAAAAAGGTTCTTCTGTGGCATTTTTAGGGAACATACCAATGGCAGACATATGCAAAGCTGCCACCTTGTCCACACCACATACATTCACAAAGCATTACTGTGTGGATGTATTCTCAAAACAACAAGCCAATGTTGGACAAGCAGTGCTAAAAAAAACTTTTTCAAACCACTTCAACCCCTACAGGCTGGCCACCGCTTTATTGGGAGAAGGACTGCTTTTAAGTCTATGCTGGCATGTGTAGCAGCAGATACACATGCTGTGCAAATGGAAAATGTCACTTACCCAGTGTACATCTGTTCGTGGCAAGTAGTGCTGGTGATTCACATGCACCCTCCTTCCTCCCCGTAAGCCTGTAGTCGCTGCAGTACTGATTTTTTGTATATATATATATATATATATATATATATATATATTATATATATATATATATATGGACATCTTATTTACTTATTACATATAGTTGTGCATTGACATTCTTTCACTCTATCACTCCTTCCTATACCCTTCTGCGGGAAAACAATCTAACAAAGGAGACGATGCCCATCCGCACTATCACCGAGAGGAAGAGTCATTCAATCCTGTGACTCGACAAAAGACTTTTTAGAAGAAAAACAACTTGTAGCACTCCGAGCCCAACACTAGATGGTGAGATAATGAGCTCAGCAATAGATGGCGAGATAATGCACAGCATGTGAATCTGCAGCACTACATGCCACAAACAGATGTACACTGGGTAAGTGATTTTTTAAAAATATATATATATATATATATATATTCAATGGCATGTGTTGCTGCAGGTACACATGCTGTGTACTGTTTCTGCCACCTAGTGTTGGGCTCGGAGTGTTAGAAGTTGTTTTTCTTCGAAGAAGTCTTTTCGAGTCACAGGACTGAGTGACTCCTCCCTTTCGACTCCATTGCGCATATGGGCATCGACTCCATCTTACATTGTTTTCTTTCCGCCATCGGGTTCGGACATGTTCCTCTTCGCTCCGTGATTCGAATCAGGAAAGTATTAAAATCATCGAAAATCCTTCGGTATTGTAGCGCTCGGGACCGGTTTCCTATAGATACATAGGCAATGATGAGACAACCGCTTCGGGGGCCCTTCGGGGCTTCCACGCCCAGCCGAAGACTGGTCGGCCAGACCGGACCCCCTTCCATTTCTGTCTGACGTGCCACACCAAGTATCCTTATACAGACCAGCATCGGGTGTCAACATAAGGGCAGGGCGCGCTCTGCGGGCGACTAGAATGCAAAAACCCAACAATTTCAAGCTAACATAATTTATGCATTGTGCTGAGATGATGTTCTTTAACCTTTTGCATTGCAAAGTTTAATCTTAAAGACTTATGTTCAACATGCATATAAATACTGTTCACATGCTAAGTACTGCTGCAGGTTTTCAGACTGTGCCAGGGTGTGTGGTCCCCTTCCAGGGCCTTCTAGAAGCTTTCCCTGCAGCATGCCTGGGTGTGGTTTGTGGGCTGGGCTAAGACTCTCTATAACGGAGCCAGCCCAGCTCCACATGCTCACTATTCAGAGGTCCCGGTGCAGAGCAGCAGCAACTTCCTGAGCTCCTGTTCCTGTGGCCTACTTTGATTCTCCAGGCCTGCCCTTTTCACTTTAATTGGTGATCCTAGATCAGGGCGGTAAGACGGAGGTCGGGCTGGGCCCCCGACCCCGTTATCGAAGACTCTGGAGTTCTTGGGCCTAATCTTTGCCTGATAAACAATTTTACTCTTGTGCGTGTGACTGTGTGCTTGGTCGTTTCGTAGCATTTGCATGCTGATACTAGAATCGGCAAGACGCACGATTCTTTGCCTGTGTGTTAACTCTTGATATTCCTGGTGTGCTACCATTTTATGGCATTTACAAGGTAGCATTCGAATCGGCAAGACGCGTAATTCTTTTCTCGTGCTTAATTCATGTTATTCATGGTGCGCTACTGTAGGAAGTTGGCTCTGTATGCACTATTTCAAAGTAAGAAATTGCATGCACAGAGTCCAAGGGTTCCCCTTAGAGGTAAGATAGTGGCAAAAAGAGATAATACTAATGCTCTATTTTGTGGTAGTGTGGTCGAGCAGTAGGCTTATCAAAGGAGTAGTGTTAAGCATTTGTTGTACATACACACAGGCAATAAATGAGGAACACACACTCCGAGACAAATCCAGCCAATAGGTTTTGTTATAGAAAAATATATTTTCTTAGTTTATTTTAAGAACCACAGGTTCAAATTCTACATGTAATATCTCATTTGAAAGGTATTGCAGGTAAGTACTTTAGGAACTTAGAATAATTACAGTCGCATATATACTTTTCACATAAAACACAAATAGCTGTTTTAAAAGTGGACACAGTGCAATTTTCACAGTTCCTGGGGGAGGTAAGTTGTTAGTTTTAGCAGGTAAGTAAATCACTTACAAGTCTCAGGTTTGGGTCCAAGGTAGCCCACCGTTGGGGGTTCAGAGCAACCCCAAAGTTACCACACCAGCAGCTCAGGGCCGGTCAGGTGCAGAGTTCGAAGTGGTGCCCAAAACGCATAGGCTTCAATGGAGAGAAGGGGGTGCCCCGGTTCCAGTCTGCCAGCAGGTAAGTACCCGTGTCTTCGGAGGGCAGACCAGGGGGGTTTTGTAGGGCACCGGGGGGGACACAAGTCTACACAGAAAGTACACCCTCAGCAGCGCGGGGGCGGCCGGGTGCAGTGTGCAAACATGCGTCGGGTTTTCAATGAGAGACCAAGGGATCTCTTCAGCGGTGCAGGCAGGCAAGGGGGGGGCTCCTTGGGGTAGCCACCACCTGGGCAAGGGAGAGGGCCTCCTGGGGGTCACTCCTGCACTGAAGTTCCGTTCCTTCAGGTGCTGGGGGCTGTGGGTGCAGGGTCTTTTCCAGCCGTCGGGATTTCAGAGTCAGGCAGTCGCGGTCAGGGGGAGCCTGGGGATTCCCTCTGCAGGCGTCGCTGTGGGGGCTCAGGGGGGACAACTTTGGTTACTCACGGTCTTGGAGTCGCCGGAGGGTCCTCCCTGAGGTGTTGGTTCTCCACCAGTCGAGTCGGGGTCGCTGGGTGCAGTGTTGCAAGTCTCACGCTTCTTGCGGGGAGTTGCAGGGGTCTTTAAATCTGCTCCTTTGAAACAAAGTTGCAGTCTTTTTGGAGCAGGGCCGCTGTCCTCGGGAGTTTCTTGTCTTTCTTGAAGCAGGGCAGTCCTCTGAGGATTCAGAGGTCGCTGGTCCTTTGGAAAGCGTCGCTGGGGCAGGTTTCTTTGGAAGGCAGGAGACAGGCCGGTAGGACTGGGGCCAAAGCAGTTGGTGTCTTCTGTTCTTCTTCTGCAGGGGTTTTTCAGCTCAGCAGTCCTCTTCTTCTTGTAGTTTCAGGAATCTAAATTCTTAGGTTCAGGGAAGCCCTTAAATACTAAATTTAAGGGCATGTTTAGGTCTGGGGGGTTAGTAGCCAATGGCTACTAGCCCTGAGGGTGGGTACATCCTTTTTGTGCCTCGTCCCAAGGGGAGGGGGTCACATTCCTATCCCTATTGGGGGAATCCTCCATCTGCAAGATGGAGGATTTCTAAAAGTTAGAGTCACTTCAGCTCAGGACACCTTAGGGGCTGTCCTGACTGGCCAGTGACTCCTCCTTGTTATTCTCATTATCTCCTCCGGCCTTGCCGCCAAAAGTGGGGCCGTGGCCGGAGGGGGCGGGCAACTCCACTAGCTGGAGTGCCCTGCGGTGCTGGAACAAAAGGGGTAAGCCTTTGAGGCTCACCGCCAGGTGTTACAGCTCCTGCCTGGGGGAGGTGTTAGCATCTCCACCCAGTGCAGGCTTTGTTACTGGCCTCAGAGTGACAAAGGCACTCTCCCCATGGGGCCAGCAACATGTCTCGGTTGTGGCAGGCTGCTGGAACCAGTCAGCCTACACAGATAGTCGGTTAAGGTTTCAGGGGGCACCTCTAAGGTGCCCTCTGGGGTGTATTTCACAATAAAATGTACACTGGCATCAGTGTGCATTTATTGTGCTGAGAAGTTGTGTAAAGAAATGGCTCCCTGTTGCAGTTACCCCCCACTTTTTGCCTAATACTGATGCTGACTTGACTGAGAAGTGTGCTGGGACCCTGCTAACCAGGCCCCAGCACCAGTGTTCTTTCACCTAAAATGTACCATTGTTTCCACAATTGGCACAACCCTGGCACCTAGGTAAGTCCCTTGTAACTGGTACCCCTGGTACCAAGGGCCCTGATGCCAGGGAAGGTCTCTAAGGGCTGCAGCATGTCTTATGCCACCCTAGGGACCCCTCACTCAGCACAGACACACTGCTTGCCAGCTTGTGTGTGCTGATGGGGAGAAAATGACTAAGTCGACATGGCACTCCCCTCAGGGTGCCATGCCAACCTCCCACTGCCTGTGGCATAGGTAAGTCACCCCTCTAGTAGGCCTTACAGCCCTAAGGCAGGGTGCACTATACCACAGGTGAGGGCATATGTGCATGAGCACTATGCCCCTACAGTGTCTAAGCAAAACCTTAGACATTGTAAGTGCAGGGTAGCCATAAGAGTATATGGGCTGGGAGTCTGTCAAAAACGAACTCCACAGCTCCATAATGGCTACACTGAATACTGGGAAGTTTAGTATCAAACTTCTCAGAATAATAAACCCACACTGATGCCAGTGTTGGATTTATTAAAAAATGCACACAGAGGGCATCTTAGAGATACCCCCTGTATTTTACCCAATTGTTCAGTGCAGGACTGACTGGTCTGTGCCAGCCTGCTGCTGAGAGACGAGTGTCTGACCTCATGCGGTGAGAGCCTTTGTGCTCTCTGAGGTCAGAAACAAAGCCTGCTCTGGGTGGAGGTGCTTCACACCTCCCCCCTGCAGGAACTGTAACACCTAGCAGTGAGCTTCAAAGGCTCAAGCTTCGTGTTACAATGCCCCAGGGCACTCCAGCTAGTGGAGATGCCCGCCCCCTGGACCCAGCCCCCACTTTTGGCGGCAAGTCCAGGAGAGATAATGAGAAAAACAAGGAGGAGTCACTGGCCAGTCAGGACAGCCCCTAAGGTGTCCTGAGCTGAGGTGACTCTGACTTTTAGAAATCCTCCATCTTGTAGAAGGAGGATTCCCCCAATAGGGATAGGAATGTGACCCCCTCCCCTTGGGAGGAGGCACAAAGAGGGTGTATCCACCCTCAGGGCTAGTAGCCATTGGCTACTAACCCCCCAGACCTAAACACGCCCTTAAATTTAGTATTTAAGGGCTACCCTATACCCTAGAAGATTAGATTCCTGCAAACTACAAGAAGAAGGACTGCCTAGCTGAAAACCCCTGCAGAGGAAGACCAGAAGACGACAACTGCCTTGGCTCCAGAAACTCACCGGCCTGTCTCCTGCCTTCCAAAGAACTCTGCTCCAGCGACGCCTTCCAAGGGACCAGCGACCTCTGAATCCTCTGAGGACTGCCCTGCTTCGAAAAAGACAAGAAACTCCCGAGGACAGCGGACCCGCTCCAAAAAGACTGCAACTTTGTTTCGAGGAGCAGCTTTAAAGACCCTGCAATCTCCCCGCAAGAAGCGTGAGACTTGCAACACTGCACCCGGCGACCCCGACTCGGCTGGTGGAGAACCAACCCCTCAGGGAGGACCCCCGGACTACTCTCCGACTGTGAGTACCAAAACCTGTCCCCCCTGAGCCCCCACAGCGCCGCCTGCAGAGGGAATCCCGAGGTTTCCCCTGACCGCGACTCTCTGAAACCTAAGTCCCGACGCCTGGAAAAGACCCTGCACCCGCAGCCCCCAGGACCTGAAGGACCGGACTTTCACTGGAGAATTGACCCCCAGGAGTCCCTCTCCCTTGCCCAAGTGGAGGTTTCCCCGAGGAAGCCCCCCCTTGCCTGCCTGCAGCGCTGAAGAGATCCGTTGATCTCTCAGTGACTAACATTGAAAACCCGACGCTTGTTTCTACACTGCACCCGGCCGCCCCCGCGCTGCTGAGGGTGAAATTTCTGTGTGGGCTTGTGTCCCCCCCGGTGCCCTACAAAACCCCCCTGGTCTGCCCTCCGAAGACGCGGGTACTTACCTGCAAGCAGACCGGAACCGGGGCACCCCCTTCTCTCCATTCTAGCCTATGCGTTTTGGGCACCACTTTGAACTCTGCACCTGACCGGCCCTGAGCTGCTGGTGTGGTAACTTTGGGGTTGCTCTGAACCCCCAACGGTGGGCTACCTTGGACCAAGAACTGAACCCTGTAAGTGTCTTACTTACCTGGTAAAACTAACAAAAACTTACCTCCCCCAGGAACTGTGAAAATTGCACTAGGTGTCCACTTTTAAAGTAGCTATTTGTGAATAACTTGAAAAGTATACATGCAATTGAAATGATTCAAAGTTCCTAAATGTACTTACCTGCAATACCTTTCAAACAAGATATTACATGTTAAATTTGAACCTGTGGTTCTTAAAATAAACTAAGAAAAGATATTTTTCTATAACAAAACCTATTGGCTGGATTTGTCTCTGAGTGTGTGTACCTCATTTATTGTCTATGTGTATGTACAACAAATGCTTAACACTACTCCTTGGATAAGCCTACTGCTCGACCACACTACCACAAAATAGAGCATTAGTATTATCTATTTTTACCACTATTTTACCTCTAAGGGGAACCCTTGGACTCTGTGCATGCTATTCCTTACTTTGAAATAGCACATACAGAGCCAACTTCCTACAAGTTTGATACCAAACTTCCCAGTTTTCAGTGTAGCCATTATGGTGCTGTGGAGTCCGTGTTTGACAGACTCCCAGACCATATACTCTTATGGCTACCCTGCACTTACAATGTCTAAGGTTTGGCTTAGACACTGTAGAGGCACAGTACTCATGCACTGGTGCCCTCACCTATGGTATAGTGCACCCTGCCTTAGGGCTGTAAGGCCTACTAGAGGGGTGACTTATCTATACTGCATAGGCAGTGTGAGGTTGGCATGGCACCCTGAGGGGAGTGCCATGTCGACTTACTCGTTTTGTTCTCACCAGCACACACAAGCTGGCAAGCAGTGTGTCTGTGCTGAGTGAGGGGTCCCCAGGGTGGCATAAGATATGCTGCAGCCCTTAGAGACCTTCCCTGGCATCAGGGCCCTTGGTACCAGGGGTACCAGTTACAAGGGGCTTACCTGGATGCCAGGGTGTGCCAATTGTGGAATCAAAAGTACAGGTTAGGGAAAGAACACTGGTGCTGGGGCCTGGTTAGCAGGCCTCAGCACACTTTCAATTCAAAACATAGCATCAGCAAAAGGCAAAAAGTCAGGGGGCAAACATGCCAAGGAGGCATTTCCTTACAGCTACCATTCCTTGGCAGTTACATGGTGACCTTCGAATCGGCAAGACGTGCGATTCATTTTCTTGTGCTTTAACCTTTGAAATTCATTGTGTGCTAACATTCCTTGGCAGTTACATGGTGGTACTCGAATCGGCAAGACACGCAATTCATTTCCTGTGTATAATTCATGTTACTCATTGTACGCTACCATTTCCTGACATTTATTTGGTGACATTCGAATCGGCAAGCCGCGCGATTCCTTTTCTGTGTTTAAAATGACGGTATTCATTATGCGCTACCATTTAGAGGTATTTACTTAGTGGCGTGTTATTCATGGTGCACAATCATTCTATGGTATTCAGTACTCATGTAAAAATCGCCAATGTGCGCAATTCATGTTCCGGAAATTTGAGAGAACAAAAAAGCCAGAGTTCTAGATGTAATGTTGTGTGTTCCTAATATGATTTCTCAAAAACAATTCATATCATGGTTTAGAAGTCAATCAGATTGTTTCCTGATCCTCATGCATGCAAAGGATAATACTTGAATTTGAAAGTTGCATTTAACCTTTCTTGATTCCCTCACAGCTATCCAGTCATCTTGAAGCCTAGTCATTTTAAGTCTATCCTTAGGTTGTCCATGTTTTCAGAATGACAATACTTGGAGTCATAGCCTTGTATTGATTCATATGATGTAATCTTGATATTGTGTGTTTTAACCCTTTGCTTCCTACATGTCTACTTCCCAGCTGTTGCCTTCCTAATCCCCTTTTCCCCACTTGGACTCTTAGACTCTGTGACAATTCAAATCAGAGTGTTGGAGCTGTCTTGTGGTGGAAGTGTTGGGAACGTGCCCAGAACCCGAGGATCTGGTGACTCTGACATCGGGTCTATATTCTGTGTCTGTCACCGGAGCACAGGGAGGATACCTGCGAGGCCTGCAGGGCCTTTCGGTCGAAAAAGACTTTGAGAGATCGGAAGGCGAGGCTCTTACAGATGGCATCGAAATCGATGCAACACCTCGACCTCGAAGAGGAAGAGATGGCTATCTCTATCCAGGGATCGGAATCGGAGGACTCCGACGGAGAGCGACCGCTGACAGCAGGCCAAAAAGTGAGTACGCCTGCCCCGACCCAACCCCACAGTCAGCCAAAATAACAGAAGGCCTCGGGGACGCCACTGCCTGAAGGCCTGGCTCGTCCCACAAGAAAAGCGGTGACCAAGTAACATCTTCTGCACCGAAAAAGGCCAAAATCGTGGCAAAGACTTCCGACTCGAGTCGAGCAACCGGCGTCGAAAAAAGTCGACATCGATTGGTCGAAACCACTAAGCCTCGAAAGAGCCTTTTGGAGCCGAGGCCAACCGTGACCATGGGTATTTCGGTACCGAAAAAGCCGGCTTCTGAGCCGAAAAATACTTCTTACACAGAAGAACATGGGCTCTCCAAACAACTTAGAGAGGCACAGGTTTGAGCTGGATGTGGAGGAGTTTGATCAAAATCAACCAAGATTACAGATCCAGAAGGATACTGGAAAAATTCAAACTATCCCTCCTCTCAAATTTAAAAGGAAATTAGTTTTTCACACTCAGGCAGAGACTGAAACTGATCAGCCAAGACCAAAGGTGGCTAGAGAAAGGTCACCAACTCCACATTTCTCACCAGAAATATCACCACCACATTCACCACAAAGGACAAGGTCGCCATTTGGCACGCCAACTGCACAGTCACCCACACATACTGTGCAAACACAGGACGGTGTAGATCCCTGGGACCTCTACGACCCACAGTTTCAGACAACAGTCCTGAGTGCTACCCCTCAAAGCCATCTCCTCCAGAGGATAGCACCTCCTTTACACAAGTACTAGCCAGGGCTGCAGCATTCCATAATGTCACTATGCACTCGGAACCATTGGAGGATGATTTTCTTTTCAATACCCTGGCGTCCACGCATGCATCATATCAAAGCCTGCTTATGCTACCAGGCATGCTTAAGCATGCACAACAAGTCTTTCAAGAGCCGGTCAAGGGAAGGGCAATCACACCGCGGGTGGAAAAAAAATATAAACCACCCCCGTCGGACCCTGAGTTCATTACACAACAGCTCCCTCTGGACTCTGCAATAGTGGGAGCCGCAAGAAAGCGGGCAAACTCACAATCAGGAGATGCACCACCTCCTGATAAAGAAAGCCGCAAATTTGATGCAGCGGGGAAGAGAGTGGCGTCGCAAGCTGCCAACCAATGGCGTATCGCCAATTCACAGGCCCTCCTCGCCCATTACGACCGAGCCCATTGGGATGAAATGCATGATATAATTCAGCATCTACCGAAAGAATATCAGGAACGGGCTCAACAGGTGGTTGAGGAAGGATAAGCCATCTCCAACAACCAGATCCGTTCGGCACTGGACTCTGCCGATACCGTAGCAAGTACTGTAAACACAGCAGTCACCATCAGGAGGCCTGGCGTGCCTGGCTACGAAGTTCAGGTTTCTAACCTTTTAACCAGCAGCAACTATTTGGGCCGGAGGTGGACACTGTGATTGAACAAATGAAACCGGACACAGACACGGCCAAAGCCATGGGCGCGCTCTACTCTTCCCAGTATAGGGGGACTTTTAGGGAGCCACAATTTAGGGGAGGGTTTAGACCGCAACCCTCAGAGGCATCCACCTCTCAAACAAAAACCACCTACCAGTCACAATACCAGAGAGGGAGGTTTCGTGGTTCATTCAGGGGACAATTCCCAAGAGCAAGGGGAAAATTTCAGCCAGCCAAGCAGAGCCCTGGTAACAAACAGTGACTTCAATATCACACTTCCCCAACACACATCACCGGTAGGGGGAAGATTAACCAAATACCACAAACATTGGTCAGACATAACCACGGACACATGGGTTCTACCAATTATCCAACATGGTTACTGCATAGAGTTCACACATTTCCCTCCAGATGTTCCCCCAAGAACGCACAAACTGTCGGCACAACATCTGGACCTGCTACAAATAGAGGTACAAGCACTATTAACATAACAAGCCATAGAACTAGTACCTTACCATCAAAAAGGAACAGGGGTTTACTCCCTATATTTCCTTATTCCCAAAAAAAGACAAAACACTAAGACCAATTTTAGATCTCAGGACATTAAACTTTTTCATCAAATCAGAACATTTCCACATGGTCACACTACAAGATGTAGTTCCCTTGCTAAAACAGGGAGAATACATGGCAACACTGGATTTAAAAGATGCATATTTCCACATACCCATCCATTCATCTCACAGGAAATACCTCAGATTTGTCATACAGGGCAAACATTACCATTTCAAAGTATTGCCCTTCGGGATAACAGCGCCCAGAGTATTTACAAAATGTCTTGCTGTAGTAGCAGCTCATATAAGGAGACATCACATGCACATATTCCCGTATCTCAACGATTGGCTAATAAAAACCAACACTCAACACAGGTGTCAGTCACACGCAACATGTCCTAGATACCCTACATAAACTAGGGTTTTCTATAAATTACCAAAAATCTCACTTGCAACCATCCCAAATACAACAATACTTTGGAGCCACACTCAACACACAAAGAGCAATTGCCACTCCAAGCCCACAAAGAGTTCAATCGTTTCAAACTATGGTGTCAAGCATACAACCAAATCAACAGTACACAGTCAGGTTTGTCATGAAACTACTAGGCATGATGTCCACATGCATCGCTATTGTCCCAAACGCACGGCTACACATGCGGCCCTTACAACAGTGCCTAGAAAAACAATGGGCGCAGGCACAGGGTCAACTTCAGGATCTAGTGTTGATAGACCGCCAAACACAGTCTTCGCTTCAATGGTGGAACCGTGTAAATTTAAATAAAGGGCTGCCATTTCAAGGCCCAGTGGCACATGCCAGTATTACAACAGACGCTTCCATGATTGGGTGGGGAGCACACCTCAACAATCACAATATACAAGGTCAATGGGACAATCAACAAAAACAACTACACAAAAATCACTTAGAACTATTAGCGGTCTCCCTAGCACTAAAAGTTTTTCAACCCCTTCTAGTCCACAAACACATTCTTGTCAAAACTGACAATATGACAACAATGTACTATCTAAACAAACAGGGACACACACACTCGTCACAACTATGCCTCCTAGCGCAAAAGATTTGGCATTGAGCAATTCACAACATTTGTCTGATAGCGCAGTATATACCAGGCATTCTCAATCAGTTAGCCGACAATTTCAGTCGGGATCACCAACAAACTCACGAGTGGGAAATACATCCACAGATTCTACAGGATTACTTCTACCGCTGGCGGTCACCAGAGAGATCTGTTTGCAACAAAACGCAAAATGCCAAAACTTCGCATCCAGGTACCCACACCCTCAGTCCAAGGGCAATGCTCTATGGATCAATTGGTCAGGGATATTTGCTTACGCTTTCCCCCCTCTCCCACTCATTCCTTTCCTAGTCAATAAACTGAGTCAAAACAAACTCAAATTAATACTCATAGCACCAACGTGGGCTCGCCAACCGTGGTACACCACACTGTTGGACTTCTCAGTAGTACCCCACATCAAACTCCCAAACAGACCAGACCTGTTAACAGAACACAAACAGATCAGACACCCCAATCCAGCATCACTCAACCTAGCAATCTGGCTCCTGAAGTCTTAGAATTTGGCTACCTAAACCTCTCAAATGAGTGTATGGCGGTAGTTAAACAAGCAAGAAAACCAACAACAGGGCATTGTTATGCTAATAAATGGAAAAGGTTTGTTTTCTACTGCCAAGCAAACCAAATCACGTCGTTAGATGCTTCCATACAAAACATTGTGTGTTACTTACTACACCTACAAAAAGCAAATCTTGCTTTTTCGTCTATCAAAATTAATCTCACTGCAATCTCTGCTTACCTGCAGATTAAACATACAAAAACACTTTTTAGAATACCAGTTATTAAAGCCTTTATGGAAGGACTAAAAAGGATTATACCTCCAAGAACCCCACCAGTACCGTCGTGGAATCTTAATATTGTACTTACACGACTCATGGGCCCACCTTTTGAACCCATGCATTCTTGCCAAATCCAATTCTTGACTTGCAAGGTAGCATTTCTAATAGCCATCACTTCATTATGGAGAGTTAGCAAAATACAGGCGTTCACTATCGAAGAACCATTTATACAAGTACACAAACATAAAGTGGTTCTCCGCACAAATCCAAAATTTCTGCCAAAATTAATTTCACCGTTTCATCTAAACCAAACTGTAAAGCTCCCAGTCTTCTTTCCACAGCCAGACTCAGTAGCAGAAAGAGCACTGCATACATTAGACATAAAGAGAGCACTAATGTATTACATAGACAGGACAAAATCATTTCGGAAAACTAAACAATTGTTCGTTGCTTTCCAAAAGCCCCATGCTGGTAACCCTATATCCAAACAGGACATTGCCAGATGGATATTCAAATGCATACAAACCTGCTACCTTAAAGCTAAAAGAGAGTTACCTGTTACACCAAAGGCTCACTCCACTAGAAAGAAAGGAGCAACAATAGCTTTTGTAGGTAACATACCAATGACAGAGATTTGTAAGGCAGCCACTTGGTCTACACCTCATACGTTTACCAAACATTACTGTGTAGATGTGTTAGCAACACAACAAGCCACAGTAGGACAGGCTGTACTTAGAACACAATTTCAAACTACTCCAACAGGCTAACCACTGCTTATTTTTGGGACGGGACTGCGTTACAGTCTATGCAAAGCATGTGTATTTACAGCTACACATGCCATCAAACTGAAAATGTTATTTACCCAGTAGACATATGTTGGTGGCATGTAGTGCTGTACATTGTAGATATAGTGATGTGCTCTAGATTGCCCCCATCATTCTAGGCGCTGCCATCACACCTGAAGGTGCTTCTCTTAAACCAGGCGTTCAGTCATCACCACCATTTAGGAAGATCTCATTCTTGCCAAGTTATAGATACTTCATCCTCTACGACAGGACAGTACTCTCTAATGCTGTCAGACTCCCTACCTCCACACATCACTGGTAGATGATATCGGCATGTTTCAGGAAGTCTTCATGAGGGGAACTGCAAAATGTAATATTGCAGTGTCGACTCCAACACAGTCGACTTTAACACAGTCGACTTTAGTAATCTTTAAAATCCTACAGCATAGATCAGCATCAAGGTCTTTGTTACCATTTGTTCCAGGCCTATTAGAATCAGCTACAGAGGCTTGTTCCATCCAGGCTGCAGAAAAAATATCACCCTCAGGAGCAGGATCCTGCCTTGGAGTCCAGACCCAACACCAGACTGTCATTGTAGTGACAGCAAAGAAATATCATGCCACTACTCCCCTTTCAACGGTTCCCCTCATAAAGAAAGTTGGAGGTTAGACTCAGTGGGTCGGAAGGTTTGTAGTACAGCAGCAACCACAACGGAAGTGGCGAGCGCTTCTGCTTTTTTAGGCAGGTACAACAGGGCTCTGTGCAACAATTTTTTTACTGTCTTCCACAAGACAAACGAGAAGACTTTCTAGACCTCCTCGTAGCAATTACTTGTTTCCAACCAAATAATTAGCGCTGCTGCAAATTCTTCACTACTTGCAGCACATAGGTACTGACATAGGATCGCTCTCCAGAGGCACTTTAGGCTTCGTCTTACCTCACTCAAGCCAGATTCCCAACAGGGGATATTAAATCTCTAAGAAAAGAGCAACCAGGGCACTCCAAACAAAAGAGTCCAAAAGTCGGTGACTTAGTGTGGAAACGTTTAATCCTCAATGATCGGTCGTTGAATCGTAGTTCAAAGATGTTTGAGTCCACATATGAGAAAGTGTATAGCAGGTTACAATAACAAACTGACTCCTCAGAATGAACAGGTATAGATGAGCAACAAAACAGCCAACACGTGTTTCGTCCTCTCGGACTTTTTCAAGGCTCTAGATACACTTTTTAGAGAAGAGTGGCTGATGGTGTTCAGTTAGACATCCACACGATGAAATAATTCTGACAAAAGTAAAAGGATCCAAAGTACTGGAACATGTTCCTTCCAAATCAATACCGGGTGTTCCTTATGCGTAGTGATTTCAAATTCCAAAATGCATGTTCCCCAGTATGGGACATGCATACACACGAAAAAGTCTAAATAGACCCTGTCTGTTTCTAACCGTAGAGTCCGGGAAGTGAGTAACGACGGCGTATGTACTTGCCACTTCAGCGTCTGATAGCGCTGCCGTTTTACCATATGTACAATATGTACATATGTACAATATGATTCAACGACCGATCATTGAGGATTAAACATTTCCACACTAAGTCACCCGACTTTTGGACTCTTTTGTTTGGAGTGCCCTGGTTGCTCTTTTCTTAGATTCTGTAACCTACAGCGCATGACATAGGTGTTTGCCGCCATCCACCTTTGTGTGTGTGCACCTCGAAACCCTTGGTGGTTGGGTTTCTTTGCACCAGATTGGCACCCGCCACAGGACTTTCTGATGACATATTACTTTATTTGTTTCTTGGTTTCAGAGGTGCGTCGCTAAGCATCATCCACCTTTCTTTCAGTTTTATAGATATTAAATCTCAAATTTTCTGGTATTACTTAATTCGGTAACCACACTGATGATGAAATGGCAAAAATGAAGGCAGAAATGAAGACACTGAAAGCAGTTGGCTTGGCAAAAACCTGGGAGCCGCGAAAATCTTTGTCCCTACCAACAACTGTACTATGCTCTGAGGTCCAAACCCCTCAGTGGGGGTGCCAACAAAGTGGGCGACACTAACAGCTACCTTAGCTGGCATACCCAATAAAGCAGACCAGGGTTAGATCCACCCAGCAAACTACTCAAGGTAAGCAGCCATCCACGTCATAACTCTGAGTTGTTACTTTCCCCCCTGTTGTCCTATACTCCGGTGAGGGAAAGCATATCCCCTTGTTTGGCACAGTGGCAAAAAAGAACAAGACACCTGTGTTCTGAATATTGTATGAAATAGAAAGCAAGCAGTGAAACAGGTTCCTCGCCACTAAGGAGGGACAGGCATTTATTCCCATGTACTTTCTGGTGAAAAAGAAAGACAAGCTAATTCAGACTCATACTCTACCTCAAAACAGCTAACAAGTGGATTCTGCGAGAAAAGGTCCAGATGCTCTCATTACGGCAAATCTAACCCCAAATTACACCAAAGGGGATTGGCTCTGTGCCATCGACCTTCAAGACGCATACTTCCATATTTCAATTGCCAGAAAGCATTGGATGTTCTTAAGGTTCGTAGTCGAACAAGACCACTACCGTAACAAAGAACAATGTTGGCTGCCCATCTCGGGAAGTACAACATTTTCGTCTATCTCTACCTAGAGGATTGGCTAATCAAGGCGTCAACGTCTCAGGAAGCTCAGCTTCACTACAACTTGACTTGCAGTCTCCTCCAAAGATTAGGCCTTCAGGTCAACCTCGCCAAGTCAACAGCTGTCCCAGTTCAAACCGTATATTATCTGGGAGCTTCCATCTATACAGTACAGGGAAAAGTGTATCTTTCGGTGGAGAGAGAGTTATCAGCTTGATGGCATCCTGCACCTTCTTAACTCTGAAAGCTCGCCTCCACATGTGACCTGTGCAGGAATGTCTCGAGGATCAGTGGGACCAGCTGACTGGCAAATGGGAGGACAGGATAGTGCTGTCTCGTCATTCAACGCTCTGCCTGAAATGGTGGATCTCCCCAAAGAACCTTCTTCGAGGGATATCTTTTTAATAGAATATACCTTCTCAGTCAATAGTAACGGATGCCTTGTTGTTACTAGGATGTAGAGGGCTCACATCGATCATCTTCAGATCCAGGGCAAATAGTCACAGAGAGAGACTACATACCATATCAGCCTCCTGGAGGCTACCCAAGGGTAGGTCGCTCCCCCTGCCACTGCAGCTCCACCAGCCCAGGCTCCTGAGACCTCCTAGCAAGCCCAGCGAATTCACAGTAAGTACGCCCCCCCCTCCCCCCCCACTGCCCAGCCCTTCACCCTGCCCCGCGCTACTCACCTCCTCTCCTGCTTCTCTTCTTCCTCTGTGCTCTTCTGTATTCTTCATCTGTACTCTTCTTTCTTCCCTGCTCCCCGTCTTCTGTCTTCATCTGTGTTCTTCTCCTGTGTGCTTCTTTCTCTCTCCTCTGCACCGCGACCTGCGTGTGCTTTCTTCTTCCGTGTCCCTCTTCTTGGCTCTTCTCTCTGCTGCTCGTCGCTCTTCTTCTTCTTTACCTTCTGTGATCTTCTCTCTTCTGATCTTCCGCTCCTCTTCTTCTTTACCTTCTTCTGTGATCTTCTCTCTTCTGCTCTTCTGCTCCTCTTCTTCTTTACCTTCTTCTGTGATCTTCTCTCTTCTGATCTTCCGCTCCTCTTCTTCTTTACCTTCTTCGGTGATCTTCTCTCTTCTGATCTTCCGCTCCTCTTCTTCTTTACCTTCTTCGGTGATCTTCTCTCTTCTGCTCTTCTCTCTTCTGCTCCTCTTCTTCTTTCACCTTCTTCTTGGATCTTCCCGCGTCTGCCCTCCTGCTCCTGACTCGTCTCTCTGACCTCCCTCACTCGCCACCCCCTCTGTAACGCCCCTATCTACCTATCTTTCTATCTTTCTCCCTCACTCGCCACCTCCTCTGTAACCCCCCTATCTTCCTATCCTTTTACCCTTCTATCTCTCACCCTCACTCACCTCCACCTCTGTAACCCCCTATCTTCTATCTCTCACCCTCACTCACCTCCACCTCTGTAACCCCCCCTCCCCTATCTTCCTAACTTTCTTCCTAAACTCCCCGCCACCCTTAACCCCCTCCCCCATTTTTTCTCCCCTCTACCTGTCCCCCCTCCCTCCGCTTTCCCGCCGCCACCTCCTGCACGCCCCCGCCCCCCAGCTCCCATTCGTCACCCCACTCCCGCCCCCAGCTGACCCCCCCCCCCCCTCTTAGGGCAGCCGCTGCGCGACAGAGTTAGCGACCCTTGACCCAAGGGTAGGTCGCTCCCCCTGCTGCTGCAGCTCCACCAGCCCAGGCTCCTGAGACCTCCTAGCAAGCCCAGCGAATTCACAGTAAGTACCCCGCCCCCCCCCACCGCCCAGCCCCTCGCCCTGCCCCGCGCTACTCACCTCCTCTCCTGCTTCTCTTCATCTCTAATCTTCCTCTGTGCTCTTCTGTATTCTTCATCTGTACTCTTCTTTATTCCCTGCTCCCCGTCTTCTGTCTTCATCTGTGTTCTTCTCCTGTGTGCTTCTTTCTCTCTCCTCTGCAACGCGACCTGCGTGTGCTTTCTTCTTCCGTGTCCCTCTTCTTGGCTCTTCTTTCTGCTGCTCGTCGCTCCTCTTCTTCTTTACCTTCTTCTGTGATCTTCTCTCTTCTGCTCTTCTGCTCCTCTTCTTCTTTACCTTCTTCGGTGATCTTCTCTCTTCTGATCTTCCGCTCCTCTTCTTCTTTACCTTCTTCTGTGATCTTCTCTCTTCTGCTCTTCTCTTCTGCTCCTCTTCTTCTTTCACCTTCTTCTTGGATCTTCCCGCGTCTGCCCTCCTGCTCCTGACTCGTCTCTCTGACCTCCCTCACTTTGCCACCCCCTCTGTAACGCCCCTATCTACCTATCTTTCTATCTTTCTCCCTCACTCGCCACCCCCTCTGTAACGCCCCGATCTACCTATCTTTCTATCTTTCTCCCTCACTCGCCACCTCCTCTGTAACCCCCCCTATCTTCCTATCCTTTTACCCTTCTATCTCTCACCCTCACTCACCTCCACCTCTGTAACCCCCTATCTTCTATCTCTCACCCTCACTCACCTCCACCTCTGTAACCCCCCCTCCCCTATCTTCCTAACTTTCTTCCTAAACTCCCCGCCACCCTTAACCCCCTCCCCCATCTTTTCTCCCCTCTACCTGTCCCCCCTCCCTCCGCTTTCCCGCTGCCACCTCCTGCACGCCCCCGCCCCCCCCAGCTCCCATTCGTCGCCCCACTCCCGCCCCCAGCTGACCCCAAACCTCCCCCCCCCCCCCCCCCTTCTCCCTCTTATGGCGGGCGATCGTGCCGCTGGCGCGCCAAAGGCAAGCCCGTCTGCGCCCAGCGCCACGACCCCTGGCCCTCAGCACTCCCAAACCCCGCTGCACCGCTACGACCCCATCACCCTCCACGCCCTCAACCCCAGGGCGTTCCAGCACCTGCTTCCAAGCCAACCCGAAACGTACCCACGGACCCTTTGCATGTCACACCTGCAAACTTACCTTCCACCACGACCACCTCAAATGCATCCTGATCAACGCACGATCCGTCCACAAGCACGCCATTGAACTCTGGGACCTCCTGGACTCCACCGCACCAGACGTCGCCTTCATCACTGAGACCTGGATGAACGCCACCTCGGCCCCCGACATCGCCATAGCCATCCCCGAAGGCTACAAGATTTCCAGGAAAGACCGCACCAACCAAGTAGGAGGAGGAATCGCCATCGTCTACAAAGACTCCATCAACGTCACCACCTCCACCGAAGACACCCCCCTCGCTGCCGAACACCTGCACTTCCAGATCCGCACAGACCCCAGGACCACCCTCAGAGGATCCCTCATCTACCGTCCCCCCGGACCGCGCGCCCTCTTCAGCGACTCCATCACAGACTTCATTTCCCCGCACTCCCTCGCCCCGCCGGACTACATCCTCCTCGGCGACCTCAACTTCCATCTGGAACAGAACAACGACCCCAACACCACCGCCCTGCTCGACAACCTCGACAACCTCGGCCTCAAGCAACTGCTGAATACCCCCACCCACATCGCTGGACACACGCTCGACCCCATCTTCTCCGCCAGCAAACACGTATCCTTCAGCCACGCCTCCGCTCTACACTGGACCGACCACAGATGTGTCCACTTCACCTTCCGACGCGAGACTAGCCACCTCCACACACAACCCATCCCACGTCGACAGTGGAACAAAATCCCCGAAGAACAGCTTCTCTCCACTCTCATCGACAACCAACCCACCTTCTCCGCCGACCCCAACGACGCAGCCCTGAGCCTCACGAACTGGATCACCAACTGTGCAGACAACCTCACTCCCCTCAGGCGCCCTCCAAGACAATCCAACACCAAAAAACCTCTCTGGTTCTCTGACACCCTTAAGGTATCAAAGAAAACTTGTTGCATCCTCGAGAAAGCCTGGCGTTAGGACCACACCGCAGACAACATGACTGCCCTCAAGAACGCTACCCGCGAACACCATCACCTGATCCGCGCAGCCAAAGGGAATTTCTTCACAGACAGACTGGACAAAAACAGCCATAACAGCAGAGACCTCTTCAACATCGTAAAAGAGCTCTCCAACGCCATCACGCCCTCACAAGACCTTTGCAACTCCCTCGCCACCTTCTTCCATCGTAAGATTACTGACCTACACGACAGCTTCGGACACCAGACCCAGCCGACCACCACAGAACCCACACCCCCAGCCATCACCCGCAACGCCTGGACCCACATCAACACAGAAGAGACCAAAGCCACCATGAACTCCATCCACTCCGGTGCCCCCTCGGACCCCTGCCCACACTTCATCTTCAATAAAGCCGACAACATCATCGCCCCGCACCTCCAGACCATCATCAACACCTCGTTTTCGTCTGCTACCTTCCCCGAGAGCTGGAAACACGCTGAAGTCAACGCCCTACTGAAGAAACCTACGGCTGACCCAAGCGACCTGAAGAACTTCTGCCCCATCTCGCTCCTCCCCTTCCCTGCCAAAGTCATAGAGAAGACGTCAACAAGCAGCTTACCAACTTCCTTGAAGACAACAACCTTCTCGACCCCTCTCAGTCTGGATTCCGAGCCAACCACAGCACAGAAACCGCCCTCCTCTCAGTCACAGACGACATCAGAACCCTGATGGACAGCGGAGAAACAGTCGCCCTCATCCTCCTCGACCTCTCGGCTGCCTTCGACACCGTCTGTCACCGCACCCTAATAACCCGCCTCCGCTCCACCGGGATCCAAGGCCAGGCCCTGGACTGGATCGCTTCCTTCCTCTCCAACTGCTCCCAAAGAGTCTACCTTCCACCTTTTCGCTCAGACCCCACCAAGATCATTTGTGGCGTCCCACAAGGCTCCTCGCTCAGCCCGACACTCTTCAATGTCTACATGAGCCCCCTCGCCGACATCGTACGCAAACACAGCATCATCATCACCTCCTACGCCGACGACACTCAACTGATACTTTCCCTCACCAAGGACCCCACCAGCGCCAAGACCAACCTGCAAGATGGAATGAAGGACGTTGGAGATTGGATGAAACTCGGCCGTCGGAAACTGAACTCAGACAAAACCGAAGTCCTCATCCTCGGTAACACCCCGACCGCATGGGACGACTCCTGGTGGCCCACAGCCCTGGGCACCGCACCGACCCCCTCAGACCATGCACGCAACCTCTGCTTCATCTTGGACCCTCTTCTTACCATGACCAAACAAGTCAACGCCGTATCATCCTCCTGCTTCCTCACCCTCCGCATGCTCCGAAAGATCTTCCGCTGGATCCCCACCGACACCAGAAACACCGTGACCCACGCCCTCGTCACGAGCCGCCTGGACTACGGCAACACCCTTTACGCTGGAACCACCGCTAAACTCCAGAAACGTCTGCAACGAATTCAAAACGCCTCCGCCCGCCTCATCCTCAACATACCCTGCAACAACCATATCTCCGCACACCTGAGACACCTGCACTGGCTTCCCGTCAGCAAAAGGATCACCTTCCGTATCCTCACCCACGCACACAAAGCCCTCCACAACAAGGGACCAGAATACCTCAACCGTCGCCTCAGCTTCTACTCTCCCACCCGTCTTCTCCGCTCCACCAGCCTCGCTCTCGCCGCCGTCCCTCGCATCCGGCGGCCAAGACTTGGAACACCCTCCCCACCATCCTCAGGACCACCCAGGACCACTCTGCATTCCGGAGACTTCTCCAGACCTGGCTCTTCGAGCAGCAGTAACCCCCTCCCCCTAGCGCCTTGAGACCCGCACGGGTGAGTAGAGCGCTTTATAAATGTTAATGATTTGATTTGAACGCAGTCCATCTAGCGCGAAAAGCCTGTTGTTCATTCCCAAATTCCTGCTTGTTCAGACTGACAGTGGCCACCGTGTACTACCTCAACAAGCAGGGAGGTGCGAGATCCAGAACTCTATCACACGAGGTACAGGCAATCTGGAAATTAATCACATCCAGGGATCTAATGATCACTGCAACTCACCTCCCAGGTGTACAAAATTAGCAGGCAGACTCAGCAGGATTCTGTAAGAAAACCACAAGTGGGTCTTGAATGACGTTGTTGTTCACAACATCTTTCATCTGTGCGGCACACCGGTCATTGACCTGTTTGCCACCGCAGAAAACAAAAAATGCACAAGCTTTGCCTCAAGATACTACCAACGAGGGATGCTGGGGAATGTCCTATGGATCGACAAATTTCTTTTTGCTTTTCCAACAATTCCCTTGATTCCATCAGTCCTCATCAAGCTATCCCATTCGAGAGCCAAGTTGATACTGATAGCTCTGGAGTGGCCACATCAATGGTGGTTCACGGACTTCCTTCACAGGCCCATCCATCCACATTGCTAGCTGCCATGTAAAAGAGACCGTCAAACGAAGTTTGGAGGCCAGATGCTTTACCCAAATCTCTCCTCATTGATTTTGGTGGAATGGCTCCTGAGCTAGTACAGTACGGGCATTTGAATCTGCCACAGGACTGCTTTTAGATCCTAAAAGAGGCTAGATGGCCTTCAATGCGTTCCGCACATGCCTTCAAGTGGAAGAGATTTTGCATTTGGTGTTCCTCTAAGAACGCTCACCCTACATCTTGCCAGGAAGATGACATTCTTCCATACTTACCCCATCTGTCTAAATTTGTCTTGCAATTCTCCTCTATAAAGGTTGACCTGGCTACAGAAAATGTCCTTCACAAACCTCTTTTTTTTTTTTTTAAATCCCCATCATTAAGGATTTTCTAGAAGGTTTGAAAAAGGTTTTCCCTCCCATTAGGCGTCCTTCACCTCCCTGGGAGCTTAACATTGTACTCCTCTCGTCTTATGCTGGATCCCTTTGAGCCTATTCACAAAGCCTCCCTGCAGCACCTCTCTTGGAAGACAGCTTTCCATGTAGCAATAACATGAGTTTGCAGGGTAAGCAAGATCCAAGCACTTTGTTCTTACTAACCATACACAGTCTTCAATTCTAGCAAAGTGGTTATGAGAACGCACCCAAAATGTCTCCCTAAGGTTATCTCAGATTTTCATGTTAATCAAACCATCACTGTCAACATTGTTTCAGAATCCCTCTACTCCAGGTGAATGATCTCTTAATTCCCTGGATGTGAGGAGAGTTTTGAAATTCTACCTCAATAGGACACAACTTCTGCAGATCAAACCAATTGTTTATGGTCCAGGCCCTTTTTTTTTTTTTTGATAACCAACTTTATTGATTTGTATATATAACAGCGTGTCAGCTGCAGGGCAGCATATTTCAATATCGCATTCAAGTGCACATTTATTGGTTAACAGACCCATTTGATACATGGACCAAATAAAGTAGTTTTGTTCATGCAGCCCAGATCTTGTATTTACCCACACACCCTCTTGCTTGATGTACCTTGGGGGGAGGAGAGGGAAGGGAGGGACTTGGAAGCTCATCTTCCGGCAATGTCTCTCTTCGGTATAAACAAGGCTGTGCCCAGAAGTGTTTGAATCGCTCTGGAGCCTCCAATGCCCTCCATCAGCCCCAGCAGGACCATTTTGGGAGAGGGTTCCATGGTGAGGTTCAACAGTGGAGAGTTCATTTAGGATTTGTTTCCAGTATCTCTGAATATTGGAGCAGGACCAAGCTACATGGATAAAGTCAGCCGGTGAGTAGCGACATCTGTTTCATTGAGGGTTCGGCCTGATCCCGGTGCGATAAAGCCTAGCTAGGGTTAGATAGGCACAATCTAGGTAGTACATTTGCACCGTTTGCAGTCTGGCAGAGATTGCAATGACTTGTGGCGCCATCAGTGTGTACTGCCAGTCCTCATCGTCTAGTGGGCCGGCCCAGGTTTCCCAGTGAGACTGTAGGGTTTGGAGAGAGGGAGAGGAGTTCAATGCAAGGGAACTGTCAATCTGTGAAATCAGCTGTCTCACAGAGCCCCCATCATTACCTTGGCCTCCATAGGGCTAAATTCAGGCATAAGGGTGTGATTTCTAACATGTGCTCTGAGTACTTGTCTCAGTTGTAAAAACTTGTGAAACTGTCCGGATCAGTGCATATGTTTCTTGGAGTTTTTGAAAAGACGTCATGTGTGTGCCCTCCCAAACATCTCCTACCACCGTGAAGCCTATGGCATCCCATCGCGAAAGGCCCTCCCGGTTTGCAACTTCCCTGGCATGGGGGGGGTATGCTGAGTGAACCAGCCCCACCATCCTGCCAGTCTGAGCCGCCTGCCAACCATGCAGGACCTGGCTGGTGACTTCTGGTGTGGTCCTGGGGATGAGACTTCCATAGAGCATATCAGTAAGATGGGAGAACCCCATTGCGGAGAGTTTTAGGTAGTAGGCTGGGTCATCCCATCCCCCATTAAGCCATTCATTAACGGTGAGTAGCCGAGTGGCTAGGTAATAGGAATACAGATAAGACATAGCTAGACCATCATCGTATATGTGCTGCACTGGCAGGGTTCCCAAGGTAGGCACTTCTGCCTTTGCCATATCAAGGAGCAAGCCATTGCGTTCCTCTCCTGGAACCAGTGGCGAGAGAGCTGGAGGTGAAGATTTCGAAGGATTTAGAGGAAGCGGGCAGAATGAGCATTTTATAGAGTGCTATGCCGCCCATAATGTTTAGTGGCAGTATCTGCCATTTTCCCAGGTCCACTTTCACTCTGCTGTTAAGAGGGGCAAGGTGGAGGGACCAAGTCAGTCAAGTGCCACTTTCATGCTGAGGTAAGTAAAGCTTAAACGTCGGATGGGAATGTGCGATTGCCAGTCGACTAGGTCACGGGACCCCAAAAACGGGACCAGGAGAGATCTCTTGTAGTTCATCCAGAGGCCTCTCCAAATATGCGCAGCAGTTGGAGACACCTGGGTCCGCTCGCCCCTGACTGCGACAGGTAGAACAGCACATCATCGGCATAAAGCGCAATGTAGTCCTCCTCTCCTCCTGCCCATTGCCAGCCTTCTAGGAAGGCTCTCGGCAAATCATTTTGCATGAATGGTTCTGTGGCTAGGGCAAAGAGGAGATGGGACAGGGGCCGGCCCTGCCTTGTGCCCCTCACAATGGGAAAGACCTCTGAAAGCATCCCATTTACTAGGACACGGGCTGTCAGTGTTTAGTATAATAGTTGGTACATGTGTCAAAATGGGCGCCCCAGGCCTGCTTTCCGAAGGACGAGGTCCAGGTAGCCCCAGTCCACTCTGTGGAATGCTTTTTTTAAATCGATTAATAAAAGGGCCAGTGGGGAGCGGAGCGTGTGCCTATGTGCCAGAGCGACATGTAGCCTTCGCAGCATATGTCTAGTGCTGCGGGTTGGCATGAAACAACGTTGATCGGGATGAATCAGGTGACGTAGAACTGTCTTTAGATGAGTGGCTAGTATGTTGGTGTAGATTTAAATTTCACTATTAGCAATATTGGCAGATAGTCTGCGCAGGATATGGAGGGCGGCTTGGACTTAGGAAGTACTGCATAGTGGCCTGATCTAAGTCATGAAGGTGTCCCACTCCAGAGCCTCTTTGTAGAGACCATGGAGCTGAGGCAGCAGTATGTCTCAAAATTTAGCATAGTATTCTGCGGTCTCAATTTTGTGATGGCTTCCCCGATTTCTGCTTTGGCTATGGGGTCGTCAAGACTGTTACTGATGGAGGTTGTTAGAGTCAGCATATCTATTTCATTGAGCAGTGGCATCTGTTGTTCAGTGGTGGGTGTAGGAAAGTGCCACTGTTGACCTGGTTACCCCTCCTCCTTACTTTTTGCCTGATTAAAAGTGTGCTGGAATCCTGCTAACCAGGCCCCAGCACCAGTGTTCTTTTCCAAAATCTGTACCTTTGTTTTCACAACTTTCACACCCATGGCGCACAGTAAAGTCCTTGTAAAAGGTACCTGTGGTATCAAGGGCCCTGTGACTAGGAAAAGTCCCCAAGGGCTGCAGCATGTATTAAGCCACCTTGGGGGACCCCCACCAAGCACATGTACACTGCCCTTGCAGCTTGTGAGTGCTAGTGGGGAGGAAAAGGCAAAGTCAACATGGCACCCTTCTCAGCGTGCTATGCCCACAAACCACTGCCTGTGGCATAGGTAAGTCCCTTCTCTAGCAGGCCTTACAGCCCTAAGGCAGGGTGCACTATACCACAGGTGAGGGCATAGTTGCATGAGCAATATACCCCTGCAGGTTTTAAGTCCACTCTTAGGCATTGCAAGTGCAGTGTAGCCATATTGAGTATATGGTCCTGGAGTTTGTCATTACAAACTCCACAGCTCCATAATGGCTTCACTGAAGTCTGGTAAGTTTGGTATCAAACTTCTCAGCACAGTAATCCCCCCTCCCCCACTGATGCCAGTGTGGGATTTTTTGAGAAATGCACCCAGTGGGCATCTTAGAGATGTTAGCCAAACTGCTAGTGTAGGACAGACCGGTCTGTGCCATCCTACCACTTTCAGACGAGTTTCTGACCACATGGGGTGAGAGCCTTTGTGCTCTCTGTGGTTGGAAACAAAACCTATCTTGGGTCACACCTCCCCTCCCCCTCCCCCTTGCAGGAACTGTAAGACCTGGTGGTGAGCCTCAAAGGCTCAGGCCTCTGGTTACACTCCAGCTAGTGGAGTTGCCTGCCCCCTGGACAAAGTACCACTTTTGGCAGCAAATCCAGCTGGAAAATTGGGGAAAACAGGGAGGAGTGACCACCCCAGCTAGGACCACCCCCTAAGTTGTCCAGAGCTGAGGTGACCCCCTCCCTGCAGAATCCTCTTGGTTTGGAGGACCGGGACCAATAGGGTTAGGTTTGTGCTCACAAAAAGGATGTATCCACCCTTGGTGACAGTAGCCATTGCTACTGCCCTCTGACCCCTGAAATGCCCCTAAATCCAGGATTTAAGGGCCTACCCTAAATCCAGGATTTAAGGGCCTACCCTAAATCCAGGATTTAAGGGCCTACCCTAAATCCAGGATTTAAGGGCCTCACTGAACCCAGCCCACCATATTCCTGGGCACCTGACAAGAAAGAAGAACCGCTAAGCTGAACCCGCAGCAGAGAAGGAGGAAGACACAAACTGACTTGGCCCCAGCCTTACCGGTCTGTCTCCTGCTTCAAAGAACCTTCAAAATGAGGGTGACGCATCCTGTGGGACCAGTGACCTCTGTCAAGCTCCAGAGGACGGCCCTGCACACTAAAGGACCATGAACTCCAGTGGACAGCTGCCCTGTCCAAGAAGAAAGTACAACCAAAGGACTCCAGAGCCTCCCAGGATCCGTGAGCCCTGACCACCCTGCACCCAACGCCTGAGGCCAGTGACCAGGTGTTCCAACCAGCTAGAGACTCCCCCAGGCGATTGTGAGCAGGTGCCCACCCTGGGTTGATCTCTCCACCCCTCCACGATGACGCCTGCAGAGGGGAATCCCGAGGCCCCCCCACCCGACTGCAAAACTCCAGGTGAAGATATCAGACGCCTAAAAGACCACTGCACCTACAGCCCCCAGGCATTGGAGAACCTGACCTCCGGTGCAGCTACATTTACCATACATTACTGCCTGGATTCTGATGCCATAGCAAATCTATTTGCTTAAACTAATCAAAGAAACCTCTGTCCTCTCCACTGCCTTAAGTAGGGATGGGCTTGCTACTCTGTTCTGTGCTTATTTATGCTCTGTGCTTATTTATGCTCTGTTATTGTTCCACCCTCTTTTGCATCATTCCAAGAAGGATCAAATGGCTGCTCCATCTGGATTTGGGCATAACTCTGTTTCTACTTTGAAAAGAATTGAGAACATCAGCTTTTCCTTGACAACACTAGTGCCAAGAATGCACAGCAGTACAGAAGCAGATTGTTTCCCGCTGTATAAACCTCTCCATCAAAATCAGACATGCCCTTGCCAAGACTGAGCTGCCTGTTGACATAAGGGCCCATTCCAAAATGGCAAAGACCTTTTTAGCATTACCGTGTGGTGTCTGCTGGGCTGTGACCTGGGCTTCAGTCAATACCTTTGCCTGGCATTTGTGTCTAGACTCTTAACCCTACGTGGATGGCCATTTTGCCAAACCTGTGTTGTAAGACTTCAGTGTTTGGTCAGCTCCTCAAAGCCATATTCTTGGGAGTACTGTTTTGAGTCAAAATATTGATTTGGGGTGAGAAATCTACAGATAGAACCATTTATCAAAAGAACAAATTCATTCTAATGATATTTCTAATGGATACCTAATATATTTGCCCATACCTCACCAGCATTAATACCGTCCATATCTGAACAGTAGGGCTTGCCTGTTCAGCAGTAGGCTGAACAAGTTTTTCTGCACTGCATTCCTTTTCATTTGCTAGTCTCAATTCTGCCTTCAAGGATGTGGGACAAAAAGAACACTTGCCAACATGCCTAATGTTGTTCTATATGCCTCCGTGATGTCATGTTCAGGGAGCTGCAGGAGGAAGCCTGCTCCACTCTGGTGCCTAAGAGATTCAAAAGGTAATAAATTTGCAGGTGTTGACCAGAACGGTCACTACACATTAAGTAACTTGTTCCTAATCATTCAATGTACATTATAGTGAGTAGAATAAAGACAAATCAATCCTGTATAAATCTGCACTACAAACACAAATGACAGTATGGCTATTAATATAATATCAGTGTCAGACTTTTGTTGCCAAAGAATTAAAATTGATGAAATTTTGCTTCCGCTTATCCCATGGGATGAATCCCAATAAAGCGCAAGCTTAATAAGGACATAGTGATGATGAAACATATAATCAGAAAGCAAGAACTCCAGTATCAAACGTGAAAAGACAAGCAAATAATCACACATGTGTCTGATTTAGAATCCAACAACTGTTAGCTTTACTAGTGTAGCCTATTTTTAGACATGAAATGCGATGCTTCCATAGATTGCGTGACCCCCAGATATCTTGTGTAACTTTTAATATTACTGGGTAGTACAAGGTGTTTATTATTCAGTTCTTCATATTTACTGCAACATCAGTGAGTAACAAACTTATGCATGGCATCAATGTCAGTGACAAGGTCATATTATCTCACCAGTGAGGTAACCAATAGTCTCATTGGTGATATCAGTAAAGTGTGAGGTTATGGAAATGCATTGTGTAGGAAGTTGGCTCTGTATGTACTATTTCAAAGTAAGAAATAGTGTGCACAGAGTCCAAGGGTTCCCCTTAGAGGTAAGATAGTGGCAAAAAGATAATTCTAATGCTCTATTTTGTGGTAGTGTGGTCGAGCAGTAGGCTTATCAGAGGGTAGTGTTAAGCATTTGTTGTACACACACAGGCAATAAATGAGGAACACACACTCAAAGACTTACTCCAGGCCAATAGGTTTTTATATAGAAAAATAACTTTTCTTAGTTTATTTTAAGAACCACAGGTTCAAGATTTACAAGTATTACTTCAAATGAAAGGTATTTCACACAGGTATTCTAGGAACTTTCAATAATCACAATAGCATGTACAGTTCTGACAAAAATGGCAATAAGCTATTTTAAAAGTGGACACTGCAAAAATCAACAGTTCCTGGGGGAGGTAAGTAAATGTTAAGTTCACAGGTAAGTAAAACACTTACAGGGTTCAAAGTTGGGTCCAAGGTAGCCCACCGTTGGGGGTTCAAGGCAATCCCAAAGTTACCACACCAGCAGCTCAGGGCCGGTCAGGTGCAGAGGTCGAAGTGGTGCCCAAAACACATAGGCTTCAATGGAAATAGGGGTGCCCCGGTTCTAGTCTGCCAGTAGGTAAATACCTGCGTCCTCGGAGGGCAGACCATGGGGGTTTTGTAGGGCATCGGGGGGGGGGGGGGTGGGGGGGGGGGGGGGACACAAGCAGGCACAGAAAGTACACCCTCAGCTGCACAGGGGCGGCCGGGTGCACCGTGCAAACAGTCATTGGGTTTCCTATAGGAATCAATGGGGAGACCCGGGGGTCTCTTCAGCGATGCGGGGAGGGCTCCTCGGGGTAGCCACTACCTGGGCTAGGCAGAGGGGCGTCTGGGGGTCGCTCCTGCACTGGAGTTCGGTTCCTTCAGGTCCTGGGGGCTGCGGGTGCAGTGCGTGTTCCAGGTGTCGGGTTCCTTGAAGCAGGCAATCGCGATCAGGGGGAGCCTCTGGATTTCCTCTGTAGGCATCGCTGTGGGGGACCAGGGGGGTCAACTCTGCCTTCTCACGGGCTCGCAGTCGCCGGGGAGTCCTCCCTGTAGAGTTAATTTTCCACAGGTCGAGCCAGGGGCATCGGGTGCAGAGTGGAAAGTCTCATGCTTCCGGCAGGAAACGTGTGGTCTTTAAAGTTGCTTCTTTGTTGCAGAAAGTTGCAGATGGTTGAACAGAGCTGCTGTTCATGGGAGTTTCTTAGTCCTTTGGGTGCAGGGCAGTCCTCTGAGGCTGGTCCCTGTTGGATGCGTCGCTGTTGCAGTTTTCGTCAAAGTAGGGAGACAGGCCGGTGGGGCTGGGGCCAAATCAGTTGTTGTCTCCGTCTTTACTGCAGGGCTTCAGGTCAGCAGTCCTTCTTCTTCTTCTTTAGGTTGCAGGAATCTATCTTGCTCTGTTCTGGGAGCCCCTAAATACTGAATTTGGGAGGGCAGTAGCCAATGGCCACTGTCCTTGAGGGTGGCTACACCCTCTTTGTGCCTCCTCCCTGTGGGGAGGGGGGCACATCCCTAATCCTATTGGGGGAATCCTCCTTCTACAAGATGGAGGATTTCTAAAAGTAAGTCTCGCCTCAGCTCAGGACACCTTAGGGGCTGTCCTGACTGGGGGGGGGGACTCCTCTTTGTTTTTCTCGTTATCTCCTTGTAGGAAGTTGGCTCTGTATGCACTATTTCAAAGTAAGGAATAGTATGCACAGAGTCCAAGGGTTCCCCTTAGAGGTAAGATAGTGGCAAAAAGAGATAATACTAATGCTCTATTTTGTGGTAGTGTGGTCGAGCAGTAGGCTTATCAAAGGAGTAGTGTTAAGCATTTGTTGTACATACACACAGGCAATAAATAAGGAACACACACTCTGAGACAATTCCAGGCCAATAGGTTTTGTTATAGAAAAATGTATTTTCTTAGTTTATTTTAAGAACCACACGTTCACATTCAACATGTAATATCTCATTTGAAAGGTATTGCAGGTAAGTACTTTAGGAACTTTGAATAATCACAGTAGCATATATACTTTTTACATAAAACACAATAAGCTGTTTTAAAAGTGGACACAGTGCAATTTTCACAGTTCCTGGGGGAGGTAAAGTAATGTTAGTTTTTGCAGGTAAGTAAACCACCTACGGGGTTAAGATTGGGGTCCAAGGTAGCCCACCGTTGGGGGTTCAGAGCAACCCCAAAGTCACCACACCAGCAGCTCAGGGCCGGTCAGGTGCAGATTTCAAAGTGGTGCCCAAAACGCATAGGCTTCAATGGAGAGAAGGGGGTTCCCCGGTTCCAGTCTGCCAGCAGGTAAGTACCCGCGTCTTCGGAGGGCAGACCATGGGGGTTTTGTAGGGCACCGGGGGGGACACAAGTCCACACAGAAAGTACACCCTCAGCAGCGCGGGGGCGGCCGGGTGCAGTGTGCAAATAAGCGTCAGGTTCGCAATGTAAATCAATGGGAGACCAAGGGGTCTCTTCAGCGGTGCAGGCAAAGGGGGGGGCTCCTCGGGGTAGCCACCACTTGGGAGAGGGCCTCCTGGGGGTCACTCCTGCACTGAAGTTCCGATCCTTCAGGTGCTGGGGGCTGCGGGTGCAGGGTCTTTTCCAGCCGTCGGGATTTTAGAGTCATGCAGTCGTGGTCAGGGGGAGCCTCGGGATTCCCTCTGTAGGAGTCGCTGTGGGGGCTCAGGGGGGACAACTTTGGTTACTCACAGTCTCGGAGTCGCCGGAGAGTCCTCCCTGCGGTGTTTTTTCTCCACCAGTCGAGTCGGGATCGCCGGGTGCAGTGTTGCAAGTCTCGCGCTTCTTGCGGGGATTGCAGGGGTCTTTAAATCTGCTCCTCTGTAACAAAGTTGCAGTCTTTTTGGAGCAGGTCCACTGTCCTCGGGAGTTTCTTGTTCCTCTTGAAGCAGGGCAGTCCTCTGAGGATTCAGAGGTCGCTGGTCCTTGAGAAAGCGTTGCTGGAGCAGGTTTCATTAGAAGGCAGGAGACAGGCCGGTAGGACTGGGCCAAAGCAGTTGGTGTCTTCTTTCTTCTTCTGCAGGGGTTTTCAGCTCAGTAGTCTTCTTCTTCGGTAAGTTGCAGGAATCTGATTTCCTAGGTTCAGGGGAGCCCTTAAATACTAAATTTAAGGGCGTGTTTAGGTCTGGGTGGTTAGTAGCCAATGGCTACTAGCCCTGAGGGTGGGTACACCCTCTTTGCCCCTCTTCCCAAGGGGAGGGGGTCACATTCCTATCCCTATTGGGGGAATCCTCCATCTGCAAGATGGAGGATTTCTAAAAGTTAGTCACTTCAGCTCAGAACACCTTAGAGGCTGTCCTGACTGGCCAGTGACTCCTCCTTGTTATTCTCATTATTTCTCCTGGACTTGCCGCCAAAAGTGGGGGCTGTGTCCAGGGGGCGGGCATCTCCACTAGCTGGAGTGCCCTGGGGCATTGTAACACGAAGCTTGAGCCTTTGAAGCTCACTGCTAGGTGTTACAGTTCCTGCAGGGGGAGGTGTGAAGCACCTCCACAAAGAGCAGGCTTTGTTTCTGTCCTCAGAGAGCACAAAGGCTCTCACCGCATGGGGTCAGAAACTCATCTCTCAGCAGCAGGCTGGCACAGACCAGTCAGTCCTGCACTGAACAATTGGGTAAAATACAGGGGACATCTCTATGATGCCCTCTGTGTGCATTTTTTAATAAATCCAACACTGGCATCAGTGTGGGTTTATTATTCTGAGAAGTTTGATACTAAACTTCCCAGTATTCAGTGTAGCCATTATGGAGCTGTGGAGTTCGTGCATGACAGCCTCCCAGACCATATACTCTTATGGCTACCCTGCACTTACAATGTCTAAGGTTTTGCTTAGACACTGTAGGGGCATAGTGCTCATGCACCTATGCCCTCACCTGTGGAATAGTGCACCCTGCCTTAGGGCTGTAAGGCATGTTAGAGGGGTGACTTACCTATGCCATAGGTAGTGTGAGGTTGGCATGGCACCCTGAGGGGAGTGCCATGTCGACTTAGTCTTGTTATCCCCACCAGCACACACAAGCTGGCAAGCAGTGTGTCTGTGCTGAGTGAGGGGTCCCTAGGGTGGCATAAGACATGCTGCAGCCCTTGGAGACCTTCCCTGGCATCAGGGCCCTTGGTACAAGGGGTACCAGTTACAAGGGTCTTACCTGGGTGCCAGGGTTGTGCCAATTGTGGAGACAATGGTACATTTTAGGTGAAAGAACACTGGTGCTGGGGCCTGGTTAGCAGGGTCCCAGCACACTTCTCAGTCAAGTCAGTATCAGGCAAAAAGTGGGGGGTAACTGCAACAGGGAGCCATTTCTTTACACTCCTCCAGCCTTGTCGCCAAAAGTGGGGGCAGTGGCCGGAGGGGTGGGCATCTCCACTAGCTGGGATGCCCTGTGGTGCTGTAACAAAGGCGGGTGAGACTTTGAGGTTCACCGTCAGGTGTTACAGTTCCTGCAGGGGGAGGTGAGAAGCACCTCCACCCAGTACAGGCTTTGTTCCTGGCCACAGAGTGACACAGGCACTCTCCCCATGTGGCCAGCAACATGTCTGGTGTGTGGCAGGCTGGTAAAACTAGTCAGCCCACACTGGAAGTCGCGTATGTTTTCAGGGGGCATCTCTAAGATGCCCTCTGGTTGTATGTTACAATAAAGTGCACACTGGCATCAGTGTGCATTTATTGTGCTGAGAGGTTTGATACCAAACTTCCCAGTTTTCAGTGTAGCCATTATGGTGCTGTGGAATTCGTGTTTGACAAACTCCCAGACCATATACTCTTATGGCTACCCTGCACTTACAATGTCTAAGGTTTTGCTTAGGGGCATAGTGCTCATGCTCATATGCCCTCACCTGTGGTACAGTGCACCCTGCCTTAGGGCTGTAAGGCCTGCTAGAGGGGTGACTTACCTATGCCACAGGCAGTGTGAGGTTGGCATGGCACTCTGAGGGGAGTGCCATGGCAACTTAGTCATTTTCTCCCCACCAGAACACGCAAGCTGTAAAGCAGTGTGCATGTGCTGAGTAAGGCATCCCTAGGGTAGCATAAGACATGCTGCAGCCCTTTCCCTTGGTACCAGGGGTACCAGTTACAAGGGACTTACCTGAGTGCCAGGGTTGTGCCAATTATGGAGACAAAGGTACGGTTTAGGGAAATAGAGGGTAGCTGGTATGGGAGTCTCTTAAAAACTGCTTCTGAGGTGGTCCTATACATAGATCGGACTTCACCAGTGAGAGACAGGTAACTCAAACATATGTTGGAGGAGCAGAGTATTTAATATGTCCAAAATGGACTAACTACTGTGAAACTGTTGTGAAGATAACTATATAATTCTACCCTAAATAAGTGAAGGACTTGAGGGAAATATTTATGGAGAGGATAGCATCCTTTTTGCAAGTCTCTTAAATTCAGAGACCTCTATACAATTATTTTCCAAATCAAGTATATTACATAATGCATTCCACTATTTCAACTGAATATAACATGTTTACAGTTGTATGTTAAGGTGTTAAAACCTGCTGCAATGACATTTCTTAAACAAAGGTTGAATTTAGGGCTTTAAGCCATGATATGAAATTTGGTCTAGGTAAATGGGTTTTTAATAAAAAATAATAAAAAATAAAAAAAATCAATAATGTACACACAGGTCATCAAGTGCTGCCTCTTCCTCACAAGGCACACTTGTCTTGACTGCAGGTTGGTGATGGTGCTCCAGGGCTGGTGGTCTTGATCTCCCTGGTTTGTTTGTGTCCCCTTATCCATCAGACCTTGTAGAGCTTCCTCTTCTCACACAGCCTGTCTGGCTGCTTGGCAGATGACACGTTTTTAGAGGCTGAACCTCCCCTTCTTATATTTCTTTTCTAGACACCAAAATGAAATTAGGGTCTAGGTCTTTGAAGTTTTATGTTTGGGTTCTGCTTCTTTTTGAAGTGGGCACTTTTATCTTGCTTCACGAAAGAGGTCTGCTACTGCAGGCTCCAAAGCTGATTGTCCACAAAATAATTCATGAGTTACCAGAGTTTACACGTGGATGATAGCCACAGTGAAATCTGCATCAAAGTGTCAACACCAGACCCCCCAGCCCTGCTCTGTATGATTCTCCTATCAGCCCCATCTCCCTTCGTTATGTGTTCAGATCCCTTCCTTGTGATTCCCTGCTGAATCAAAGAGCAGTCTTTTTAAGATGTACATGAACTCTCTTCCCTCCCTCCAGTGTCCTCACCCAGCCCACAGTAATTCAACAGAACGCACCTCCGGGGTGGGGTTTTGTGGGGGAGGCATGTATCCTCACATGCATCTGGCACAGGCACCGTGCACTATTCCGCACTAAAGCTTTTCTATATTTAACCAGTGTTTGCTCTTTACAAACACACCCACCACCAGCAGATGCACTCACTATGTGCGCTGCACAACACTTCACCCTTCATGTATTGTACTCCACACAAACACTCAACTCATACTTTATTCTCCTATGCACTGCACTACATCTCATGTAATTTGTTCCACTCAGGCATACATACACCCCGCACATGTACCTACCACGCATGTACTGCATCAGCCTTGGACTGTATGCTTCCCAGGCACGCATACAACCAATAGAATACCTACTCCTGGACTATTCAGCACTCCATGTCTACCTGATGATGCCCAAGGATCAGTTACGCACACATCACCAAAACTTCTCAAATGTGAGTGAGCCTCACACATCACCAAAACTTCTAAAAGGTGAGTGAGCCTGTAGGCCTAGCTGCAGTTACACAAGGTAAAAAGGTCATATTTACTACTGATCACTACACAGTATGCTGCCACCACCATGCTCATGCTGCTCAACTCTTGGGGACATGGTATCCTTTCACCACTATGAGGGTAGCACTTTGGGCACCCCACTCCAGGTCCAGCAGACCTTAATCCATCAGATAAGCCTATGTCATGGTGCTCATAGATGATATGGGTTCGCCTATGACAAAAAAAAAATCAACATTGGAGATCCAGACCACAGTACAGTTGGGCACTCAGGGCAGGGGTACAAGTCTTTACTATGCAGAGGACTTTTCTGTCCCAACATCCTTAAAGATCTAGCCTACATGCTGTGCATAGTCTTAACAGTGTGACTCCTAGTTTTGATGATAATGGTATCTTTTCCCCTTATGCCTTCTCATCAATGTCTCAACCCTGACCTAGTTGGGGCCTATAAATATAGAGACACTTATCACGATTATACCTCCTGCAAAGGCAGAAATTAAACACCACTAATTCTCTCTAATCAGAACACCTGTCAAGTAAGATATAAGCATTGCCTCCTGTGTCGGAAGGAAGCCTTTAAACCTGATGTTCTTGTTTTAATTGTTCTCCTAAAAGACTGTTGATCTTGTTTTTTTTTTTTTTTTTTTAAATTCAAATAAAGATTCACTGTAAACCTATATTTTAAACATATTTAAAGATTACCACCTAAACCTGCCCCTAATGCTCACTGTAAATATATTTTTCCTCACATTTTAATTACATCAAATAAAGTAAGATTAGCATAAATCTGAGGGTCCCCCAAACACTAACTTAATTAGATAATCTTAATGTAACACCTATCATGTTTTAAACTTTCAAATTAAGTTATACTAGAATTAACCTAACCCCGATGACCATAACCAATTTAAAATAACTCTAGTACATTGCCTAAATTGAACTTGAAATTAAAAGTACTAAGCTTTTCAAATTAGTGGTATCCTATGTTAATTCCGATACAGTGCCTCTACTATGTAGGTTCTTTGTAAAGGGCCAAGGTAGGGCAAGTGCAAGCTGTTCAAGGATATTGTCCTTGATGTGACTGAACAAGTAGTATTTTCAGATTGATTGCCATTTATATTGATCATGAAGAAAGCATGTCGCTTTTGGAGATTATGTGAATTTGATGATCCTTCAGCAGTGTGCTGCTTTGGATTGGTTTTTGGCCCTGCCCAATATATAAGATGCCTTTACTATTCAATGAGGTTACATTTGTGTTAAAACGAAATTTGAACTCTTCACATCTTCAAATCATGCTTCATCCTGATTCAATGTAGTTGAATAACTTTGTCATGGAAGGTATTTTCCAAGTAACCAGCGTTTTTTATTAGATTTGGTCTGCATCATTTTGCTAGCTCATGATGTTTTCGGTGTTTTATGTGCGACACAATATTTTACTTTCCCATGACAATATTTTGATTTATTCGAAATAGTAAGGTGGAGAATAATTCTGAGCTATGGGGGAATTTCCTATTTATGAATAAAAGACATAAAACAAAAAATAAAAACTTCTGACATTGCTACCTAGAATTTTAAAGTTCGCATTCAGTGTAGGAAGAGACGTTTCTACTTTGCACCAAGGAGGTTATTTACTAGAATTTGTTAAAACTTGACTTTTGAATCGCCTTTGAGCAACTAACAGTTCATTCAAGTGAACATGACAAGCTAAAATGTGCCCTTAACCTAGCAATTATTTTCGTTACAGCTGTGAAAGAACCGCTGTCAACAGAACTACAAACAAGAAAAGAAAGAGAATTTTCAAATGAACCTCGACTAAAGTGTCGGATATTTTACCAGGTATTGTGATCTACAAACTGATATAAAGCACACAAGTGCTTTGCTTAGTAGTTAAACCTTTCCTCTCTTTGTTGGCTTTGAGCAATCTAAACCTTTTTTTTTTTTTTTTTACTTTTAGAACGCGTTACGTAATTTTTTCTCTTGCCATCTTTACTACCTAGACCTTGCATTCTGTGGGATGTAAAGAGAAAGGAGGGATTTTATCTTGAATTGTAGATCTTTTGGCGACAATGCCTAAAGAGCTGTGGTTCTTTAAGTGGGAATTGTTGTGTTCAGTTTTAAACTGCATTCATCCACTATCCTTTCAGTTCGTTGTATGTGCTCCCTTTAATGAAAGCTGATTAAAGAGCTCTCTTATTTCACATTGTGCAACATATGACTTTATTTAGGAACTCTGGGTTGGAAGTATGAACATCCTTTCACAAACCAGAATGTTCAGTGTGCTCAATGACTGGTTTGTGAATGGATGTGCAAATTGTTATTCTACCTGAGTACTAAGGGGTTGCATTGCACATTTTCCTTTTGCAAGGTTCTGCAAAACAATCTGCCTATTGAGTATTAAGTAGGCATATTGCATATTTCCACCCTGGAAAAGGAAACGACTGCCTGTAACAATCATTGTGCAGCCTAAAGACTTTTCTGGATATACATGTGACTCACCAACCTATACACAAAGGGGCGTGGTTATGCAAAAAGGAGTGAAGCAACAAATGACACTTAAGAGAAGCCAACATGGGGCTTTGTTGGTTGATTTCGATGTCAGTTAAAGCTGGCACTTTACACCTTGTGGTCAAGTCCCAAAAGTGAACCATAGGGACAGCTCTGGATCAACCACTAGATGGTGGAATATCACACAGCATGTGAATCCAGAAAATACCTCAGGCTTCAAAACTGTTGTTACAGTTAAGTAAACTTTTCTTTTCACTGCCATGGCATCAGTAGTACATATGCAGATGTGGGGAGTGCAATAAGCTAGTCTGATAGAGACTCTACCTAGCCTCAGATTTCTTACCTTAGATTAATCCCCAGGCATCAAACTAGATCCAGAAACTCTAAGAGCAGTACCTCAGTGTGCTGGTAGGTGGCATCATTTGGTTCCACGTTGGTGTCGTCACGCCGGAAGTGATGTGAACATTACCTATATAGGCACCACCCTAGAGCGCTGACATGAGTTATTTTCCTTCTGCACCAGTCAGTGCAGATCCGGAGAGAGCTATTTCCAGGCAGTTTTTGACTGACTTTTTTCGATTTTGTAAAAGCCTTTTTTGAGACTTTTTCCCCCCCAGTGTGATATATCACCATAAAAAAGGGTAAGGCTTAACCCCTGTGTTCCTGTCATAGACCGGTATCTGACAAGCCTCCATCTGTTTTGCCTTTGGTGTTTGGAGTCTGACCCCGACTTCAGGACTACCACTCCATGAACCACAAGGTACTGAGGCAGCACTCCTTGAAGCCCTTGTCGCCCACCACTGGTCACTTTGAAGTCTCGGTTGGGAGTAAGTTCCCGGGCCCTTTCGCTGAGTAGTTCCAGGCAGTATTGATCACACTCATAGTAGTTGTAAAGAAATGGCTCCCTGTTGCAGTTACCCCCCACTTTTTGCCTGATACTGATGCTGACTTGACTGAGAAGTGTGCTAGGACCCTGCTAACCAGGCCCCAGCACCAGTGTTCTTTCACCTAAAATGTACCATTGTTTCCACAATTGGCACACCCTGGCATTCAGATAAGTCCCTTGTAACTGGTACCTCTGGTACCAAGGGCCCTGATGCCAGGGAAGGTCTCTAAGGGCTGTAGCATGTATTATGCCACCCTAGAGACCCCTCACTCAGCACAGACACACTGCTTACAAGCCTGTGTGTGCTGGTGAGAACAAAATGAGTAAGTCGACATGGCACTCCCCTCAGGGTGCCATGCCAGCCTCTCACTGCCTATGCAGTATAGGTAAGACACCCCTCTAGCAGGCCTTACAGCCCTAAGGCAGGGTGCACTATACCATAGGTGAGGGTACCAGTGCATGAGCACTGTGCCCCTACAGTGTCTAAGCAAAACCTTAGACATTGTAAGTGCAGGGTAGCCATAAGAGTATATGGTCTGGGAGTCTGTTTTACACGAACTCCACAGCACCATAATGGCTACACTGAAAACTGGGAAGTTTGGTATCAAACTTCTCAGCACAATAACTGCACACTGATGCCAGTGTACATTTTATTGTAAAATACACCACAGAGGGCACCTTAGAGGTGCCCCCTGAAACTTAACCGACTATCTGTGTAGGCTGACTAGTTTTAGCAGCCTGCCACAAACCGAGACATGTTGCTGGCCCCATGGGGAGAGTGCCTTTGTCACTCTGAGGCCAGTAACAAAGCCTGCACTGGGTGGAGATGCTAACACCTCCCCCAGGCAGGAATTGTCACACCTGGCGGTGAGCCTCAAAGGCTCACCTCCTTTGTGCCAACCCAGCAGGACACTCCAGCTAGTGGAGTTGCCCGCCCCCTCCGGCCAGGCCCCACTTTTGGCGGCAAGGCCGGAGAAAATAATGAGAAAAACAAGGAGGAGTCACTGGCCAGTCAGGACAGCCCCTAAGGTGTCCTGAGCTGAGGTGACTCTAACTTTTAGAAATCCTCCATCTTGCAGATGGAGGATTCCCCCAATAGGGTTAGGATTGTGTCCCCCTCCCCTTGGGAGGAGGCACAAAGAGGGTGTACCCACCCTCAGGGCTAGTAGCCATTGGCTACTAACCCCCCAGACCTAAACACGCCCTTAAATTTAGTATTTAAGGGCTACCCTGAACCCTAGAAAATTAGATTCCTGCAACAAGAAGAAGGACTGCCCAGCTGAAAACCCCTGCAGCGGAAGACCAGAAGACGACAACTGCCTTGGCTCCAGAAACTCACCGGCCTGTCTCCTGCCTTCCAAAGATCCTGCTCCAGCGACGCCTTCCGAAGGGACCAGCGACCTCGACATCCTCTGAGGACTGCCCCTGCTTCGAAAAGACAAGAAACTCCCGAGGACAGCGGACCTGCTCCAAGAAAAGCTGCAACTTTGTTTCCAGCAGCTTTAAAGAACCCTGCAAGCTCCCCGCAAGAAGCGTGAGACTTGCAACACTGCACCCGGCGACCCCGACTCGGCTGGTGGCGATCCAACACCTCAGGAGGGACCCCAGGACTACTCTGATACTGTGAGTACCAAAACCTGTCCCCCCTGAGCCCCCACAGCGCCGCCTGCAGAGGGAATCCCGAGGCTTCCCCTGACCGCGACTCTTTGAACCTAAAGTCCCGACGCCTGGGAGAGACCCTGCACCCGCAGCCCCCAGGACCTGAAGGACCGGACTTTCACTGGAGAAGTGACCCCCAGGAGTCCCTCTCCCTTGCCCAAGAGGAGGTTTCCCCGAGGAATCCCCCCCTTGCCTGCCTGCAGCGCTGAAGAGATCCCGAGATCTCTCATAGACTAACAGTGCGAACCCGACGCCTGTTTCTACACTGCACCCGGCCGCCCCCGCGCTGCTGAGGGTGAAATTTCTGTGTGGGCTTGTGTCCCCCCCGGTGCCCTACAAAACCCCCCTGGTCTGCCCTCCGAAGACGCGGGTACTTACCTGCAAGCAGACCGGAACCGGGGCACCCCCTTCTCTCCATTCTAGCCTATGTGTTTTGGGCACCACTTTGAACTCCGCACCTGACCGGCCCTGAGCTGCTGGTGTGGTGACTTTGGGGTTGCTCTGAACCCCCAACGGTGGGCTACCTTGGACCAAGAACTGAACCCTGTAAGCGTCTTACTTACCTGGTAAAACTAATCAAAACTTACCTCCCCTAGGAACTGTGAAAATTGCACTAAGTGTCCACTTTTAAAACAGCTATTTGTCAATAACTTGAAAAGTATACATGCAATTTTGATGATTTGAAGTTCCTAAAGTACTTACCTGCGATACCTTTCGAATGAGCTATTACATGTAGAATTTGAACCTGTGGTTCTTAAAATAAACTAAGAAAAGATATTTTTCTATATAAAAACCTATTGGCTGGATTTGTCTCTGAGTGTGTGTACCTCATTTATTGTCTATGTGTATGTACAACAAATGCTTAACACTACTCCTTGGATAAGCCTACTGCTCGACCACACTACCACAAAATAGAGCATTAGTATTATCTATTTTTACCACTATTTTACCTCTAAGGGGAACCCTTGGACTCTGTGCATGCTATTCCTTACTTTGAAATAGCACATACAGAGCCAACTTCCTACATTGGTGGATCAGCGGTGGGGTACAAGACTTTGCATTTGCTGGACTACTCAGCCAATACCTGATCACACGACAAATTCCAAAATTGTCATTAGAAATTGATTTTTGCAATTTGAAAAGTTTTCTAAATTCTTAAAAGACCTGCTAGGGCCTTGTGTTAGATCCTGTTTAGCATTTCTTTTAGAGTTTAAAAGTTTGTAAAAGTTTGAATTAGATTCTAGAACCAGTTGTAGATTCTTAAAAAGTATTCCAACTTTTAGAAGCAAAATGTCTAGCACAGATGTGACTGTGGTGGAACTCGACACCACACCTTACCTCCATCTTAAGATGAGGGAGCTAAGGTCACTCTGTAAAATAAAGAAAATAACAATGGGCCCCAAACCTACCAAAATACAGCTCCAGGAGCTTTTGGCAGAGTTTGAAAAGGCCAACCCCTCTGAGGGTGGCAACTCAGAGGAAGAGGATAGTGACCAGGAGGAAAATTCCCCCCTACCAGTCCTATCTAGGGAGAACAGGGTCCCTCAAACCCTGACTCCAAAAATAATAGTCAGAGATGCTGGTTCCCTCACAGGAGAGACCAACACCTCTGAAATCACTGAGGATAACTCCAGTGAAGATGACCCCCTGTTAGCCAGGATGGTCAAAAGATTGGCTTTGGAAAAGCAGCTCCTAGCCATAGAAAGGGAAAGAAAAGAGATGGGCCTAGGTCCCATCGATGGTGGCAGCAACTTAAATAGGGTCAGAGATTCTCCTGACATCCTAAAAATCCCCAAAGGGATTGTAACAAAATATGAAGATGGTGATGACATCACCAAATGGTTCACAGCTTTTGAGAGGGCTTGTGTAACCAGAAAAGTAAACAGATCTCACTGGGGTGCTCTCCTTTGGGAAATGTTCACTGGAAAGTGTAGGGATAGACTCCTCACACTCTCTGGAAAAGATGCAGAATCTTATGACCTCATGAAGGGTACCCTGATTGAGGGCTTTGGATTCTCCACTGAGGAGTATAGAATTAGATTCAGGGGGGCTCAAAAATCCTCGAGCCAGACCTGGGTTGATTTTGTAGACTACTCAGTGAAAACACTAGATGGTTGGTTAACTGGAAATGAAGTGTGTGACTATGTTGGGCTTTATAATTTGTTTATGAAAGAACACATCTTAAGTAACTGCTTCAATGAAAAGTTGCATCAGTATCTGGTAGACCTAGGTCCAATTTCTCCCCAAGAATTGGGAAAGAAGGCAGACCACTGGGTCAAGACTAGGGTAACCAAAACTTCCACTGGGGGTGACCAAAAGAAAGGGGTTACAAAAACTCCCCAGGAGAAAGTGGGTAACACTAGAAACCAAGAAACAGAGTCCTCTGTAGGCCCCCAAAAACCAGAACAGGTGGGTGGGCCCCAAGACACAACCCAAAACAAAGGTGGGTACCAGGGTAAGAACTGGGATGCCACTAAGGCATGGTGCCACAACTGTAAACAGTCTGGGCACCACACCAAGGACACTTCTTGTCCCAAAAACCAACCTCAGAACAAAATTCCAGGGGTAACCAGTGTAGCCATGGGAGATGACTCCTCAGATGAGGAGGTCTTCCTAGCCTTCAACTGGAAACAGGGCCCAACAGGTGAGTTGGAGATTCCAGAGGGAAGTAGACACTTCCACCACCTACTGGTGAATGGAATCCCAACCACTGCCCTGAGAGACACTTGTGCCAGTCACACTATTGTGCATGACAGGCTGGTGCTCTCAAACCAGTACATCCCAGGTGAGACTGCCAGGGTAAGAGTTAGCCTAGACAGGGTCACTAAGAGGCCTGTGGCTTTAGTGCCCATAGAAGTGGGTGGCACTCTTAGCTGGAGAAGGGTAGTAGTCAGTACAGACCTCCCCCTTGATTGTCTCCTTGGAAATGACTACCCAGAGATTAGTCAGAGCTCAAGAGAGGAACTGGTCCAGTGCCAGTCCTCTCCCAAGGATTCTGGAAGTCCTGCCTCTGCAGTAAATGCAAGCAGGCCCCAGAAGAAAAAGAAAAGAAAACAGAGTAGGAAAGGTGGACAACCTTTAGCCAAGGTTCCAGCAAGCCAAGGAGATTCTGCTCCAGTAGGGGAGAACTCCAAAAATGGCTCTGATAAAGTCCAACCTGACCCACAAGAAGTCCTGGCTAGTCAGGCAACTGTTAAGCCTGAGTGGGTGGCTCCTCAGCTAACAGAAGAAAGAGTGGAAGAAGGGTGTTTACTACAAGATGTGGTAACCCCCCACTCTAATACAGCAGACAGGCACCCTGAACCCAAAGAAGCCTGTAACTTAGCCCCTTCCCTTGTAGGTGAAGAGCTAAAGGTGTGGTTCTGGGCACTGACAGCTGTCAGTGGCCTCTGCTGGGTGTTAGCCTTTATGGCTGCACTATCCTTGGCATGGTGGTCTGACCCCATGCCAACTAACAAGTTAGGCCCCCTGACCCTGTTGGTCATGGTGGGGTTACTCCAGCTCTGGGTAACCTCTTTGGGTAAGCTAGGGGTGACCCTGGCTAAGATAAGATTAGCAGAGGTGGATACCTCTGACCTCAAACTAGAAAGAATGGGTGAAGACATAAAAAGCACAGACAAGAGGCAGTTCAGACTAGGTCCTATCACTGTGGAAGTGGGTCAGTTCTCCAGAGGGAATGACCTGAACAGGAGGATGTAAGGCAGAGTAGGCCCTGCAACAAACCAGCCATTTCCTCTACTCTTCCTCGCCTGACAGACTAGGAAGACTCTTCCAGCGTTGGCTGAGTCTCCTGGCCTGTGGGCTGGGGGGGGCTTGTGTAAAGAAATGGCTCCCTGTTGCAGTTACCCCCCACTTTTTGCCTGATACTGATGCTGACTTGACTGAGAAGTGTGCTAGGACCCTGCTAACCAGGCCCCAGCACCAGTGTTCTTTCACCTAAAATGTACCATTGTTTCCACAATTGGCACACCCTGGCATTCAGATAAGTCCCTTGTAACTGGTACCTCTGGTACCAAGGGCCCTGATGCCAGGGAAGGTCTCTAAGGGCTGTAGCATGTATTATGCCACCCTAGAGACCCCTCACTCAGCACAGACACACTGCTTACAAGCCTGTGTGTGCTGGTGAGAACAAAATGAGTAAGTCGACATGGCACTCCCCTCAGGGTGCCATGCCAGCCTCTCACTGCCTATGCAGTATAGGTAAGACACCCCTCTAGCAGGCCTTACAGCCCTAAGGCAGGGTGCACTATACCATAGGTGAGGGTACCAGTGCATGAGCACTGTGCCCCTACAGTGTCTAAGCAAAACCTTAGACATTGTAAGTGCAGGGTAGCCATAAGAGTATATGGTCTGGGAGTCTGTTTTACACGAACTCCACAGCACCATAATGGCTACACTGAAAACTGGGAAGTTTGGTATCAAACTTCTCAGCACAATAACTGCACACTGATGCCAGTGTACATTTTATTGTAAAATACACCACAGAGGGCACCTTAGAGGTGCCCCCTGAAACTTAACCGACTATCTGTGTAGGCTGACTAGTTTTAGCAGCCTGCCACAAACCGAGACATGTTGCTGGCCCCATGGGGAGAGTGCCTTTGTCACTCTGAGGCCAGTAACAAAGCCTGCACTGGGTGGAGATGCTAACACCTCCCCCAGGCAGGAATTGTCACACCTGGCGGTGAGCCTCAAAGGCTCACCTCCTTTGTGCCAACCCAGCAGGACACTCCAGCTAGTGGAGTTGCCCGCCCCCTCCGGCCAGGCCCCACTTTTGGCGGCAAGGCCGGAGAAAATAATGAGAAAAACAAGGAGGAGTCACTGGCCAGTCAGGACAGCCCCTAAGGTGTCCTGAGCTGAGGTGACTCTAACTTTTAGAAATCCTCCATCTTGCAGATGGAGGATTCCCCCAATAGGGTTAGGATTGTGTCCCCCTCCCCTTGGGAGGAGGCACAAAGAGGGTGTACCCACCCTCAGGGCTAGTAGCCATTGGCTACTAACCCCCCAGACCTAAACACGCCCTTAAATTTAGTATTTAAGGGCTACCCTGAACCCTAGAAAATTAGATTCCTGCAACAAGAAGAAGGACTGCCCAGCTGAAAACCCCTGCAGCGGAAGACCAGAAGACGACAACTGCCTTGGCTCCAGAAACTCACCGGCCTGTCTCCTGCCTTCCAAAGATCCTGCTCCAGCGACGCCTTCCGAAGGGACCAGCGACCTCGACATCCTCTGAGGACTGCCCCTGCTTCGAAAAGACAAGAAACTCCCGAGGACAGCGGACCTGCTCCAAGAAAAGCTGCAACTTTGTTTCCAGCAGCTTTAAAGAACCCTGCAAGCTCCCCGCAAGAAGCGTGAGACTTGCAACACTGCACCCGGCGACCCCGACTCGGCTGGTGGCGATCCAACACCTCAGGAGGGACCCCAGGACTACTCTGATACTGTGAGTACCAAAACCTGTCCCCCCTGAGCCCCCACAGCGCCGCCTGCAGAGGGAATCCCGAGGCTTCCCCTGACCGCGACTCTTTGAACCTAAAGTCCCGACGCCTGGGAGAGACCCTGCACCCGCAGCCCCCAGGACCTGAAGGACCGGACTTTCACTGGAGAAGTGACCCCCAGGAGTCCCTCTCCCTTGCCCAAGAGGAGGTTTCCCCGAGGAATCCCCCCCTTGCCTGCCTGCAGCGCTGAAGAGATCCCGAGATCTCTCATAGACTAACAGTGCGAACCCGACGCCTGTTTCTACACTGCACCCGGCCGCCCCCGCGCTGCTGAGGGTGAAATTTCTGTGTGGGCTTGTGTCCCCCCCGGTGCCCTACAAAACCCCCCTGGTCTGCCCTCCGAAGATGCGGGTACTTACCTGCAAGCAGACCGGAACCGGGGCACCCCCTTCTCTCCATTCTAGCCTATGTGTTTTGGGCACCACTTTGAACTCCGCACCTGACCGGCCCTGAGCTGCTGGTGTGGTGACTTTGGGGTTGCTCTGAACCCCCAACGGTGGGCTACCTTGGACCAAGAACTGAACCCTGTAAGCGTCTTACTTACCTGGTAAAACTAATCAAAACTTACCTCCCCTAGGAACTGTGAAAATTGCACTAAGTGTCCACTTTTAAAACAGCTATTTGTCAATAACTTGAAAAGTATACATGCAATTTTGATGATTTGAAGTTCCTAAAGTACTTACCTGCGATACCTTTCGAATGAGCTATTACATGTAGAATTTGAACCTGTGGTTCTTAAAATAAACTAAGAAAAGATATTTTTCTATATAAAAACCTATTGGCTGGATTTGTCTCTGAGTGTGTGTACCTCATTTATTGTCTATGTGTATGTACAACAAATGCTTAACACTACTCCTTGGATAAGCCTACTGCTCGACCACACTACCACAAAATAGAGCATTAGTATTATCTATTTTTACCACTATTTTACCTCTAAGGGGAACCCTTGGACTCTGTGCATGCTATTCCTTACTTTGAAATAGCACATACAGAGCCAACTTCCTACAGTAGTCCCACAAAAAATCCAAGAAATCGAAGCACTCTTTAACTTTACCACGCTGGTCCAAATCTTCAGACGAGGTGCAGTAACGACATCACTCTAGTCCCCATTCCCACACAGAGCCTGTAAGTCTGCTTCGCTCCTCCTAGAGTTTCCTGGAGCCAGAGTGTCCTCCACCCAACTGTGAGAATTTTATGAGGCCATGCACCTCATTTTTGGCTGGGCCATCCCGTCTAGAGTGCCTTCAAGCCCAATGGGTTCAGTTTGTATTCCCCACTGGATGTCTGCCGGTGAGACCTCCTTTAGCATCATTTGGGCATCGTGGGTCCAGTTAAGGATCCAGAATGACTCCGATCTCAAAACTGCAACCTTTCCTGGAGCCCGTTCCAGTAATGTCATTTCTGGAACCGCCACTGGCTCATGGCGTCACTGACGCCATAATCTTATCTTAACTGACTCAAATACGGAACTGGATTGGCATTGACTCCAGCACTGGCCGGGACTTGACTTCTAGAGTCAATGCCCCCTTTCTTCAACAGGCCTGGAGACGAGTATATTTGGGCTGGGTCTGAGGATCCCTATAGTTATACCAACTTCCCTGATGAGGCAGAGGATGACTGGTATGAGGAGTTAGTGGATGCCAGTGGTCAGGGCACCTCCCCAAGCACTGGCTTCATCTCTCTTTCTAGAATGGCTACAGAGGAAGGGGCTTTATTTGCTATGGAGAAGTGAAGGGCCAGGACCTAACGCTGCCCTTGGTGGAAGAGGTGCTTCAACGGGGAGTCTCCCCCTCAGAACCTTGTGTACTTTTTAACAAAGCCCTCACTGATGTTCTGCTCTGGCTTGGGCCACGCCCTACACAAGAGCACCTTTACACAGGACAATTGCCCGCTGCCGCCACCCCAGAGAGTCTGGTTGTCCAGGCCTCCACATACAAGGTTAACCCTGGCACGTTCCCTACCACACCACTGGAAAGGAAATCCAAGGGTTTGGGCACCTTTGGGAAGATGATGTTCTCATCTGCCAGCCTTGCACTGTGGTGGGTGAGCGTTTCAGTGATTGAGCATTGCGTTTTTTGGGTGATAAGCCCACACAGTTTGGGATTCAGTTGCACTCTTCCTTCCCATGGTCTCTGTGGGGGCTCGTCGTACTGTCCCAGGTTATTGCAGATGGCATAGATGCAACAAAGTTCACCATTTGCTGCAGACTGGGTACAACCAACTCGCTAGGCCGAATGATTGCATAGTCAGTGGTACTCATATACCACACCAGGCTGAAATTGACTGACTTTTCAGTAGATGTCCAGGCATCCTTTATGGCAATACACTTTGATGGCACTTTGGAAACAAGGCAGAGTCAGCGTTGGAGTGCTTTAAGGACAACCAAGCCACTGCCAGGTCCTTGAGCCTCGCTATAGCCCCCCAGTCCAACCTCATTCTGCCTCCTGTGGCTACAATAGGGCCTACTAACTGTCCATTCCCTTCTAAACGCTCCCCCCAACACCTGCAACCTCAAGACTACCTTAGTTTACCTTTGTACCATTACAGGCACTATGTTGGTGATGTGATCAATCATCATCTTCTCCTCTGACAGTCAATAACGTCAGACAAGTGAGTACTACAAATTGTTCAGTGCTGTTATCTGGCCCTCTGCTAGATTACCTGCTACCCATGCCTCCATCCCAAGACCAGGTGACGGATTTCATCTCCTTGCTCAGTCAGGAAGTTAGGCTCTTTTGGCCAAAGGAGCCATTGTGTGGATGGCTGCAACAGAAGTAGATAGTGGTTGCTGTTTCCACTACTTTCAGGTGTCCAAAAAAGACAAATGCCTCTGACATAATTTAGACCTGTGCCCTCTCAATTTCTTCCTGAAGACTGGGCGGTAGCTTTGCAGGACGCATACGTCCCCATTCCCGTTCTGCCTGCACACAGATGTTACCTGTGGTTCACGGTAGGCCACGAGCATTATCAGTTAGCTGTGATACCTTTTGACCTCCTCAGTGCCACTAAGGTGTTCACCAAGGTGAAGACTGGGCGGTAGCTTTGCAGGACACCTACTTCCCCATTCCCGTTTTGCCTGCCCACAGATGTTACCTGTGGTTCACGGTAGGCCACAAGCATTATCAGTTTGCTGTGATACCTTTTGACCTCCTCAGTGCCATTTAGGTGTTCACCAAGGTGATGGCGGTGGTTGCAGCCCACCTGCTGAGGTTGGGAGTTCAAGTCTTCACCTACCTTGATGATTGGTAGTTGAAGGCTGATTCACCCCAGGCAGCCTTCTCCCACCTCCCAACCACGGCTGACCTTCGTTTGCAGACTTTCACTACTAACATGGTGAAGTCACACCTGACTCTCTCTGACGCTCCCTTTCATTAGAGCTGTCCCGGATGCAGTGCAGTTTTGGGCCTGTCCTCTGACATGACTTGTTAAGGATAATCAGGTTATGATTTCTATGTGTCAACCTTTATCGTGGATTTCAATAAGACTTACTCTGAGGTTGCTGGGCCTCGTGGCCACCTGCATCCTACTGGTGACTCCTGCCCGGGGACATATGTGACCTCTGCAGTTGGGCTTGTAGTCCTAGTGGGTGCAGCACCGGAAGAGTTTCTCCCACCTGGCCAGATATTAGTAGTGACTGATGTCGCGATTGAGTCAACGGCTGAACCCACTTCTTTCTGCACACAGAGCTGATTGCAGTAACAGTTGCAACACTCCTGCACTGGGGTGGCCAGCTGGGAGAGGTGGAGATCAGAGAACTCTTGTCTCCAGCATTGTTTCAACTTATATAAATCTTTTGCAGCTGAAAACTATCTGAAGGGCATTGAAAACCTTTCTTCCTTGTATCAAGGGAAGGCTGGTTCGGGTATTCATGGACAACACCACCTTCATGTTCTATTGCAACAAGTAGGGCGGGTGGGGTTGTAGTCCTTTGTTAAAGATGCCTTGCACCTTTGGACATGGCTGTAACGTTGGGCATTTCCCTGGTGGGTCATCATCTGGTGGGCTTTCTGAACGCCAGATCAGGCTAACCCAGCTGTCGATGCCCTAGTGGATCATGTATGGCTGCTCCATCCAGAAGTGAGGCAAGGTATCTTCAGAGTTTGGGGAGAAACTTGGTTAGATCTATTCTCCACTGCTGAGACTGCAATGTCAGTGCGCTGGAGTTTCCAAGGTGACTCTCACAGATGCCTTTTGCTTTGAGTGGAGGGCAGGCCTTCTGTATGCCTTTCTGCTGATACAACTCCTGCCCATAGGTCTCAAGATGATCAGGAACGGCTGGGCAAGGAGGGTATTGTATACAAAACTCCTAAGCATGAGCGTTGGTCCTCTGATCAGGGTGCTCTTTCGGAAGGATCTACTGTCACAGCAACAGGGAGGGGTCTTGAATGGAGATCGAACTGCAACAGTTGACAGCTTTCAGCCGCCCTACTGGAGTCTGTCATTCTGGCAGCCAGGTGTCTATCAACCAAAACCGTATACGACTGTTGTAGGAAGTTGGCTCTGTATGTGCTATTTCAAAGTAAGGAATAGCATGCACAGAGTCCAAGGGTTCCCCTTAGAGGTAAAATAGTGGTAAAAAGAGATAATACTAATGCTCTATTTTGTGGTAGTGTGGTCGAGCAGTAGGCTTATCCAAGGAGTAGTGTTAAGCATTTGTTGTACATACACATAGACAATAAATGAGGTACACACACTCAGAGACAAATCCAGCCAATAGGTTTTTATATAGAAAAATATCTTTTCTTAGTTTATTTTACGAACCACAGGTTCAAATTCTACATGTAATATCTCATTCGAAAGGTATTGCAGGTAAGTACTTTAGGAACTTCAAATCATCAAAATTGCATGTATACTTTTCAAGTTATTGACAAATAGCTGTTTTAAAAGTGGACACTTAGTGCAATTTTCACAGTTCCTAGGGGAGGTAAGTTTTGATTAGTTTTACCAGGTAAGTAAGACACTTACAGGGTTCAGTTCTTGGTCCAAGGTAGCCCACCGTTGGGGGTTCAGGGCAACCCCAAAGTCACCACACCAGCAGCTCAGGGCCGGTCAGGTGCAGAGTTCAAAGTGGTGCCCAAAACACATAGGCTAGAATGGAGAGAAGGGGGTGCCCCGGTTCCGGTCTGCTTGCAGGTAAGTACCCGCGTCTTCGGAGGGCAGACCAGGGGGGTTTTGTAGGGCACCGGGGGGGACACAAGCCCACACAGAAATTTCACCCTCAGCAGCGCGGGGGCGGCCGGGTGCAGTGTAGAAACAGGCGTCGGGTTCGCAATGTTAGTCTATGAGAGATCTCGGGATCTCTTCAGCGCTGCAGGCAGGCAAGGGGGGGATTCCTCGGGGAAACCTCCTCTTGGGCAAGGGAGAGGGACTCCTGGGGGTCGCTTCTCCAGTGAAAGTCCGGTCCTTCAGGTCCTGGGGGCTGCGGGTGCAGGGTCTCTCCCAGGCGTCGGGACTTTAGGTTCAAAGAGTCGCGGTCAGGGGAAGCCTCGGGATTCCCTCTGCAGGCGGCGCTGTGGGGGCTCAGGGGGGACAGGTTTTGGTACTCACAGTATCAGAGTAGTCCTGGGGTCCCTCCTGAGGTGTCGGATCGCCACCAGCCGAGTCGGGGTCGCCGGGTGCAGTGTTGCAAGTCTCACGCTTCTTGCGGGGAGCTTGCAGGGTTCTTTAAAGTTGCTGGAAACAAAGTTGCAGCTTTTCTTGGAGCAGGTCCGCTGTCCTCGGGAGTTTCTTGTCTTTTCGAAGCAGGGGCAGTCCTCAGAGGATGTCGAGGTCGCTGGTCCCTTCGGAAGGCGTCGCTGGAGCAGGATCTTTGGAAGGCAGGAGACAGGCCGGTGAGTTTCTGGAGCCAAGGCAGTTGTCGTCTTCTGGTCTTCCGCTGCAGGGGTTTTCAGCTGGGCAGTCCTTCTTCTTGTTGCAGGAATCTAATTTTCTAGGGTTCAGGGTAGCCCTTAAATACTAAATTTAAGGGCGTGTTTAGGTCTGGGGGGTTAGTAGCCAATGGCTACTAGCCCTGAGGGTGGGTACACCCTCTTTGTGCCTCCTCCCAAGGGGAGGGGGTCACAATCCTAACCCTATTGGGGGAATCCTCCATCTGCAAGATGGAGGATTTCTAAAAGTTAGAGTCACCTCAGCTCAGGACACCTTAGGGGCTGTCCTGACTGGCCAGTGACTCCTCCTTGTTATTCTCATTATTTTCTCCGGCCTTGCCGCCAAAAGTGGGGCCTGGCCGGAGGGGGCGGGCAACTCCACTAGCTGGAGTGTCCTGCTGGGTTGGCACAAAGGCGGTGAGCCTTTGAGGCTCACCGCCAGGTGTGACAATTCCTGCCTGGGAGAGGTGTTAGCATCTCCACCCAGTGCAGGCTTTGTTACTGGCCTCAGAGTGACAAAGGCACTCTCCCCATGGGGCCAGCAACATGTCTCGGTTTGGGGCAGGCTGCTAAAACTAGTCAGCCTACACAGATAGTCGGTTAAGTTTCAGGGGGCACCTCTAAGGGGCCCTCTGTGGTGTATTTTACAATAAAATGTACACTGGCATCAGTGTGCATTTATTGTGCTGAGAAGTTTGATACCAAACTTCCCAGTTTTCAGTGTAGCCATTATGGTGCTGTGGAGTTCGTGTTTGACAGACTCCCAGACCATATACTCTTATGGCTACCCTGCACTTACAATGTCTAAGGTTTTGTTTAGACACTGTAGGGGTACCATGCTCATGCACTGGTACCCTCACCTATGGTATAGTGCACCCTGCCTTAGGGCTGTAAGGCCTGCTAGAGGGGTGTCTTACCTATACTGCATAGGCAGTGAGAGGCTGGCATGGCACCCTGAGGGGAGTGCCATGTCGACTTACTCGTTTTGTCCTCACTAGTACACACAAGCTGGTAAGCAGTGTGTCTGTGCTGAGTGAGAGGTCTCCAGGGTGGCATAAGACATGCTGCAGCCCTTAGAGACCTTCCTTGGCATCAGGGCCCTTGGTACTAGAAGTACCAGTTACAAGGGACTTATCTGGATGCCAGGGTCTGCCAATTGTGGATACAAAAGTACAGGTTAGGGAAAGAACACTGGTGCTGGGGCCTGGTTAGCAGGCCTCAGCACACTTTCAATTGTAAACATAGCATCAGCAAAGGCAAAAAGTCAGGGGGCAACCATGCCAAGGAGGCATTTCCTTACACAACCCCCCCCCAAACGAAAGAGGATGAGACTAACCTTTCCCAAGAGAGTCTTCATTTTCTAAGTGGAAGAACCTGGAAAGGCCATCTGCATTGGCATGGGCAGTCCCAGGTCTGTGTTCCACTATAAAGTCCATTCCCTGTAGGGAGATGGACCACCTCAACAGTTTAGGATTTTCACCTTTCATTTGCATCAGCCATTTGAGAGGTCTGTGGTCAGTTTGAACTAGGAAGTGAGTCCCAAAGAGGTATGGTCTCAGCTTCTTCAGGGACCAAACCACAGCAAAGGCCTCCCTCTCAATGGCACTCCAACGCTGCTCCCTGGGGAGTAACCTCCTGCTAATGAAAGCAACAGGCTGGTCAAGGCCATCATCGTTTGTTTGGGACAAAACTGCCCCTATCCCATGTTCAGAGGCATCAGTCTGCACAATGAACTGCTTAGAATAATCTGGAGCTTTGAGAACTGGTGCTGAGCACATTGCCTGTTTCAGGGTGTCAAAGGCCTGTTGGCAGTCCACAGTCCAGTTCACTTTCTTGGGCATTTTCTTGGAGGTGAGCTCAGTGAGGGCTGTCACAATGGATCCATATCCCTTCACAAACCTCCTGTAGTACCCAGTCAAGCCAAGGAATGCCCTGACTTGAGTCTGGGTTTTTGGAGCTACCCAGTCCAGAATAGTCTGGATCTTGGGTTGGAGTGGCTGAACTTGGCCTCCACCTACAAGGTGTCCCAAGTAAACCACAGTTCCCTGCCCTATCTGGCATTTGGATGCCTTGATAGAGAGGCCTGCAGATTGCAGAGCCTTCAAAACCTTCCTCAGGTGGACCAGGTGATCCTGCCAGGTGGAGCTAAAGACAGCAATATCATCAAGATAAGCTGTGCTAAAGGACTCCAAGCCAGCAAGGACTTGATTCACCAACCTTTGGAAGGTGGCAGGGGCATTCTTTAAACCAAAGGGCATAACAGTAAACTGATAATGCCCATCAGGTGTGGAGAATGCTGTCTTTTCTTTTGCTCCAGGTGCCATTTTTATTTGCCAGTACCCTGCTGTCAAGTCAAAGGTACTTAGGAATTTGGCAGCACCTAATTTATCAATGAGCTCATCAGCTCTTGGAATTGGATGAGCATCTGTCTTGGTGACAGAATTGAGCCCTCTGTAGTCCACACAAAACCTCATCTCTTTCTTTCCATCTGTGGTGTGAGGTTTGGGGACTAAGACCACTGGGCTAGCCCAGGGGCTGTCAGAGCGCTCAATGACTCCCAATTCCAGCATCTTGTGGACTTCCACCTTGATGCTTTCCTTAACATGGTCAGACTGTCTAAAGATTTTGTTCTTGACAGGCATGCTGTCTCCTGTGTCCACATCATGGGTACACAGGTGTGTCTGACCAGGGGTTAAGGAGAAGAGTTCAGGAAACTGTTGTAGGACTCTCCTACAATCAGCTTGCTGTTGGCCAGAGAGGGTGTCTGAGTAGATCACTCCATCTACTGTACCATCCTTTGGGTCTGATGACAGAAGATCAGGGAGAGGTTCACTCTCTGCCTCCTGATCCTCATCTGTTACCATCAACAGATTGACATCAGCCCTGTCGTGGAAGAGCTTAAGGCGGTTTACATGGATCACCCTTTTGGGGCTCCTGCTTGTGCCCAGGTCCACCAAGTAGGTGACCTGACTCTTCCTCTCTAGTACTGGGTAAGGGCCACTCCATTTGTCCTGGAGTGCCCTGGGAGCCACAGGCTCCAGAACCCAGACCTTCTGCCCTGGTTGGAACTCAACCAGTGCAGCCTTTTGGTCATACCAAAACTTCTGGAGCTGTTGGCTGGCCTCAAGGTTTTTGGTTGCCTTTTCCATGTACTCTGCCATTCTAGAGCGAAGGCCAAGTACATAGTCCACTATGTCCTGTTTAGGCTCATGGAGAGGTCTCTCCCAGCCTTCTTTAACAAGGGCAAGTGGTCCCCTTACAGGATGACCAAACAGAAGTTCAAAGGGTGAGAACCCTACTCCCTTCTGTGGTACCTCCCTGTAAGCGAAAAGCAGACATGGCAGGAGGACATCCCATCTCCTTTTGAGTTTTTCTGGGAGCCCCATGATCATGCCCTTTAATGTCTTGTTGAATCTCTCAACCAAGCCATTAGTTTGTGGATGGTATGGTGTAGTGAATTTATAAGTCACTCCACACTCATTCCACATGTGCTTTAGGTATGCTGACATGAAGTTGGTACCTCGGTCAGACACCACCTCCTTAGGGAAACCCACTCTGGTAAAGATACCAATGAGGGCCTTGGCTACTGCAGGGGCAGTAGTTGACCTAAGGGGAATAGCTTCAGGATACCTGGTAGCATGATCCACTACTACCAGGATATACATATTTCCTGAGGCTGTGGGAGGTTCCAGTGGACCAACTATGTCCACACCCACTCTTTCAAAGGGCACCCCCACCACTGGAAGTGGAATGAGGGGGGCCTTTGGATGCCCACCTTTCTTACCACTGGCTTGACAGGTGGGGCAGGAGAGGCAAAACTCCTTAACCATGCTGGACATATTGGGCCAGTAGAAGTGGTTGACTAACCTCTCCCACGTCTTGGTTTGTCCCAAATGTCCAGCAAGGGGAATGTCATGGGCCAATGTTAGGATGAACTCTCTGAACAGCTGAGGCACTACCACTCTCCTAGTGGCACCAGGTTTGGGGTCTCTGGCCTCAGTGTACAGGAGCCCATCTTCCCAATAGACCCTATGTGTTCCATTTTTCTTGCCTTTGGACTCTTCAGCAGCTTGCTGCCTAAGGCCTTCAAGAGAGGGACAGGTTTCTTGTCCCTTACACAGCTCTTCCCTTGAGGGTCCCCCTGGGCCTAAGAGCTCAACCTGATAAGGTTCAAGTTCCAAAGGCTCAGTTCCCTCAGAGGGCAGAACTTCTTCCTGAGAAGAGAGGTTCCCTTTCTTTTGCTGTGTTGCAGTTGGTTTCCCAACTGACTTTCCTGTTCTCTTGGTAGGCTGGGCCATTTTTCCAGACTCCAGCTCTACTTTTTCACCCTGTGCCCTGCACTGTGCTCTCGTTTTCACACACACCAGTTCAGGGATACCCAGCATTGCTGCATGGGTTTTTAGTTCTACCTCAGCCCATGCTGAGGACTCCAGGTCATTTCCAAGCAGACAGTCCACTGGGATATTTGAGGAGACCACCACCTGTTTCAGGCCATTGACCCCTCCCCATTCTAAAGTAACCATTGCCATGGGATGTACTTTTCTCTGATTGTCAGCGTTGGTGACTGTGTAAGTTTTTCCAGTCAGGTATTGGCCAGGGGAAACCAGTTTCTCTGTCACCATGGTGACACTGGCACCTGTATCCCTCAGGCCCTCTATTCTAGTCCCATTAATTAAGAGTTGCTGTCTGTATTTTTGCATGTTAGGCGGCCAGACAGCTAGTGTGGCTAAATCCACCCCACCCTCAGAAACTAGAGTAGCTTCAGTGTGGACCCTGATTTGCTCTGGGCACACTGTTGATCCCACTTGGAGACTAGCCATACCAGTGTTACCTGGATGGGAGTTTGGAGTGGAACCTTTCTTGGGACAGGCCTTGTCTCCAGTTTGGTGTCCATGCTGTTTACAGCTATGACACCAGGCCTTTTTGGGATCAAAGTTTTTACCCTTGTACCCATTGTTTTGTGAAGAGGCTCTGGGCCCACCCTCCTGTGCAGGTTTTTGGGGGCCTGTAGAAGACTCTTTACTATTTTTAGTTTTGGTTGTCTCATCACCCTTCTGCTGGGGAGTCTTTGTGACCCCTTTCTTTTGGTCACCCCCTGTTGAAGTCTTGGACACCCTTGTCTTGACCCAATGGTCCGCCTTCTTTCCCAATTCTTGGGGAGAAATTGGTCCTAGGTCTACCAGATGCTGATGCAGTTTATCATTGAAACAATTACTTAACAGGTGTTCTTTCACAAATAAATTGTACAGCCCATCATAATTACTTACACCACTGCCTTGAATCCAACCATCTAGTGTTTTCACTGAGTAGTCAACAAAGTCAACCCAGGTCTGGCTCGAGGATTTTTGAGCCCCCCTGAACCTAATCCTGTACTCCTCAGTGGAGAATCCAAAGCCCTCAATCAGGGTACCCTTCATGAGGTCATAAGATTCTGCATCTTGTCCAGAGAGTGTGAGGAGTCTATCCCTACACTTTCCTGTGAACATTTCCCAAAGGAGGGCACCCCAGTGAGATCTGTTCACTTTTCTGGTTACACAAGCCCTCTCAAAAGCTGTGAACCATTTGGTGATGTCATCACCATCTTCATATTTAGTTACAATCCCTTTGGGGATTTTCAACATGTCAGGAGAATCTCTGACCCTATTTATGTTGCTGCCACCATTGATGGGTCCTAGGCCCATCTCTTGTCTTTCCCTCTCTATGGCTAGGATCTGTCTTTCCAAAGCCAATCTTTTGGCCATCCTGGCTAACTGGATGTCCTCTTCACTGGAGTTATCCTCAGTGATTTCAGAGTTGTTGGTCCCTCCTGTGAGGGAACCAGCATCTCTGACTATTATTTGTGGAGTCAGGGCTTGAGAAGCCCTGCTCTCCCTAAGTAGGACTGGAGGGGGGGAATTTCCCTCCAAGTCACTATCTTCATCCTCTGAGTTGCCATCCTCAGAGGGGTTGGCCTTTTCAAACTCTGCCAAAAGCTCCTGGAGCTGTACTTTGGTAGGTTTGGGGCCCATTGCTATTTTCTTTAGTTTACAGAGTGACCTTAGCTCTCTCATCTGTAGATGGAGGTAAGGTGTGGTGTCGAGTTCCACCACATTCACATCTGTGCTAGACATTATGCTTCTAAAAGTTGGAATACTTTTTAAGAAACTAAAACTGGTTCTAGAATCTAATTCAAACTTTTACAAACTTTTAAACTCTAAAAGAAATGCTAAACAGGATCTAACACAAGGCCCTAGCAGGTCTTTTAAGAATTTAGAAAACTTTTCAAATTGCAAAAATCAATTTCTAATGACAATTTTGGAATTTGTCGTGTGATCAGGTATTGGCTGAGTAGTCCAGCAAATGCAAAGTCTTGTACCCCACCGCTGATCCACCAATGTAGGAAGTTGGCTCTGTATGTGCTATTTCAAAGTAAGGAATAGCATGCACAGAGTCCAAGGGTTCCCCTTAGAGGTAAAATAGTGGTAAAAAGAGATAATACTAATGCTCTATTTTGTGGTAGTGTGGTCGAGCAGTAGGCTTATCCAAGGAGTAGTGTTAAGCATTTGTTGTACATACACATAGACAATAAATGAGGTACACACACTCAGAGACAAATCCAGCCAATAGGTTTTTATATAGAAAAATATCTTTTCTTAGTTTATTTTACGAACCACAGGTTCAAATTCTACATGTAATATCTCATTCGAAAGGTATTGCAGGTAAGTACTTTAGGAACTTCAAATCATCAAAATTGCATGTATACTTTTCAAGTTATTGACAAATAGCTGTTTTAAAAGTGGACACTTAGTGCAATTTTCACAGTTCCTAGGGGAGGTAAGTTTTGATTAGTTTTACCAGGTAAGTAAGACACTTACAGGGTTCAGTTCTTGGTCCAAGGTAGCCCACCGTTGGGGGTTCAGGGCAACCCCAAAGTCACCACACCAGCAGCTCAGGGCCGGTCAGGTGCAGAGTTCAAAGTGGTGCCCAAAACACATAGGCTAGAATGGAGAGAAGGGGGTGCCCCGGTTCCGGTCTGCTTGCAGGTAAGTACCCGCGTCTTCGGAGGGCAGACCAGGGGGGTTTTGTAGGGCACCGGGGGGGACACAAGCCCACACAGAAATTTCACCCTCAGCAGCGCGGGGGCGGCCGGGTGCAGTGTAGAAACAGGCGTCGGGTTCGCAATGTTAGTCTATGAGAGATCTCGGGATCTCTTCAGCGCTGCAGGCAGGCAAGGGGGGGATTCCTCGGGGAAACCTCCTCTTGGGCAAGGGAGAGGGACTCCTGGGGGTCGCTTCTCCAGTGAAAGTCCGGTCCTTCAGGTCCTGGGGGCTGCGGGTGCAGGGTCTCTCCCAGGCGTCGGGACTTTAGGTTCAAAGAGTCGCGGTCAGGGGAAGCCTCGGGATTCCCTCTGCAGGCGGCGCTGTGGGGGCTCAGGGGGGACAGGTTTTGGTACTCACAGAATCAGAGTAGTCCTGGGGTCCCTCCTGAGGTGTCGGATCGCCACCAGCCGAGTCGGGGTCGCCGGGTGCAGTGTTGCAAGTCTCACGCTTCTTGCGGGGAGCTTGCAGGGTTCTTTAAAGTTGCTGGAAACAAAGTTGCAGCTTTTCTTGGAGCAGGTCCGCTGTCCTCGGGAGTTTCTTGTCTTTTCGAAGCAGGGGCAGTCCTCAGAGGATGTCGAGGTCGCTGGTCCCTTCGGAAGGCGTCGCTGGAGCAGGATCTTTGGAAGGCAGGAGACAGGCCGGTGAGTTTCTGGAGCCAAGGCAGTTGTCGTCTTCTGGTCTTCCGCTGCAGGGGTTTTCAGCTGGGCAGTCCTTCTTCTTGTTGCAGGAATCTAATTTTCTAGGGTTCAGGGTAGCCCTTAAATACTAAATTTAAGGGCGTGTTTAGGTCTGGGGGGTTAGTAGCCAATGGCTACTAGCCCTGAGGGTGGGTACACCCTCTTTGTGCCTCCTCCCAAGGGGAGGGGGTCACAATCCTAACCCTATTGGGGGAATCCTCCATCTGCAAGATGGAGGATTTCTAAAAGTTAGAGTCACCTCAGCTCAGGACACCTTAGGGGCTGTCCTGACTGGCCAGTGACTCCTCCTTGTTATTCTCATTATTTTCTCCGGCCTTGCCGCCAAAAGTGGGGCCTGGCCGGAGGGGGCGGGCAACTCCACTAGCTGGAGTGTCCTGCTGGGTTGGCACAAAGGCGGTGAGCCTTTGAGGCTCACCGCCAGGTGTGACAATTCCTGCCTGGGAGAGGTGTTAGCATCTCCACCCAGTGCAGGCTTTGTTACTGGCCTCAGAGTGACAAAGGCACTCTCCCCATGGGGCCAGCAACATGTCTCGGTTTGGGGCAGGCTGCTAAAACTAGTCAGCCTACACAGATAGTCGGTTAAGTTTCAGGGGGCACCTCTAAGGGGCCCTCTGTGGTGTATTTTACAATAAAATGTACACTGGCATCAGTGTGCATTTATTGTGCTGAGAAGTTTGATACCAAACTTCCCAGTTTTCAGTGTAGCCATTATGGTGCTGTGGAGTTCGTGTTTGACAGACTCCCAGACCATATACTCTTATGGCTACCCTGCACTTACAATGTCTAAGGTTTTGTTTAGACACTGTAGGGGTACCATGCTCATGCACTGGTACCCTCACCTATGGTATAGTGCACCCTGCCTTAGGGCTGTAAGGCCTGCTAGAGGGGTGTCTTACCTATACTGCATAGGCAGTGAGAGGCTGGCATGGCACCCTGAGGGGAGTGCCATGTCGACTTACTCGTTTTGTCCTCACTAGTACACACAAGCTGGTAAGCAGTGTGTCTGTGCTGAGTGAGAGGTCTCCAGGGTGGCATAAGACATGCTGCAGCCCTTAGAGACCTTCCTTGGCATCAGGGCCCTTGGTACTAGAAGTACCAGTTACAAGGGACTTATCTGGATGCCAGGGTCTGCCAATTGTGGATACAAAAGTACAGGTTAGGGAAAGAACACTGGTGCTGGGGCCTGGTTAGCAGGCCTCAGCACACTTTCAATTGTAAACATAGCATCAGCAAAGGCAAAAAGTCAGGGGGCAACCATGCCAAGGAGGCATTTCCTTACAACTGTTGCTGGGACAAAATTGCAGCTTGGTGCACTACCAAAAAAGGTAATCCTCTTTCTGCACCCCTGTCAGAGGTTGTATCTTTTTGTTCTTTCATTAGCCTGGGAAGACTTTGCTTTGGCACAGGTAAAGGAGATAGGTCGCCCATATCTGCGTCCTTGCGGTTGCCGGATCAGTGCTTCCTGGTTTGGACATCTGTACCCTCCAATTCCCTTCATCATGGCCCAATGGGATTTGAATCTGTTATTAGCATTCTTGATGTGCTTGCCCTTTGAGCCTTTTTACAACTGCTATGTAGACCTAAACATAAAAACAGCATTTCTAGTGGCCATTACATCAGCCACGAGGGTTAGAGTACTCCAGACACTGTCCTTACACCACATTCTTTTCAGGCAAGCTAGTTCTGCAAGCACATGCCTCTCTTCTGGTGACACCCATCCATCTTGGCCAGACCATCACAATGCCAATTTTCTTTACGCTGCCTCACCCTTTCAAAGAAGAGGAGCGACTTAATTGACCAGACACAAAAAGAGCATTCTTGTTCTACATTTATGGTATTGAAGACACCCTTTGGGGGGCTATTCATTTTTTAACGGATTTGCCGGAGCAAAGAAAGGGAAGACTGTGCAGAAAAGGGCCATCTCATGATGAATTGTACACTTCTCAGGCCAAAAGGCAGCCCCCACTAACCCTCATGATATAGTCTATATCCATATAGATAAATATATATTCTCTACCAGATAAGGTGTTACCTAAGGGAAGTAACTTGTTCTCTTTTTTACCTTTGATGATTGGTGGGGCCATGACACGTAAGAGGCAAAGCCATAAATGACTTGTGATGCCGTCCTTCAGCAATTTTAATAAACGAGTTATGCCCTCCACACGTATATATGGCTCATGTTGTGGTACTTTCATCTTTACCTGTTTTAACAACATATTATTAACCAAAGATACAAGGGGTTTAAGTTGAACAGTAGTAAAATCACATTAAAGAATACTGCATGCCTATTCGTAGAGTTGTTTCTTCATGTAAATTAATTGTTACATGCAATCTGTGGATCAGTAAAACTTGATTCTTGTAGGAAGTTGGCTCTGTATGTGCTATTTCAAAGTAAGGAATAGCATGCACAGAGTCCAAGGGTTCCCCTTAGAGGTAAAATAGTGGTAAAAAGAGATAATACTAATGCTCTATTTTGTGGTAGTGTGGTCGAGCAGTAGGCTTATCCAAGGAGTAGTGTTAAGCATTGGTTGTACATACACATAGACAATAAATGAGGTACACACACTCAGAGACAAATCCAGCCAATAGGTTTTGTATAGAAAAATATCTTTTCTTAGTTTATTTTAAGAACCACAGGTTCAAATTTAACATGTAATATCTTGCTTGAAAGGTATTGCAGGTAAGTACATTAGGAACTTTGAATTATTTCAATTGCATGTATACTTTTCAAGTTATTCACAAATAGCTATTTTTAAAGTGGACACAGTGCAATTTTCACAGTTCCTGGGGGAGGTAAGTATTTGTTAGTTTTACCAGGTAAGTAAGACACTTACAGGGTTCAGTTCTTGGTCCAAGGTAGCCCACCGTTGGGGGTTCAGAGCAACCCCAAAGTTACCACACCAGCAGCTCAGGGCCGGTCAGGTGCAGAGTTCCAAGTGGTGCCCAAAACGCATAGGCTAGAATGGAGAGAAGGGGGTGCCCCGGTTCCGGTCTGCTTGCAGGTAAGTACCCGCGTCTTCGGAGGGCAGACCAGGGGGGTTTTGTAGGGCACCGGGGGGGACACAAGCCCACACAGAAATTTCACCCTCAGCAGCGCGGGGGCGGCCGGGTGCAGTGTAGAAACAAGCGTCGGGTTCGCAATGTTAGTCTATGAGAGATCAACGGATCTCTTCAGCACTGCAGGCAGGCAAGGGGGGGCTTCCTCGGGGAAACCTCCACTTGGGCAAGGGAGAGGGACTCCTGGGGGTCACTTCTCCAGTGAAAGTCCGGTCCTTCAGGTCCTGGGGGCTGCGGGTGCAGGGTCCTTTCCAGGCGTCGGGACTTAGGTTTCAGAGAGTCGCGGTCAGGGGAAGCCTCGGGATTCCCTCTGCAGGCGGCGCTGTGGGGGCTCAGGGGGGACAGGTTTTGGTACTCGCAGTCGGAGAGTAGTCCGGGGGTCCTCCCTGAGGTGTTGGTTCTCCACCAGCCGAGTCGGGGTCGCCGGGTGCAGTGTTGCAAGTCTCACGCTTCTTGCGGGGAGTTGCAGGGGTCTTTAAAGCTTCTCCTTGAAACAAAGTTGCAGTCTTTTTGGAGCAGGTCCGTTGTCCTCGGGAGTTTCTGGTCGTCGTCGAAGCAGGGCAGTCCTCAGAGGATTCAGAGGTCGCTGGTCCCTTTGGAAGGCGTCGCTGGAGCAGAGTTCTTTGGAAGGCAGGAGACAGGCCGGTGAGTTTCTGGAGCCAAGGCAGTTGTTGTCTTCTGGTCTTCCTCTGCAGGGGTTTTCAGCTGGGCAGTCCTTCTTCTTGTTGTCGCAGGAATCTAATTTTCTAGGGTTCAGGGTAGCCCTTAAATACTAAATTTAAGGGCGTGTTTAGGTCTGGGGGGTTAGTAGCCAATGGCTACTAGCCCTGAGGGTGGGTACACCCTCTTTGTGTCTCCTCCCAAGGGGAGGGGGTCACAATCCTAACCCTATTGGGGGAATCCTCCATCTGCAAGATGGAGGATTTCTAAAAGTTAGAGTCACCTCAGCTCAGGACACCTTAGGGGCTGTCCTGACTGGCCAGTGACTCCTCCTTGTTATTCTCATTATTTTCTCCGGCCTTGCCGCCAAAAGTGGGGGCCGGGCCGGAGGGGGCGGGCAACTCCACTAGCTGGAGTGTCCTGCGGTGCTGTGACAAAGGGGTGAGCCTTTGAGGCTCACCGCCAGGTGTTACAGCTCCTGCCTGGGGGAGGTGTTAGCATCTCCACCCAGTGCAGGCTTTGTTACTGGCCTCAGAGTGACAAAGTGTAGGAAGTTGGCTCTGTATGTGCTATTTCAAAGTAAGGAATAGCATGCACAGAGTCCAAGGGTTCCCCTTAGAGGTAAAATAGTGGTAAAAAGAGATAATACTAATGCTCTATTTTGTGGTAGTGTGGTCGAGCAGAAGGCTTATCCAAGGAGTAGTGTTAAGCATTTGTTGTACATACACAGAGACAATAAATGAGGTACACACACTCAGAGACAAATCCAGCCAATAGGTTTTGTTATAGGAAAATATCTTTTCTTAGTTTATTTTAAGAACCACAGGTTCAAATTCTACATGTAATATCTCATTCGAAAGGTATTGCAGGTAAGTACGTTAGGAACTTCAAATCATCAAAATTGCATGTATACTTTTCAAGTTATTCACAAATAGCTGTTTTAAAAGTGGACACTTAGTGCAATTTTCACAGTTCCTAGGGGAGGTAAGTATTTGTTAGGTTAACCAGGTAAGTAAGACACTTACAGGGCTCAGTTCTTGGTCCAAGGTAGCCCACCGTTGGGGGTTCAGAGCAACCCCAAAGTCACCACACCAGCAGCTCAGGGCCGGTCAGGTGCAGAGTTCAAAGTGGTGCCCAAAACACATAGGCTAGAATGGAGAGAAGGGGGTGCCCCGGTTCCGGTCTGCTTGCAGGTAAGTACCCGCGTCTTCGGAGGGCAGACCAGGGGGGTTTTGTAGGGCACCGGGGGGGACACAAGTCCACACAGAAATTTCACCCACAGCGGCGCGGGGGCGGCCGGGTGCAGTGTAGAAACAAGCGTCGGGTTTTCAATGTTAGTCTATGAGAGATCTCGGGATCTCTTCAGCGCTGCAGGCAGGCAAGGGGGGGGATTCCTCGGGGAAACCTCCACTTGGGCAAGGGAGAGGGACTCCTGGGGGTCACTCCTCCAGTGAAAGTCCGGTCCTTCAGGTCCTGGGGGCTGCGGGTGCAGGGTCTCTCCCAGGCGTCGGGACTTTAGGTTCAAAGAGTCGCGGTCAGGGGAAGCCTCGGGATTCCCTCTGCAGGCAGCGCTGTGGGGGCTCAGGGGGGACAGGTTTTGGTACTCACAGTATCAGAGTAGTCCTGGGGTCCCTCCTGAGGTGTTGGATCGCCACCAGCCGAGTCGGGGTCGCCGGGTGCAGTGTTGCAAGTCTCACGCTTCTTGCGGGGAGCTTGCAGGGTTCTTTAAAGCTGCTGGAAACAAAGCTGCAGCTTTTCTTGGAGCAGGTCCGCTGTCCTCGGGAGTTTCTTGTCTTTTCGAAGCAGGTGCAGTCCTCCGAGGATGTCGAGGTCGCTGGTCCCTTTGGAAGGCGTCGCTGGAGCAGGATCTTTGGAAGGCAGGAGACAGGCCGGTGAGTTTCTGGAGCCAAGGCAGTTGTCGTCTTCTGGTCTTCCTCTGCAGGGGTTTTTCAGCTAGGCAGTCCTTCTTCTTGTAGTTGCAGGAATCTAATTTTCTAGGGTTCAGGGTAGCCCTTAAATACTAAATTTAAGGGCGTGTTTAGGTCTGGGGGGTTAGTAGCCAATGGCTACTAGCCCTGAGGGTGGGTACACCCTCTTTGTGCCTCCTCCCAAGGGGAGGGGGCCACAATCCTAACCCTATTGGGGGAATCCTCCATCTGCAAGATGGAGGATTTCTAAAAGTTAGTCACCTCAGCTCAGGACACCTTAGGGGCTGTCCTGACTGGCCAGTGACTCCTCCTTGTTGCTTTCTTTGTTCCCTCCAGCCTTGCCGCCAAAAGTGGGGGCCGTGGCCGGAGGGGGCGGGCAACTCCACTAAGCTGGAGTGCCCTGCTGGGCTGTGACAAAGGGGTGAGCCTTTGAGGCTCACCGCCAGGTGTTACAGCTCCTGCCTGGGGGAGGTGTTAGCATCTCCACCCAGTGCAGGCTTTGTTACTGGCCTCAGAGTGACAAAGGCACTCTCCCCATGGGGCCAGCAACATGTCTCTAGTGTGGCAGGCTGCTGGAACCAGTCAGCCTACACAGATAGTTGGTTAAGTTACAGGGGGCACCTCTAAGGTGCCCTCTGTGGTGTATTTTACAATAAAATGTACACTGGCATCAGTGTGCATTTATTGTGCTGAGAAGTTTGATACCAAACTTCCCAGTTTTCAGTGTAGCCATTATGGTGCTGTGGAGTTCGTGTAAAACAGACTCCCAGACCATATACTCTTATGGCTACCCTGCACTTACAATGTCTAAGGTTTTGCTTAGACACTGTTGGGGCACAGTGCTCATGCACTGGTACCCTCACCTATGGTATAGTGCACCCTGCCTTAGGGCTGTAAGGCCTGCTAGAGGGGTGTCTTATCTATACTGCATAGGCAGTGAGAGGCTGGCATGGCACCCTGAGGGGAGTGCCATGTCGACTTACTCATTTTGTTCTCACTAGCACACACAGGCTGGTAAGCAGTGTGGCTGTGCTGAGTGAGGGGTCTCTAGGGTGGCATAATGCATGCTGCAGCCCTTAGAGACCTTCCCTGGCATCAGGGCCCTTGGTACCAGAGGTACCAGTTACAAGGGACTTATCTGGATGCCAGGGTGTGCCAATTGTGGGATCAATGGTACATTTTAGGTGAAAGAACACTGGTGCTGGGGCCTGGTTAGCAGGGTCCCAGCACACTTCTCAGTCAAGTCAGCATCAGTATCAGGCAAAAAGTGGGGGGTAACTGCAACAGGGAGCCATTTCTTTACACAAAGGCACTCTCCCCATGGGGCCAGCAACATGTCTCTAGTGTGGCAGGCTGCTGGAACTAGTCAGCCTACACAGATAGTCGGTTAAGTTTCAGGGGGCACCTCTAAGGTGCCCTCTGGGGTGTATTTTGCAATAAAATGTACACTGGCATCAGTGTGCATTTATTGTGCTGAGAAGTTTGATACCAAACTTCCCAGTTTTCAGTGTAGCCATTATGGTGCTGTGGAGTTCGTGTTAGACAGACTCCCAGACCATATACTCTTATGGCTACCCTGCACTTACAATGTCTAAGGTTTTGTTTAGACACTGTAGGGGTACCAGGCTCATGCACTGGTACCCTCACCTATGGTATAGTGCACCCTGCCTTAGGGCTGTAAGGCCTGCTAGAGGGGTGTCTTACCTATACTGCATAGGCAGTGAGAGGCTGGCATGGCACCCTGAGGGGAGTGCCATGTCGACTTACTCGTTTTGTCCTCACTAGCACACACAAGCTGGCAAGCAGTGTGTCTGTGCTGAGTGAGAGGTCTCCAGGGTGGCATAAGACATGCTGCAGCCCTTAGAGACCTTCCTTGGCATCAGGGCCCTTGGTACTAGAAGTACCAGTTACAAGGGACTTATCTGGATGCCAGGGTCTGCCAATTGTGGACACAAAAGTACAGGTTAGGGAAAGAACACTGGTGCTGGGGCCTGGTTAGCAGGCCTCAGCACACTTTCAATTGTAAACATAGCATCAGCAAAGGCAAAAAGTCAGGGGGCAACCATGCCAAGGAGGCATTTCCTTACCATTCTAATGTCATTTTTGCTGCACTGTAGTAGTGTTTGAATGTGTGTTTATTAGTACAGTTGCTCTAAATAAAGTATTAATAGACAACATTTTATTGTCTCTGCCACAATGTGAGGCCCATCTCCTGGCACCGACCTACATTTGAGATTAAGAAAATTTGAAATGGTCACCTCCAAAAGATTTCAGCAATTTTTCTTAAACAGAGGAAAAGCTGAATGTAAACGACCAGAAGGCTATCTGTGCTTGGAAATGGGGTAAACAAATGATGCTAAAATGGCTGAGGATTCGTATCCTGATGGCTGGAAAATATTTCAACCATGTACATCTATGAAATATGTCCGTGCAAGAGCGCCACAAAAATGTGCACATTTGTTTTAGTTTGCATCTTTAAATATTTTTTAATTGTGCTGGTTTGTGTAGCTTTGAGCTTCACCATACCAAAGGTACTGCCTGTTTGTGTAAAAACTGTATTAAACTTGGGTCGCTGTGGTAGTGTATTGCGGTCGCAGCTGACAAACTTAGTATCCATAAAAGTATGAGGGAATCAAGAAGTGAAGGTGTCAATTCATTACATTTTTTGTGCTTTTTGATGATGGAACGTGCAGTGTTTCACTTGTATTTACCTTTCTTTAGATGGAAAATTATTAATCAGTAATAATTGAGTAGGTGAGTGTGTTTTGCTGCCTTTGACGTATTTTTATAAAGGATCTTTATTTTTCTCCCATAGTTCTTATACAACAACAATACGCGACAACAGACAGAAGCCAGAGATGATTTTCATTGTCCATGGTGTACACTGAACTGCCGAAAACTCTACAGTTTACTTAAACACCTTAAGCTCTGTCACAGCAGGTTCATTTTCAATTATGTAGTAAGTATTTTTGTTCTTCTGTATTTACTTAAATGCATCAATTTGTAATGGTGATCATTCATGAATGCTTTACGTTCTTGATTTTTGAGATTTTGAAATATAGCAGTACCGTTAATATGCTGTTATTTATTATTTTTATTACTCATTCTCGCAAATGGCAATGTTAATTTAAGCTGCTTATGAGCAAGTCAGATAGTGGAACTGAAACCAAGTCACTCAACAACAAGGTTAGGCTAATTTAGTGTAAGACATGACTTTGTGACTGTTCATACCCCATCGAAAATGTAGAATTCATTAATAAAGATGCGGAGTGTTGCCATGACAACCTGTAAAGATCTGACAAGGAATGACACCTTCCGATGTTATATATATCACATACTTGTTGAGAATCAACACCGAGGCATAGTGAAAAACATTTGAAAAAGCACTAGAAAAAAATAGATATGTACGTAACAGGACTGTCATTGAAATAAACAGGAACAATATTAGGGTGCTATTGACAGCAGTATATTCAATACCTTTTTCCAAAACCACTCTTCAGAAATTTTTCCAACTGAATATCATCCTCAGCAGGTTGAATCAATCCTCTTCTTTTGTTCCAGGATCAGGTGGACCCGAAAGGCTGTGGATTTGGTGTAATCTCTCCAAACATCACTTCTTCCGCCTGCTAGTTTCCCCAGATTTGTCTGTTTTCCTTCTGTCTTCACCCTCCATACATTTAGGTCACACCTTTCACCCCCAGATGCTTTTCTTTACCTCTTGCCCTCTACCTGTACCCTAGTTTTTCTCTACCCCTACCTACACTTTAGCATCACTACCTACAGTGCTCTATCTCTGCAATGCGACTCCTGTATGTAGTAAGCTGGCTATCTATGCACTGAACCAACTATTAGGGGTGCATTATGCAGATAGTACAGGTGGCCCTTATTGGTTTACAGGGGTAAAATTAATAATCTCTTTTGTGGTAGTGTGGGTGAGCAGTTAGACTCGTCAGAATGTAATGCTAAGCATTTGTTGAACACAGTCAATCTCGAAAGAACTCAAGACCAATGTTTAGAAAAATGTTTACTATGTTTATATCATGTTTTAACACCAGAATACTTTCAAGATAAATACTGTTGCAATTTTTATTGTTTTAGCAAGTAACAGCAAGTAACACTTTTACTCAAATGCACTTTTATGCGGTAAAGGTTCTAAAGTACTTTTACTGCAAAGGTGTCCTTGCAAACAGTTTTCAGTGGTCCCCTGTGGATTGTAGGGTGCTAGTGGTGCAAGGTCACAAGCAAGACCAGTAGTACAGTTTTACCTGCCGCGGGTGCAGTGGTGCTAGTCGAGTGTCTTACGCACCCAAGGTTGGAGACGAGAGGGACCATCTAAAAAGAGACTGCAAGGGTGGGCTTGGGGACAGGTCTGGGAGCTCCCAACGGTCGGCTCGGTTGGTGGGGAGTCCTGGGAGAAAGGGAGCTTCTTTGGTTGTTGTATATCTGGGCCATGGAGCTCGGGTCTTTGTCATTTGTACTCCTGCATCAAGGCCCCACTATTCTTTGGTGAACCTGCAAGAAGAGGGACAAAGCAAGACAGTTGGACCCATCTGTGTCCGGGCGGGCACATAAATGCTCAATTTAGGGCCATATAGTGGAGTGTAGAGTAGTAGCCAATGGGTTAATTACCCTTGCGTTGACTACATCCCCTATATGACCACTTCCTGTGGAAATTGGGCTTAACCTTGTACCAGAAATCCTAGTTCCACCAAAATCAAGATGGTGGAGCCATCCTTTCAGCGTCCACTTTGGGCAACCCATCACAGGGGTGTAACTAGCCCAAAAGATGTAACTCGCCTACTGCCTAACTAATTTTCCTACCTGTTCTGGTGCCTAGAAGGTAGGGGGTGGCAAGTCCCAAGTCTGGGGAAGCCAGGATCGCATATCAAAGGCAGCAGAGTATTTGAAGTCCCTGGCCTTGATATGCAGATTCTCTAGCCATCCTGCAGGAGTAGGTGGTAATACAGTCTTCTGGAGCAGGCATTGTTTCTTGCCTCTGAGAGCACGGGCTCTCACCGCCAAAGGGTCAGAAACATGTCTCTGTTGACAGGCTGGTAGGTACCAGTCAGTCAGCACACTAAGATGAGTAGGTTTCAGGGGTGCCTCTAAGGTGCCCTCTGCGTGCATGCCACAATAAATCCAAGGCTAGCTTAAGCCTGGATTTCTTAAGATGAGGTGTTGGATACCAGATACCATAGGTTTCAGTGAAGTCATTACGAGTTCCCCAGCTACATAAAGGCAAGTGTCCAGTACATACCTTAAGATGGCTTCCATGTCCAAATCGATGGCAAGACATCCCATCTTATGGAATAACTCAAACCACATCAAAGAAATGAAGACTGCCCTCAAATGCAACAAAGAAAGCGCCAACCGCCCAAAAGAATTATTCAAGATCATGAAATAATTCTCCTGTCGGGTGGCCACCACAAACGCCATACAACCGTCACAGACTCTCTGCGACTCACTCAACAAATACTTACACAACAAGATCTCAGCAATCTTCCGTAATTTTCCTTGCCAACCCACCAACTTTGATCAGAAGGAGGTTCCACAGCCACCTAATCATGGATTGGACGCCCCTAGCCACCCAGGAAACTGCCAACCTCATGAAAATCACCCACTCTGATTTAACCGACGACCCATACCTCTACCACATTTTCAACCTGTGTCAGAAGGAAATCAGCAAAATGATCTCATCAACACCTCCGTCAGAACGGCCACCATCCTGGAAACATGCTGAAGTCAAGCCACTCCTCAAAAAGCTGACCCCCATTAAACAAAAAAATTATCAACCAACTTGCTGTTCCCTTTCCTGGCAAAAATGCTGGAAAAAGCTATCGGCATACAACTCTCAGATCACGTTCCGTTCCAACTACCACACCGAAACGGCCCTCATTGCAGCAACAGACTATATCAGATACTTTCCTTGACCGAGGAGAGAAGGCAGCACTGATACTTCTTGACCTCTCCGCCACCTTCAACACTATCTCCCACTACACCCTCGCCTCCAGACTTCACCACATAGGGATCAGAAGCAACACCCCCCTCAAATGGATCCATGACTTAATCATAGGACGCACCCAGAGAGTCCGCCTCACTCCTTTTTCTTAAGAACCCAAGGACACGCAGCTGGTCCTCTTTCTCGCCGAAGGACACACCTCCCCCCAGAGAACTTCAGCAAGGTCATGAGCCACGTAGTCGACTGGATGAAAGACAGCTTCCTCAAACTGAACACGGAAAAAACAGAAGTGATCGTCTTCAAGAACTCCTCCTCTCCCTGGGATGGTTCTTGGTGCCTCACTGCTCTCGAACAACCCCTGACTCCAACAGGACACGCCCTAAACCTGGGCTTCATCATAGACAACTAGACTGGAAACACCCTTTACCTGGGACTCCCCACGCAGCTCCTCTGTAGACTCCAGACCACCCAGAACTTGGCAGCAAGACTCATCCTGGATCTGCCCAGAAGAACCCACATCACACCCCACTTCAAGGTTCTTCACTGGCTGCCTGTACACAAGAGATGCAAGTTCAAGGTCCACACCATTACCTTCAAAGCCCTCCACATCATCTGGCCCAGTCTCATCAACCACAGACTCTCCTCCCACTAGAGAGCTCCAATCAACTAAACTTGCACTCATCCCGAGAATCCACCCATCTTTGAACCACACCCACTCGCCGAATTCAGGTGAAAGCTCAAGACATGGCTCTTTAAGGAATAGTCTTACCAGCTCGCAGCCACGACTCCCAACGCCTGAATACCCCCGGGGTGATAAGTCAAGTTCCATAAATCGTTTTGGATTTGGAGTGGGGTATGGCACACAATGGTTGTGCCATGTTGTGTTTTCACCTGGTTTGCATCAGGACACAGAGTCTGCAATGGCAGCTGTGTGCAACTTTTTAGGGGAGTCCCTGAGGGTGGCACAATGCATGCTGCAGCCCTTGGGGACCCTCTCCAGTACCCAGACTCTAGGTACCAGGAGTACCCTTTACTAGGGACTTACAGAGATATATGGCGTGTGTGCCAGTTGTACACACTTTACTTTGTTTTAAGGAAAGAGCACTGGCCCTGGGAACTGTTTAGCAGGGAGTGTGGTGTTGTCTATGCTGAAAATTACGTGCATGTTTCCTGTATAGGCACCACCCAAGCATGCTGTCAGTTCTTTTTCTTTCGTGCCAGTTAGCGCAGATCTGGGAAGAGCTACACAATCAGTAATTGTTTGACGGAGCATTTTATTTTACTTTTTGTCTAATCTTTTTGAGAGTTTTTCTTCTAGTGTCCTCTGCGAAGGCTGGCTTCAAGCCATGAGGTGCCTGACACCGATATTGGTGACAAACTTGCATCTCATTTTCCTTTGGTGACTTGAGAGCTGCCATAATGTTAAGTCCCACCTCGATTGGCGAGCCATAAACCCAAAGGGCTTAAGAGAGCAGTCCCTCAAGCTCCTTGCGGGTCAGCGTGCGACACTGAAACTGTCTTCATCTCGTTCAAGAGGAAGGTCCTAGGTTTGTTGCGGAGTCTCCGTCACACTCCGTCGTCGTGCCACTCGGGTACACCCCACCGTAAGAAGAGCAATAAGTCTTCAGCTTCACCCCATCGGTTGAAGTCTACTGATAAAACAAGGGAGCGTCATCACTTAAGGCCTGGCTCAATGGCTGACACAGTATCTGACAGGCTCTGCGCCTCCTGAGTTTTTGGAAGCCCGAGCGACCCCCACCCAACTGCGAGATTTTTATGAAGCCATGCACCTCATATTTGGGCTGCCTGTTCCCTCTGGTGCCCCTTTGGGCTCTGCGGGTTCAGGAGGGGCTCCTTCCGGGTCTCAGCTGACCGCTCCCGCCCTGGATAGATCCAGACTGGCCCCAGCTGTACCATCTTGACCTTCTCCAGCACCTGTCCCAATGCTGACATCCCGGTGCTGCCGGGTCCCACCCAACGGCTCCATCCACATCCTTACTCCAACACCGAGCCGGAGGGGTGTCTCCTGGTGCAGATTCTGACCATACCTCCCAGGTCAGATACTGAGCCGAATTCCTATGGACCCGGACTCTAGGAGGAGTGGGAGGGGGTTGCTGGAACCTGAAGAAAACCAGCCCCCAGATCCCATCTTGGACTAATCTGAGGCCCTGGCTGCCGCCAGCTGACTGGATACTTCTTCAAATACTGCCATGGTCTCTCCTCCTACCGATGCTACTGAGGAGGGAGACTCATTTTTAATGGTAGTGCGGAAGGCTGCTTAGGTCCTTGGCAGAGGTACTGGGAGTGACCCCCTCAGAACAGCTTCTCCCATTCAACAAAGCAGTCATGGACGTCCTGCTATGGTCTTGGTCCAAACCCTGCACTGGGGCTCCTGTGAACAGGACGATTGCTCTCCACCCCACCCTGGGGGAATCCCAGTTTTGTTTTCTCACCCAACACCCTATCCCAGAGAACTTGGTGGTCCAAGCCTCAACCTCCTGTGTAAATTCTGGCACACTCCAAAGGCTGGACACCTTATGGAAAAAAGTTTCTTCCACCTGCCTGGCACTGCAGTCCATGAACACCACATGCTTTATAGGCTGCTACTCGCACTCATTGTGGAACACTGTTGCGCAGGTGCTGCCAGTGGTCCCAGAGGAGGCCTGGACCATACTCTGCCAAGCTGTTTGCTGACGGTAGAGATGCAGCCAAGTTCACAATCCGATTTGGCTGGACACTGCAGGGCAGAGTGGTTTCATTGTCGTCCTCCCGATGCTACGCCTGGCTGAGAATGACTTGCTTTTCACGAGATGCCCAGGCATCACTTATGGACATTCTCTTTGATTGCATCTGTCTCTTCGGAGACAAGACAGACCTAATTACTTGAGTGATTCAAGGATATTAGGGTTATGCCTAGATCCTTGGGCCTCGCCAACCCCAGTCTGCCTTTAGCACCTTTCGTGGCCACGGAAGGGGATTCCAACCATGCATTTACCTTCCCAGCAACCACGGCGCACAAGCTTCCCAGCTTCTGCATTCACAGACTTCGTGGGTCAGGCGGCCACTCCCCTGACACCCGCAGCCTCCAAGCCACTTTAGTTCGCCCTTATTCTGTCACGGACACCCAGTGGGAGGCAGGATATGAGACCAGTGGGTTTTTCAAGTTTTCTGAAGGGGCTACTTCCTTCCCTGCACCCAGGCAACCCATTTGTGAAAGACTGCTGGTGTGACACCTTTCCTTCCTCTGCCAGAAAGTGACAACTCTCTTGGGCAAGGGAGCCATAAAGAGGGTGCTGACACCAGAGGTAGGTCGTGGTTGCTATTTCCACTACTTTCTGGTGCCAAAAATGAAGAGTCCTATCCTAGACCTGTGCCCTCTCAACTTCTTCCGCGAGAAGGAGAAATTCAGAATTCTTTCGCTTGTTCAAGTCCTCTCTGCCCTATACCCAGTAGACTGGATAGTAGCATTGGGCTTGGAGGACACTTACATCCCCATTCCTGTACAGCCTGCCTACAGATGTTACCTCCGGTTCAAGGTCAGGCCACGGGCACTTTCATTTCACTGTGCTTCCCTTTGGCCTTACCAGCTGCCCCCGGATGTTCACCAAGGTGATGACGGTGATTGCAGCTCATCTGAGGAAATCAGGGGTGCCAGTCTTTCCCTTTCTCAACGACTGGCTTTTGGAGACTGGTTTGCCACAGGCTGTTGCCTCCCAACTCCAGACTACAGTGGAACTCCTGCTCTTGCTCGGGTTCACCATCAGCATGCTGAAGTTACACCTGACTCCCTCTCAGACATTCCCTTTCATTGGAGCTGTTTTGGACACAGTGTAGTTTCGGGCTTTGATACAGCTGTTTCAGACTTTATGCTGGATTTCGTTGAGACTGACTGAGGCTGCTGGGCCTCATGGCCTCCTGCCTCCTGCTTGTGACACTTGTCCGCCGGCATATGAGGGGTCTGGGGTGGAACCTGAAGTTCTAGTAGGTGCAACATCAGGGGAATCTCTCTGACGTGGTCCAGATATTGAAGGGAATTGCAAAAGATCTGCAGTGGTGGCTAACAAACCACACTTAGGTCAGTGGCAGACCCCTCTCCCTTCCCCAACTAGATCTGAAAGTAGTGCATCACTCTTTGGGATGGGATGGCCATCTGGAAGAGGTGGAAATCTGCAGACACTTGTCTACAGTGGAATATGGACTCCACATCAACCTACTGGAGCTACGGGCAATCCAGCTGGCTTTGAAAGCCTTTCGACCCTCTTCAAGGGATGGCTAGTGCAGGTGTTCATGTACAACAGAACCGCCATGTGTTAATGCAACAAACAGGCCAGGGTGGGGTCTGAGACCCTTTGTCAAGAGGCCCTGTGTTTCTAGGCATGGCTGGAATATCAGGGTATATACCTTGTGGTTCAACACCTGGGATGCTCCCTGAATGTCAGAGCAGACAAACACAGCCGAAGAAGCTTAGCGGATCACGAATGACGTCAACATCTGGAGACGGTGCAAGGACTTTCAGCAGTAGGGGAGAGCCTTGGTTAGATTTCTTCACAACTGGTGGGAACGCGCAGTGTCAACAGTTCTGCGTGCTGGTGTTTCAGAGGCAGGCCTTGCTCAGGCATCCCTCTGCCAAGCCTGTATACACCTATAATTGGAGCAAGTCTGTGGCATAGTGTGCACAGGAACAGACTGACACCCTCTCTGCTCCCCTCACTCAGGTTCTTGTCTTTATCCCCTCTTGCCCAGCTGGTCCCTGTTCTCTGCACTTTCAAAGGCTGTTTCTGCTATTTCATCCTTCTTGCAGCTGCCTGATCACCCTTCTCTCTTCAAATTTCCTGTAAACAGAATCTATTTCAAGCTTCATCACGCCTCAGTGGGACCTTAATCTTGTGCTTAATTTGCCCATGTGCGCTCCTCTTGAGCCTCTACATAATTGTCCTTGCAGGCTACTTCCCATCAAGACGGCGTTTCTCATGGCTAGAACTTCTGCCAGGAGGGTCCGTGAGCTTCAGGTCTCATCATTGAAGCATCCATATCTGAGGATTTACCCAGACAACCTGGTTCTTTGAACTAGAGCCTCTTTTCTAGCAAAAGTCATCACCCCATTCCTTGTAGGCCAATCCATCAGATTGCCTACTTTTTGTGCTCCCCCACATCCCTCGAAGGAAGAGCAGCGACTTCATAGGCTGGACTAAAAAAGAACGTTGTCATTCTCCCTAGACAGCATGAAAGTTCCGAGTGGGCGAGCAACTGTTTGTGGGATATGTTGGAGCGAAAAAGGGAAAGGCAGAGCAGAATTGGGCAGTCTCTTTTTGGATTGTGCTATGCATTAAGATCTGCTATGCACTGGCTATAAAACAACTCCTGGGGGTTTGCATGCTCATTCCACAAGAGAAAAAGCTGTGACCACTGCGTTAAGATTCAGAGTTCCAGTCCTGGACTTCTGTCAGGCAGCAACATGGGCCTCGTTGCACGTCCTCACAAAGCATTACTGCCTAGACAATTAGGTCTGTCTGTATGAGCACTTTGCCTGTTCAGTCCTGCAAGACTTTTTGGTCTGACATCTGTTTCCCAGATCCACCTTCGGGAGGTATTTCTTGGAGAACTATTCAAAGGTAAGGAATCTGCTGCTAGAAGTCAGATGAGCAGGTTTCTTGGTGATGCCTTATCTGGTAGAGACACTATCTAGCCACAGATTTGTTACCGACCCACCCATCCTACCCTCTCTGCAAGAAGATTCTATGGTCAGGGTTGTTACCTTTTAAGGGCCCTTGTGTTCCAAACCAGTGTTCTTTGTGGTGTTGTGTTCCTGGCATGTAAATTTGCAAAAAGAAACTGATGTCGCTGTGCTGGGATGACCCCTATATAAGCACCATGTATGTCACTTCCGGCGCGAATGCCACACTGTGCTGATTGATGCCACCTAATGGAGCGCAAGGGTACTACTTATACAAAAAAGTTAAGATCCAGTCTGATGCCTAGGGAACATTCAAAGATAAGAAAACTGCAGGTCAATAGGCTGAAAAGGTGTTACCAAAGGTAAATCACTTGTTCTTTACCTCTAATCCTAGTATGTTCATTTTCTTGTTCCCCTTTTCAAGTGCCCTTTTTATAATGGAGTTTTCTCATTGTTTGCTGAGAAAGTTTAGCGTTATGCTGAAAACTCTCTAAAAGTGAATTTTATAAGCCTAAAGTCTGTCAGAATGCGGATCTTCATTTTGGTCTCTTCTCTCCCTCTCTCAAATAAAGAGCCATTTCCTCATCTTTACAGAAACTAATTTTTTGTTTTTGAAAATAGTTTTATGTTTCCTTCAGCTTTCATTGGGCTTCATGAATCAGTGTCCCAAATGTGGTGGTCTGATAGCAGTGGGTATTGTGTTAATGCCTATTCTGTCTTACTGATAGACACAGAATTGATCAGTGGAGGTACTGCAGTGCTCCGCTGCTATGGCTTTCTTATTAATACGTCTGCCTGCTTATTCATCACCTCTTAAATACTCTCCCAGGCACCAGACTGATTCAGCAAACTTTTCTTCATAGCTCTTCTCAGAAGAGGGGGAAGGTGTATCGGCTCCATTCCAAGCTGGAATTGACATCCATGTGACCTTGCCAACCCCTTAACACACCCCTACCCCAATGTCCACTCCCTTTTGTTCCATTCCTTTTTGACAGGTTCTGGGGCAAGATTCTCCTCAAAACATTACCATATCTAGTGCAAAAGCACACACAGAGGAAAGGCACAGCACCAAGCACAAGTGAGGTAAGCCACTGATTCTACTTTTGGGCTCCTTATCATAGCCAGAGTTTCATTGTGGATCTTTTGCAGAAGCCAACACCATCTGAGATTCTGGCACTGCCTTCCTGTGCCCTAGCGACACTGCTGTACTTAGGCTGCCTGGCATCTGGCACAATAACTTGTTAGAGTTCTTCCAATGTGCGATGGTCCCTTCTGGAGTACCCATGGGACCTATTGCGATACTGGAAGGATTCACGCTGGTGTGGTTCCCTCTTCTCCTTCTACCCCTTTTCTGCTGCACCCTCAGTTGCAATGCCAGTTTCACCACAGCCTTTTCCTGTGCTGCCGACCCCGATATTGACACTGGCTCCAGTCTAGTCTACTGCATGCTCTCAACCCCTGGCACTCCTTTATTTGTTTCCAGTGTCGTAGGACTCTCTTTATTGGAACAAGGCTGCTGGATTTGGGTGGGCAGCCCCACCGCTTGTAGTTGACTGAGTCAATCCCTCATCGTTTTATCATATGTCGGCCCAACCCTTTCTGCTAGCTAGCAGTACCTCACCCAAACATGGAAAGCAAAGGTGATACGTGGCATCCTGATGCATGATACTCTGTGACATATCCCACCCCTTTCTCTCATTAGCAAAGGTCTGATACATGATGATTAGGGCAATGAAACACAGCAAGATTAGGATTGTTATGACCAATGAGAAGAAAATAAACAACCCAAACATATTAGAATAACATGTACATAGGAATCCTGCCGTAACTCCTAGCGAGAGCATAGCTGTGATAGCCTAATCTGTCCATACTTAGTCCGAGAGGAGCACCCACTCCATTACCTGAGAACACAGATCTGCCTGCCATCTCCTTGGCTGGTTATAGAGACCAGGCTGAGGGCAGCATTGAAACAGCATACAGCGTGGATGGATATCCTGGATGGAATTACCACCTCCCTTTCCCTGTACAATGTTATAAGAAACATTTCTGTTGTGTGAATTAGGCCTGATGTGGGCATGTGCCTAAATGTCAGACTGTAATCATACTCTTGTGGCGACACTACTAACCGGATTATCATGTACTGTTCTTGTCAGCCTTGGGAAGAGGTACTTGGTGAAATGTTGTGCACAGAAATTACAACACTTTCGCAAAATCATTAATGACTATGAAAAATAAAACACCCATGCTGAAAACCAGACTGACTAAAATGAGTAAATGAAATTAGAGCAAATGTAGGTAAAAGGGCATAGGCTGCAGGCCAAACCTATGCTAAAATATGTATGCCCAAGCAAGGTGCAGAATTAACCCGCAACACCCAAAGAGAGGCATAAGGCCTGTTGGAATAAAAACTGGCTTACGATCACCCCTCTTTGTATGATCTATTTGGCTGGGATCAGAACAGGAAGATCCTCAGGAGCCACTGCAAAATTTTAAGGACCTGACCAAGGCAGTGGAATTGTCTCCCAGGGTTAGATTTGTTTTTGAAGACCCAATCCACGCACCTCCTGGAGCATCTTATCATTCCTTAAAAAGGAGTGCTGCAGATGTCCTGGAATTGTCTCAACCTACTATGGAAACTAAATCTAATATACTCCTAGAGGTCCCTCATCCTTCTGTCCACCTTTTCAGAGCCACTCCTTCCATTTAGTGAGACTATACTAGACCGTTTACTGGCTGCGTGGACCAAGCCATCTTAGACTACTGTTTTCAATATATCTGTTGCCAGTAGGTATAGACCTGCAACTGGTGACCCTTTATTTTTGATAGAGCACTTGTTCCCAGAAAGCCTCGTTATTGAGGCTTTGTCCTAGTGTAGTCTGCTCCCTGGCACTTTCCCTGCTGCTCCAGCAGATAGGGAATAAAAAAAATAGAGGCTTGGGCAAAGACAATCATTGTGGCTGGGAGCCTTGCACTTACATGCCATGTGGTTGATGCTGTGTGCACACTACGGAAAATGGCGGGCACACTCTTAAGCTTCCTTAGGAACTTAAGGTCCACTCTCAAGATCTCATTAGAGATGGACAAGCAGCATATAGATGAGTGCTATAATCTGGTGTGCGCTGCGCCAATTCAATTGGTATATCTGTGGGGACAACCATCATGATCCGAAAACTTGCCTGGCTGAAAACGTCTGGATTCTACTCTGATGTTTAGTCTTCACTGATGGCTGTCCCTTTGAAGGTGCCAAATATGACTTAACCTTGCACTGTTTTAAAGCATGTTCTGCCATGGCCTGAGCCTCTGGTTTACAACTCCAAAGGAAAGACTTTCAGGGGATCCACAAGTTTTGTGGCTTTTGAAGAAGCCTCCTTTATCCAGCATCAGGCAACCCTTGCTCAGTAACAGCCTCACATCCTCTACTGTACATCAATACAGAGGTCGTAGGAAAGATGGAGGACGTCTAAGCACTCTCACCCTCCTTTCCTGGTGCCCCAGGGAAGCAGCTCTACTGTCCCTTGCTGGTGTATTTGAGGTCAGTCAGAGGCCTTATTTCTTCTCTTCCACATGCTGAAAGGCTAGAACTTAAAACCAGTAAGTCTTGAAAATTGTTAAAAAGGACGATGCTCTACCCTTCCCACTGTCTCCTCCCTGTCTCCCTCATTCCCGGTTAGACCTTTCTGGGAATGCATTACTCATCTGCAGAAAGAATTATCAGCCTTGCTTTAGAAATGCGTAGTGGAGTTGGTGCCAGAGCCATCACCAAGGTAAAGGATGCTTTTCACAATACTTCCTTGTTCCAAAGGGGGGGACAGTAGTTGTCTTCCTGTTCTGGACAACAGGGTCCTGAACCTCTTTCTCTGAAGAGAGTACTTCAGGATGCTGTCCCTTGCCCTGGTTCTGTTGGTGCTCGATTTCAGAGACTGGATGGCATCAATTGACACTCTTATTTCCATATACCGATTCTGAAATCCCACAGGAACTATTCACGATTTGTGGGGTTGACACCTTACCAATTTGCGGTCCTTCTTTTGGGTCTGTTCTTGGCACCACAAGCTTTCACAAAGGTGATTGAGAAGATTCTAGAGGCCTCTCCCAGGAGTTCCTGGATGATTAGCTTTTGAAAGTGAAAACGCCAGACAGTGTGATCAAAATCTGCAGTCAACAGCATTCCTGCTGCTCAACTTCAGTTTTTCTATCAACGTGCCTAATTCTCACCTGGAGCCTGCTTCTCATTTCCTGTTGATTCTGGCAGAACTGAATGCCACCTTGTGCTTAGCCTTTACACCACAACAGAGTGTGAGGCATTCATACACTGGTTTCCCCCTTCCAGGATGTGGCTCGCATTCCTGTCCTTAGTTTGCTAGGTCTTTTGACTTCTTGATTTTCTTCTGGTCATACATGCCCACTGGCATGAGGGTTTTCCAGTGGTCCCTTTGCAGGCAGTGCTTCCAGTATGGAATCTCCTTGCAGATTTCATCTTGGTTTCTGGATGCACTGCCATGCAGCTCACATGGTTTGGTGGGGAGGAGAACCTTTCTAGAGAGATGCCTTTTGTAGGAAGTTGACTCTGTATGCACTATTTCAAAGTAAGAAATTGCATGCACAGAGTCCAAGGGTTCCCCTTAGAGGTAAGATAGTGGCAAAAAGAGATAATTCTAATGCTCTATTTTGTGGTAGTGTGGTCGAGCAGTAGGCTTATCAGAGGGTAGTGTTAAGCATTTGTTGTACACACAGAGGCAATAAATGGGGAACACACACTCAAAGACAATTCCAGGCCAATAGGTTTTTATATTGAAAAATACATTTTAAATGAAAGGTATTTCACTTAGGAACTTTAGGAACTTTGAATTAGCAAAATAGCGTATACAGTTTTCGCACAAATGGCAATAAGCTATTTTAAAACTGGACACTGCAATTTTCAACAGTTCCTGGGGAGGTAAGTGTTTGTTAGTTTTGCAGGTAAGTAAACCACCTACAGGGTTCAAACTTGGGTCCAAGGTAGCCCAGCGTTGGGGGTTCAGGGCAACCCCAAAGTTACCACACCACCAGCGCAGGGCCGGTCAGGTGCAGAGGTCAAAGTGGTGCCCAAAACACATAGGCTTCAATGGAGAAGGGGGTGCCCCGGTTCCAGTCTGTCAGCAGGTAAGTACCTGCCTCTTCGGAGGGCAGACCAGGGGGGTTTTGTAGGGCACCGGGAAGGGGGGGGGGGGGGGGAGGGCACAAGTCAGCACAAAGTACACCCTCAGCGGCACAGGGGCGGCCGGGTGCAGAGTGCAAACAGGCGTTTGGTTTGCAATGGAGTTCAATGGGAGACCCAGGGGTCTCTTCAGCGAAGCAGGCAGGCAAGGGTGGGGCTCCTCGGGGTAGCCACCACCTGGGGGTCGCTTCTGCACTGGAGGTCGGATCCTTCAGGTCCTGGGGGCTGCGGGTGCAGTGTCTTTACCAGGCGTCTGGTTCTTTGAAACAGGCAGTCACGGTCAGGTGGAGCCTCTGGATTCCCTCTGCAGGCGTCGCGGTGGGGGCTCAGGGGGGGGGTCAACTCTGACTACTCACTGGCTCGCAGTCGCCGGGGAGTCCTCCCTGTAGCGTTGTTTCTCCACAAGTCGAGCCTGGGGCGTCGGGTGCAGAGTGCAAAGTCTCACGCTTCCGGCGGGAAACGTGTGTTCTTTAAAAGTTGCTTCTTTGTTGCAAAGATGTTTCGTCTTTGGAGCAGAGCCACTGTCCTCGGGAGTTCCTGGTCCTTTTAGATGCAGGGTAGTCCTCTGAGGCTTCAGAGGTCGCTGGACCCTGTGGAACGTGTCGCTGTTGCAGTTTTTCTTGAAGTGGGGAGACAGGCCGGTAGAGCTGGGGCCAAAGCAGTTGGTGTCTCCGTCTTCTCTACAGGGCTTTCAGGTCAGCTGTCCTTCTTCGTCTTAGGTTGCAGGATTCTAGTTACCTAGCTTCTGGGAGCTCCTAAATACTCGATTTAGGGGTGTGTTTAGGTCTGGGGGGTTAGTAGCCAACAGCTACTAGCCCTGAGGGTGGCTACACCCTCTTTGTGCCTCCTCCCTGAGGGGAGGGGGGCACATCCCTAATCCTATTGGGGTAATCCTCCATCTGCAAGATGGAGGATTTCTAAAAGTCAGAGTCACCTCAGCTCAGGGCACATTAGGGGCTGTCCTGACTGGCCAGTGACTCCTCCTTGTTTTTCTCATTATCTCCTCCGGCTTTGCCGCCAAAAGTGGGGCTGCGGTCGGAGGGGGCGAGCAACTCCAGTAGCTGGAGTGCCCTGGGGTGCTGTAACAAAGGGGGTGAGGCTTTGAGGCTCACTGCCAGGTGTTACAGTTCCTGCAGGGGGAGGTGAGAAGCACCTCCACCCAGTACAGGCTTTGTTACTAGCCACAGAGTGACAAAGGCGCACTCCCCATGTGGCCAGCTACATGTCTGGTGTGTGGCAGGCTGCTAAAACTAGTCAGCCCACACTGGAAGTCGGGTATGGTTTCAGGGGGCATCTCTAAGAAGCCCTCTGGGGTGTATTTCACAATAAAATGTACAGTGGCATCAGTGTGCATTTATTGTTCTGAGAAGTTTGATACCAAACTTCCCAGTTTTCAGTGTAGCCATTATGGTGCTGTGGAGTTCGTGTATGACAGACTCCCAGACCATATACTCTTATGGCTTCCCTGCACTTACAATGTCTAAGGTTTTGCTTAGACACTGTAGGGGCATAGTGCTCATGCACCTATGCCCTCACCTATGGTATAGTGCACCCTGCCTTAGGGCTGTAAGGCCTGCTAGAGGGGTGACTTATCTATGCCTATAGGCAGTGTGAGGTTGGCATGGCACCCTGAGGGGAGTGCCATGTCGGCTTAGTCATTTTCTCCCCACCAGCACACACAAGCTGGCAAGCAGTGTGTCTGTGCTGAGTGAGGGGTCTCCAGGGTGGCATAAGACATGCTGCAGCCCTTAGAGACCTTCCCTGGCATCAGGGCCCTTGGTACCAGGGGTACCAGTTACAAGGGACTTACCTGGATGCCAGGGTGTGCCAATCGTGGAAACAAAGGTACAGGTTAGGGAAAGAACACTGGTGCTGGGTCCTGGTTAGCAGGCCTCAGCACACTTTCAAATCATAACTTGGCATAAGCAAAGGCAAAAAGTCAGGGGGTAACCATGCCAAGCAGGCATTTCCTTACACCAAAACTTTGCGTCCAGGTACCCACACCCTCAGTCCAAGGGCAATGCTCTGTGGATCAACTGGTCAGGGATATTTGCTTACGCTTTTCCCCCTCTCCCGCTCATTCCAGATTTGATCAACAAACTGCGTCGAAACAAACTCAAGCTCATACTTAAAGCACCAACGTGGGCACGCCAGCCATGGTACTTCACACTGCTAGACCTGTCAGTAGTACCACACGTCAAACTCCCGACCAGACCAGCTGACACAGAACAAACACCCCAATCCAGCGATGCTCAATCTGGCAATCTGGCTCCTGAAATCTTAGAGTTTGTGTATCTAAATCTTCCACCAGAGTGTATGGAAGTCATTAAACAGGCAAGAAAACCTACTACCAGGCAGTGTTATGCAAGCAAATGGAAAAGATTTGTTTTCTACTGTCAAGAAAAACACATAACACCGTTAGATGCGTCCATACAGGGCATTGTGCGTTATTTACTCCACCTACAAAAAGCAAATTTAGCTTTTTCATCCATCAAAATACATCTCACAGCAATTTCTGCTTTATTTGCAGAATAAACAAACCAAATCTCTATTTAGGGTACCAGTCATTAAAGCTTTCATGGAGGGTCTGTAGGAAGTTGGCTCTGTATGTGCTATTTCAAAGTAAGGAATAGCATGCACAGAGTCCAAGGGTTCCCCTTAGAGGTAAAATAGTGGTAAAAATAGATAATACTAATGCTCTATTTTGTGGTAGTGTGGTCGAGCAGTAGGCTTATCCAAGGAGTAGTGTTAAGCATTTGTTGTACATACACATAGACAATAAATGAGGTACACACACTCAGAGACAAATCCAGCCAATAGGTTTTGTTATAGAAAAATATCTTTTCTTAGTTTATTTTAAGAACCACAGGTTCAAATTCTACATGTAATATCTCATTCGAAAGGTATTGCAGGTAAGTACTTTAGGAACTTTAAATCATAAAAATTGCATGTATACTTTACAAGTTATTGACAAATAGCTGTTTTAAAAGTGGACACTTAGTGCAATTTTCACAGTTCCTGGGGGAGGTAAGTTTTTGTTAGTTTTACCAGGTAAGTAAGACACTTACAGGGTTCAGTTCTTGGTCCAAGGTAGCCCACCGTTGGGGGTTCAGAGCAACCCCAAAGTCACCACACCAGCAGCTCAGGGCCGGTCAGGTGCAGAGTTCAAAGTGGTGCCCAAAACACATAGGCTAGAATGGAGAGAAGGGGGTGCCCCGGTTCCGGTCTGCTTGCAGGTAAGTACCCGCGTCTTCGGAGGGCAGACCAGGGGGGTTTTGTAGGGCACCGGGGGGGACACAAGCCCACACAGAAATTTCACCCTCAGCAGCGCGGGGGCGGCCGGGTGCAGTGTAGAAACAAGCGTCGGGTTCGCAATGTTAGTCTATGAGAGATCTCGGGATCTCTTCAGCGCTGCAGGCAGGCAAGGGGGGGGTTCCTCGGGGAAACCTCCACTTGGGCAAGGGAGAGGGACTCCTGGGGGTCACTTCTCCAGTGAAAGTCCGGTCCTTCAGGTCCTGGGGGCTGCGGGTGCAGGGTCTCTCCCAGGCGTCGGGACTTAGGATTCAAAGAGTCGCGGTCAGGGGAAGCCTCGGGATTCCCTCTGCAGGCGGCGCTGTGGGGGCTCAGGGGGGACAGGTTTTGGTACTCACAGTATCAGAGTAGTCCTGGGGTCCCTCCTGAGGTGTTGGATCTCCACCAGCCGAGTCGGGGTCGCCGGGTGCAGTGTTGCAAGTCTCACGCTTCTTGCGGGGAGCTTGCAGGGTTCTTTCAAGGCTGCTGGAAACAAAGTTGCAGCCTTTCTTGGAGCAGGTCCGCTGTCCTCGGGAGTTTCTTGTCTTTTCGAAGCAGGGGCAGTCCTCAGAGGATGTCGAGGTCGCTGGTCCCTTTGGAAGGCGTCGCTGGAGCAGGATCTTTGGAAGGCAGGAGACAGGCCGGTGAGTTTCTGGAGCCAAGGCAGTTGTCGTCTTCTGGTCTTCCTCTGCAGGGGTTTTTCAGCTAGGCAGTCCTTCTTCTTGTAGTTGCAGGAATCTAATTTTCTAGGGTTCAGGGTAGCCCTTAAATACTAAATTTAAGGGCGTGTTTAGGTCTGGGGGGTTAGTAGCCAATGGCTACTAGCCCTGAGGGTGGGTACACCCTCTTTGTGCCTCCTCCCAAGGGGAGGGGGTCACAATCCTAACCCTATTGGGGGAATCCTCCATCTGCAAGATGGAGGATTTCTAAAAGTTAGTCACCTCAGCTCAGGACACCTTAGGGGCTGTCCTGACTGGCCAGTGACTCCTCCTTGTTGCTTTCTTTGTTCCCTCCAGCCTTGCCGCCAAAAGTGGGGGCCGTGGCCGGAGGGGGCGGGCAACTCCACTAAGCTGGAGTGCCCTGCTGGGCTGTGACAAAGGGGTGAGCCTTTGAGGCTCACCGCCAGGTGTTACAGCTCCTGCCTGGGGGAGGTGTTAGCATCTCCACCCAGTGCAGGCTTTGTTACGGGCCTCAGAGTGACAAAGGCACTCTCCCCATGGGGCCAGCAACATGTCTCTAGTGTGGCAGGCTGCTGGAACTAGTCAGCCTACACAGACAGTCGGTTAAGTTTCAGGGGGCACCTCTAAGGGGCCCTCTGGGGTGTATTTTGCAATAAAATGTACACTGGCATCAGTGTGCATTTATTGTGCTGAGAAGTTTGATACCAAACATCCCAGTTTTCAGTGTAGCCATTATGGTGCTGTGGAGTTCGTGTTTGACAGACTCCCAGACCATATACTCTTATGGCTACCCTGCACTTACAATGTCTAAGGTTTTGCTTAGACACTGTAGGGGTACCATGCTCATGCACTGGTACCCTCACCTATGGTATAGTGCACCCTGCCTTAGGGCTGCAAGGCCTGCTAGAGGGGTGACTGACCTATACTTGCATAGGCAGTGAGAGGCTGGCATGGCACCCTGAGGGGAGTGCCATGTCGACTTAATCATTTTGTTCTCACTAGCACACACAGGCTTGTAAGCAGTGTGTCTGTGCTGAGTGAGGGGTCTCTAGGGTGGCATAATACATGCTGCAGCCCTTAGAGACCTTCCCTGGCATCAGGGCCCTTGGTACCAGAGGTACCAGTTACAAGGGACTTATCTGGATGCCAGGGTGTGCCAATTGTGGAAACAATGGTACATTTTAGGTGAAAGAACACTGGTGCTGGGGCCTGGTTAGCAGTGTCCCAGCACACTTCTCAGTCAAGTCAGCATCAGTATTAGGCAAAAAGTGGGGGGGTAACTGCAACAGGGAGCCATTTCTTTACAGGGTCTAAAACAAATCATACCTCCAAGAACGCCACCAGTACCCTCATGGAACCTTAACATTGTACTTACACAACTCATGGGTCCACCATTTGAACCCATGCACTCTTGTCAGATTCAATTCCTAACTTGGAAAGTAGCATTTCTAGTGGCAATCACGTCATTACGAAGAGTTAGTGAAATACAACTATTGTACCATTTCTAGTCAACAAACTGCGTCAAAACAAGCTCAAACTCATACTCATAGCGCCAATGAGGACACGTCAACCCTGGTTCACAACACTATTAGATCTGTCAGTAGTACCACATATCAAACTCCCAAACAGACCAGATCTGTTAACACGAAACAAACAGATCAGGCATCCAAATCCCAATTTACTCAATCTAGCGATTTGGCTCCTGAAGTAATAGAATTTGGGTATCTACAATTACCAACTGAATGTATGGAAGTAATTAAACAAGCAAGAAAACCCACTACCAGGCAGTGCTATGCCAACAAATGGAAAAGATTTGTGTATTACTGTCATTCTAAACAAATTACCCCTCTTTCAGCATCAATACAAGACATTGTATGTTATTTGCTTCATTTGCAAAAAGCAAACTTAGCTTTCTCATCCATAAAAATACATCTCACTGCAATCTCTGCGTACTTGCAAAATATACAACACAGCTCTTTATTTAGAGTTCCTGTTATCAAAGCCTTCATGGAAGGATTAAAATGCATTACACCAAGAACGCCTCCAGTGCCTTCGTGGAATCTAAACATAGTGCTCACACGACTTAGGGGTCCACCATTTGAACCTATGCACTCATGTCAGATTCAATACCTAACATGGAAAGTTGCCTTCCTAGTCGCAATTACTTCATTAAGAAGAGTTATTGAAATCCAAGCTTTCACAATTCAAGAACTATTCATACAATGAACATAAAGTTGTACATCAAACTAACCATAAATTTCTCCCAAAAGTTATATCACTGTTTCATATCAAACAGTGGAACTACCAGTCTTCTTCCCACAGCCAGACTCTGTAGCAAAAAGAGCCCTGCATACATTAGATATTAAAAGAGCTTTAATGTATTACACAGATAGAACAAAATCATTTAGAAAAACGAAGCGGTTATTTGTGGCGTTCCAAAAACCACATACTGGTAACCCCATTTCAAAACAAGGTTTAGCAAGATGGATAGTAAAATGCATCCAAACATGTTACCTTAAAACTAAAAGGCAGCTCTTAGTTACACCTAAAGCACATTCCACACAGAAAAAAGGGGCCACAATGGCTTTCTTAGGAAATATACCAATGACCGCAATTTGTAAAGCAGCTACTTGGTCAACACCACATATATTTACCAAGCATTACTGTGTAGATGTGTTGGCAATACAGCAAGCCACAGTAGGTCAAGCTGTACTAAGAACATTATTTCAAACAACTTCAACTCCAACAGGCTAACCACCGCTTTTATGGGAGGTGAAAACTACTTTGTAGTCTATGCATAGCTTGTGTGTCTGCAGCTACACATGCCATTGATAGGAAAATATCACTTACCCAGTGTGCATCTGTTTTTGGCATGTAGTGCTACAGATTCACATGCATCCTCCCCGGAAACCTGTAGCTGTTGTAGTACTTTCTTTATGTAAATATGTGTTCAATGGCATGTGTAGCTGCAGATACTCCTCCCTTTCGGCTCCATTGCGCATGAGCGTCGACTCCATCTTAGATTGTTTTCTTTCTGCCATCGGCTTCGGACGTGTTCCTCTTCGCTCCGTATTTCGATTCGGGAAAGTTAGCTAGTTATCGAAAAATTTGATGGTATTGTTCGCGCTCGGTACCAGTTTAGTGTTAGCACATCGACACCGAAACAAAGAAGCGCTCCGGCGGCCCTTCGGGGCTTCCACTCCTCAGCGGGGCCTGGTCGGTCCGACCGCGTCCATCTTCAAACCTCATGGACCGGACCCCCTTCCGTTTCTGCCCGAATTGCCACGCAAAGTATCCTTATACAGACCACCACTTGGTCTGTAATCTGTGTCTATCACCGGAACACAGGGAGGATACTTGCGAGGCCTGTCGGGCATTTCGATCGAAAAAGACCCTACGCGATTGAAGAGCCAGAAGACTACAAATGGCGTCAACACCAAGAGAACAGCTCGACGTCGAAGAGGAGGAAAGAATCTCCATCCAGGGAACAGCGTCAACGCAGAAAACTGTGTAAAACTGCCCCGTCCAAGACTCACTCCAAGATCGTAAAGGCCCAGGGGATGCCACAGCCAGCAGGCCATGGCTTAACCCATCGAAAAGACGGTGACCAAACATCGGCACCGAAAAAGGCCAAACAACTGCCGAAGACATCTGACTCCGGTTGAGATTCAGGCTCCGAACGATCTCGGCACCGAGAGTTCGACTCACCCAAGGTGAAAAAAGTTACCTCGGACTGTTTCGAAACCTTCGGTACCAATTAAAATCAAAAGAAAGCTGGCATTTCATGAGTCAGAAATGCAGCAGAAGGCAAAGGTGGCAAGAGAGACAACACCACCACCACCAAGGTTTTCGCCACAACCTTCTCCACTACATTCACCACAGCTGTCCCAGGTAACAACACCCCCAGTGCAGTCACCGACCCATACAGGGATGACACAGGATGATGCGGATGCATGGGAATTATATGATGCTCCGGTATCCGACAACAGCCCAAATTGTTACCCAACAAGGCTGTCACCTCCAGAGGACAGTACTGCGTACACGCAGGTACTATCAAGGGCAGCTACATTCCACAATGTAGCAACGCTTTCGGAGCCAATAGAGGATGATTTCCTATTCAACACCTTGTCATCCACCCACACTTCCTACCAAAGTCTGCCAATGCTCCCAGACATGCTCAAGCACGCAAAACATGTCTTCCAGGAGCCAGTGAAAGGAAGGGCTGTCACGCCTAGGGTGGAGAAAAAATACAAACCTCCCCCAACGGACCCTGTGTTTATAACACAGCAACTGACACCAGATTCGGTGGTTGTGGGAGCAGCAAGAAAGAGGGAAAACTCTCAATCATCAGGAGACGCACCATCGCCTGACAAAGAGAGTAGGAAGTTAGATGCAGCGGGCAAACGAGTGGCAGCACAGGCAGCCAATCAATGGCGGATCGCAAACTCGCAAGCCCTACTGGCTCGCTACGACAGGGCACACTGGGACGAGATGCAACACATTATACAGCACTTGCCCAAAGAACACCAGAAACGTGCCCAACAGGTTGTTGAAGAAGGACAAGCAATATCCAACAACGAGATAAGGTCCGCATTGGACTCGGCAGACATAGCAGCTGGGACAATCAACACTGCGGTAACCATTCGCAGGCATGCATGGTTACGGAGCTCAGGTTTCAAACCAGAAATCCAGCAAGCTGTGTTAAACATGCATTTTAACCAGGAAATATTGTTTGGGCCGGAGGTGGACACGGCAATTGAGAAATTAAAGAAGGACACAGACACGGCCAAAGCCATGGGCGCGCTCTACTCCCCACAAAGCAGAGGCACATTTACAAAGCCACAATTTAGAGGGGGGTTTCGTATGCAAACACCAGAGCCTTCCACCTCACAAACCAGACCGACCTATCAGGGGCAATACCGGAGAGGAGGGTTTCGAGGCTCATATAGGGGTGGGCAATTCGCAAGAGCAAGGGGAAAATTCCAAAGCCCTAAAACAAGTCAAACCAAACAGTGACTTCAATGTCACAAAACCGCAACACTTAACACCAGTGGGGGGGAGACTTAATGCATACTACAAAAACTGGACACACAACTACGGACGCATGGGTCCTAGCCATTATCCAACATGGTTATTGCATAGAATTCATAAATTTCCCACCAGATGTGCCCCCAAGAGCACACAATATGTCCAAACAACACTTAGACCTGTTACAACAAGAAGTCCAAGCATTGTTACAAAAACAAGCAATAGAGTTAGTACCCAACCATCAAAAAGGAACAGGTGTCTACTCACTATATTTCCTAATTCCAAAGAAAGACAAATCAGATCATTTCCACATGGTAACGCTTCAAGACATGGTTCCCTTGCTCAAAAAAACAGGACTACATGTCAACATTAGATCTCAAGGATGCATACTTTCACATACCCATACATCCTTCGCACAGAAAATACTTAAGGTTTGTAATAAACGGCGTGCACTATCAATTCAAGGTGTTACTGTTCGGGATAACCACAGCCCCAAGGGTATTCACAAAATGCCTTGCAGTATTAGCCGCTCATATAAGGAGACGGCACAGGCACGTATTCCCATACTTAGACGATTGGTTAGTAAAAACCAGCACTCAACAACAGTGTCTTCTTCACACGCAATACGTTATAGAAACTCTACACAAACTAGGGTTTTCTATAAATTACCTAAAATCACACCTGCAGCCATCCCAGTACAACAATACTTGGGAGCAACACTCAACACACAAGAAGCGATTGCCCCACCAAGTCCACAAAGGGTACAAGCGTTTCAAAATATTACTTTAAACATACACCCAAACCAACACTACCAAGTAAGGTTTGTAATTAAACTTCTAGGCATGATGTCCTCATGCATAGCCATTGTCCCAAACGCAAGATTACACATGCGGCCATTACAACAGTGCCTAGCAAAACAATGGACGCAAGCACAGGGTCAACTCCAAGATCTAGTGTTGATAGACTGCCAAACACACTTCTCGCTTCAATCGTGGAACCCTATAAATTTAAACCAAGGACGGCCATTCCAAGACCCAGTGCCTCAAGACGTGATCACAACAGATGCTTCCATGATAGGGTGGGGAGCACACCTCAACCAGCACAGCATTCAGGGACAATGGGACAATCAACAAAAACAACTGCACATAAACCAGTTAGAACTGTGGGCAGTGTTTCTAGCATTAAAAGCATTTCAACCACTGATAGCCCACAAACACATTCTTGTCAAAACCGACAAGATGACGACAATGTATTACCTCAACAAACAAGGAGGGACACACTCGTCACAACTGTGTCTCTTAGCACAGAAAATTTGGCATTGGGCAATTCACAATCACATTCGCCTAATAGCACAAGTTAGCCGACAATCTCAGTCACGATCACCAACAAACACACGAATGGGAAATTCATCCCCAGATCCTACAAGATTACTTTCCACGCTGGGGAACACCAAAAATAGACCTATTCGCAACAAAAGAAAACGCAAAATGCCAAAACTTCACGTTCAGGTACCCACACCCTCAGTCCAAGGGCAATGCATTATGGATCAGTTGGTCAGGGATATTTGCTTATGCTTTTCCCCCCTCTCCCACTCATTCCTTATCTGGTAAACAAACTAAGTCAAAACAAACTCAAACTAATACTTATAGCACCAACCTGGGCTCGCCAACCATGGTGCACAACACTGCTAGATTTATCAGTAGTACCTCACATCAAGTTACCGAACAGGCCAGACCTGCTAACACAACACAACACAAACAGCAGATCAGACACCCGAATCCAGCATCGCTCAATCTAGCAATCTGGCTCCTGAAGTCTTAGAATTTGGACACTTAGACCTTACACAAGAATGTATGGAGGTCATTAAACAAGCTAGAAAACCTACTACAAGACATGGTTATGCAAACAAATTGAAAAGAGTTGTTTACTACTGCCACAATAATCAAATTCAACCACTACATGCTTCCGCAAAGGACATTGTAAGTTACTTATTACACTTACAAAAGTCTAAACTAGTATTCTCTTCTATTAAAATACATCTCACAGCAATATCTGCCTATCTGCAGATTACACATTCAACATCGCTTTTTAGAATCCCAGTCATCAAAGCATTTATGGAGGGATTAAAAAGAATCATACCCCCGAGAACACCACCAGTATCTTCGTGGAACCTTAATATTGTATTAACACGACTCATGGGACCACCATTTGAACCCATGCACTCTTGTGAAATGCAATACTTAACTTGGAAGGTAGCCTTTCTAATAGCTATCTCATCACTTAGAAGAGTAAGTGAGATACAAGCATTTACTATAATCTCTTTATACCCTTAAGAACCCTTTATACAAATACATAAACATAAAGTGGTTCTCCGTACAAATCCCAAATTCTTACCAAAGGTTATATCACCATTCCACCTAAACCAAACAGTGGAACTCCCAGTCTTCTTTCCACAACCAGACTCAGTAGCCGAAAGAGCCATACATACATTAGACATAAAAAGAGCACTAATGTATTACATTGACAGAACAAAACAGTTTCGTAAAACAAAACAATTGTTTGTAGCCTTCCAGAAACCTCATGCAGGAAATCCTATATCCAAGCAAGGCATTGCCAGATGGATAGTGAAATGTATTCAAACTTGCTATATTAATGCAAAAAGAGATCTACCTATTACACCAAGAGAGCATTCCACTAGGAAAAAAGGCGCCACAATGGCCTTTCTAGGAAATATACCTATGGCAGAAATTTGTAAGGCAGCCACATGGTCTACGCCTCATACATTCACAAAACATTACTGTGTAGATGTGTTAACAACACAACAAGCCACATTAGGACAGGCTGTATTAAGAACGTTATTTCAAACAACTTCAACTTCTACAGGCTAAGCCACCGCTTTTTTGGGGAGATTACTGTTTATTAGTCTATGCACAGCATGTGTATCTGCAGCTACACATGCCATCGAATGTAAAATGTCACTTACCCAGTGTACATCTGTTCGTAGCATGAGACGCTGCAGATTCACATGCGCCCTTCCAACTCCCCGGGAGCCTGTAGCCGTTATAAGTTGAATGAAAATTGTAAATTTGTAAATAAATACTATTTTAATACACATTATGTACATACATACTTACTCCATTGCATGGGCACATTTAGTATATTCACAACTCCTACCTCACCCTCTGCGGGGAAAACAATCTAAGATGGAGACGCCGCCCATGTGCAATAGAGACGAAAGGGAGGTGTCCCTCGGTCTCGTGACTCGAAAAGACTTCTTCGAAGAAAAACAACTTGTAACACTCCGAGCCCAACACTAGATGGCAGGATAATGCACAGCATGTGAATCTGCAGCGTCTCATGCCACGAACAGATGTACACTGGGTAAGTGACATTTTCCATATATATATATATATATATATATATATATATATATATATATATATATATATATATATATATATATATATATATATATATGACATACATTTTCTCTATATATCTATGCATCCTATACTACAGGCTAAAAATGCCACTTCCATTAGGTTTTCCTTTAATAAATCTCTTACCAATTTCAAAATCCCTGTTAAAAAAACAACAAAAAAACATAGAAAGTAGTGTGCACAGTCACAGCTTTTATTAAAGTGAAAACCTGAAAAAAAAATCCACAGCGACATTGGCCTATAGGCTGCATTTTAAAGCATAACCAAGAAAACTGCCACTGTGCCTTTAAGACTTCCAGGACCTCCTGTATCTCATTGTGTGTCAGAGGTGACTGTTAGGTGCCAGTTAAGTCAGTTCTTTTTTCTGGCTCCTTCAATGAGGATGCCTGAGCATTTGCACTTCACTTATCTGATTCCTAGTCAGTAAAATACCTTCAAAGAGTTACCATTCATTTGATGGTTTTAAGTTCCCCTACGTGCTGTTAACCTTTTTTTTCTGACTGGAAACTGTTTTCCAGCCAGTTTAAAAATGCCACCTTGTTCAACAAATGCCTTACCTGTGGCAGAAAAATGCCATTCTGACCCACACTCTGTGTGGTGTGGTTGCCTTCTTCTCACTGTCCTGACACCTGCTACCACTGTCAACATTTTTCAAAAAGAACTTTAAAGGACAGAGAAAAGAGCAGACTGCATTATACATGCTGGAGAGAGGAAATTTAAAAACTTCAAGAGGCCTTGTGGGTCAGAAACTTCCTTGAAAGAGCCCTCCTTTTTTCAACTCAAAGAAAGAGCAGAGAAATCTGATTAAAAGCATCATTCTCCACCATGGTCGAAGAGTAGACTGAGTGTCAAGGGAAATACTGGGATGTTCTCCTTCAGCCTCAGCTTTGTCGTCAAGGGCTCTGATGCAGTTGACATCAAGGAGACCGGCTGAATGATCTCAGTCGAGACAGAGAACATTGATGTCGAGACATCACTCCTATAAGCCAAGACATTTGCCGTCAAAGCACATGTTGCCAACTGGAGTCTTGACTTCACAACAGGTTGCACCGCAAACGCTGTTGAGCCACACGTGATCACACAGACGTTTGGCACTGGCTCGAGCTGCTGTCATTACGACGTCAAAATGATTATGGGTGTCACCAACGTCAAGGAAGAGGCGACATCATACTGAAACTCGGTCAGCGTCACACCCAAGGATGTCTTCTTCAAGAAGCCGTTCCTTCCCCCCACAAGTCACGATAACTGTAGTCTGCACTCATGCACCAACACTACACAGTCCTCAATTACAAAAACAGAGGGAAGCCCACCAAAGTCCAGGTTCTGAATACTCCCAAATGTACTTCCCAAATAGAGACATTGTGCATACTCCTTCGCATCCACGTGCTCCACCTGGTACAGTTTCTTCTGTCACTTGTGTCGAGATCCCAGGTGCCAAGATTGATGCCACAAAGATCTCAGAGTCCACTGGCTAGGTCTTCTAGAACCTGATTTGCTTGAATGAGGTCTAGATCTCTACATAGATAAACTCTAGACAGATATAGGCATTCTCACCGGTCCAGATCCCGCAAACGATATAGGATCCCTTCCTGGTCCACAACAGCTCGTTCTTCAATAAGAGATTATTCGCCCACACTGTTTGATTCACCACCAGCAAGGGTTTCTCCAGTGGATGGCCTCATTACCTTTAATGATATTCTTGTAAGAGCATCATCAAAATTGAACATTGACATTTCTTCTCCTCCTACTTCGTCCTCTGTCATCTTCGAAATACTCCATCATAGAGTGACCTCTAGACCTTTGCTTCCTCTGGTTGTGGGTCTTGTGGAACCAGCCATGCAAATTTTTTGAATGCCTGCTTGCCTCAATATGAGCTGTTCCTTCACGCATCCTTAAAAAAAACAAGATCAGCTTTTCCTACAAGCTGATCCTCCTCTGGATTCTGGGATCATTGCAGCAGCAAGGAAAGCTGATGCAACGGCATCCTTGTCCACTGTACGTCCAGACAAGGACAGTAAACACACTGATTCTGTAGGCAAGAAAATGTGTAACACTTTGGCATCCTGCATGAAAGTGGTGATTGTCTCTGCTTTATTGGGGCACTATGACAGAGCTCTTTGAGACTCATGTCTAGATTCACTGAAAAACTAACCAAGAGAGGACAGGTGAGATTGTGAAGAGATTCTGGAAGAGGGTGTGGTCTAGTTGCAAATCAGGTCATCAGTGCTGGTCCTCATACCTCCGGTCTCACAGCTCATGGATATGCTCATGGAATTTGCGCAACACGCTCATCTTGGCTCCGACTTAAGGGTCTCGAGCCAGAGGCCTAACAGAGGGTTCTAAATCTTCTGTTTATGGGCACTTCTCTCTTAGGAACACACGATATGGCGAAAGTGAAGATGGAACTAGATACCTTAAAAGCTGTGGGCCTCAAGAAGCTCAAGGAGTTCAGACGTGAATTAAAATCCTATGAAAGCAGGCCTTTCCAGCAGAGGGTTCAAACCCCTCACTGGTTTCAACACTCTCAGCAACAATCCAGGCCACACTACAGTCAACAAAGACCAGCAAGAGGAACCCATCAACTTCCTCTGCTAAAGCCCACCCAAAGGAATGAGCTGTGGCTTCCCCCATTCCTGTGTCCAGCTCCGGTGAGGGGAAGTATTATGAAACCTCTAAACGAGTGGAGAAAAATAACAAGGGACAAATGGGTATTGAACATTGTTCAGAATGGCTACTCTAATGGGTTCAAATCCCCTCCTCCTGCTACTCCTCAAATGATAAAATAGTCTCATCTACAAACTCTATTGCAAAAAAAGAAGTAAACACACTGCTCCATAAAGACGCCATAGAAGAGGTACCACGTCCCGAGTAAAGTAGAGGAGAGGATATATTCACGTTTTTTTCTGGTAAAGAAAAAAAGTCCAGCCTGAGAGTACAGACCAAAAATCAGGATGCTATCACTAGACTAAATCTACCCACTAGACCCATCTACACCTGTGGTGCCGGATGTGCTCCATAGATCTTCAGGATGCATACTTCCACATTTCGACGGCCAGGAAGTGTTGTCTTTTGGGGTCAAATCAGCTCATCGAAAGTTCAGTGCATGACAGTAGTAGCTGTATACCTGAGGAGGCAGAAAATATTCTTCTATCCTTACTTGGATGTTTGGCTAATCAGGAGCTACTTTCTGGCACTAACACAGCAACACTATCAGACCTGCTTGGAGACTTTGCAAGGCCTCAGATTGCAAGTAAATAAAAAAAAATCCACAAACATACCGACTCAACAGCTGCACTACTTTGGAGCAACTCTGGTTACAAACCTCGCAAAAGTGTATCCTTCGGAGGAGAGGTTATCCTCAATTGACATGAAGTGTCCAGACTTTTCATCCATCAGCCAGACAAGTTGCATACTTGGTTCAGTTGCTTCCTGCATCTTCATTGCCCCCAATGCCAGACTGCACATGAGACCGCTACAACAAGCACTGAAAAATCAGTGGTCTCAGTATCCCAACCCATGGGAAGACAGTAGTCATCACACAAGAAGCCAAGCAGTCACTCAAATAGTGAATGCAGAGCCAGCACTTGCTGATAGGAGTGCCTTTTAATCAGGAACTCTAAACACACTCTGATCACAGATGCTTCCCTCCAGGGTTGGGGAGCTCACATGGGGTCTCTACAAATCCAAGGACTGGTTGGACAAGAAACAGCTCTACCACATAAATATGCTGGAACGCCCCCCTCAGGCCCCCTTTCACTGGAGGATCAAGCCATCTGGAAATGGCTACTAGCAGGAAACCTACATTTCGGCTGTTCACCTACCAGGATCCCTGAACACCGAAGCAGACTCTTTAAGCCACACCTTCAGAGGCTCACAACTGGGTTCTCAACGAAATCATTCAAGATGTGAGTTGAACGTGGTTCTTTCAAAACTTATGGGTCCATCCCTTGAACCGATACATAAAGCTTCCTTACAGCATCTGACTTGGAAGACCGCTTTTCTAGTAGGTATTACTTTGGCACACAGTCAGTGAAATTCAGTCTTTGTGCCCGAGAGCCTTATACTGTCTTTCATGACAACTGGATTGTGATGCGGACTCATTCCAGGTTTTTCCCCAAGGTTGTATCTGATTTCCACATTAACAAGACAATTTCCACACCAGTGGAAACAGCATTATGCTCTCTAGATCTCAAAAGGTTTCTCAAATTTGACCTGGACAAAGCTAAGGACATCAGACAGTCTGATTGCCTGTTTGTAAACACAGGCACTGCTTCTTCCAAACAAACCATCTCAAGATGGATGGTTCCTTGCATTATGTTCACTTGTCAGTTGGCCAACAAACAATTGCCTGCCAGGCCCAAAACTCTCTCTACAAGGAGCAAGGCAGCAACAGCAGCCCTACTGAAGAATGTCCTCATTTCTGAGATTTGCAGCGCGGCAACTTGGAGATCGGTGCCTAGTTTCACAAGACATTACTGTGAAGATTCAGACACCAAGAAAGACACCCAAGTAGGGTAGACATCATTAGGAAAGCTGTTCAGTTAAAAGAGGTACGTATTGTGATGTATTCTCCATTTCGTTAGCAGCAGAGTGGGATGGGCTTGCTATTCTATTCAGCGCATATGACTATTGATGATGATCACCTGGAAGAGAAGGATATAGTTCTCTTCCACGAGAATCCTCATCAAAGTCATAAGCAACCCGTCCTCCTCCCCGGACAAATATTTCATGCAGCAGTCCATACATACCTCTGTTGTGTTCTTCATATTACTATAAAAAAGTACTGACCTAATAGTTACCTTTGAGGCATGGTGGGATACAGTAAGTCCTGGAGGTCTTATAGGCACGGTGCCAGTTCACTTGGTTATGCTTTAAAATGCAGCCTGTAGGCTAATAATAAGTGTGGAATTTTATTCCCTTTTTTCGCTTTAAAAAAAGCTCTGTGATTGTGCACACTACTCATGTTTTTTACAGAGATTTTGAGTTTGGTAGGAGATTTATTAAAGGAAAACCTAAAGGAAGTGGCATTTTTGCAGCCTGTAGTGTGTATAGGCTGCATAGATATATAGACACAATTAATGTCTTACACACACATTAGATAGATATTAGTGTGAGATGTGCTCTGGGGCCTCAGAGCATGGGTGGGAATATTCAGTGCTTATGACTTTGAGTATTCCCCAGGAAGAGAATTAGGATTACTGGTAAGCAACTTCTACTTCTTGCTCCCATTTCTTCCTTATAAGGTTAAAGTCAAGAAACTGACGCACTGTCTTAGACTTTCGGAAGCTCAACAGATACTTGAAAAAAACAATCCTTTCACATGATCATTGTCCAAGGCGTTTTACACCTTCTCAAACATGGGCGGCCCTAGACCTTCAAGATGCATATATCCATGTTCTGATTCTTCTAAAACATCGAAAGCTCTTGAGGTTCACGTTAGCTGGCACCTGCTACCAATTCAGAGTTTTCTCCTTTGGACCAAAGTTGGCCCCACATATTCACCAATTGTCTGGCCCCAGGGGCATTTCACCTAAGACAAAGGAATGCAGGTATTCCCATACCTGGGCGATTGGTTAATAAAAGCTCCAGTGTCTCAGAAAGCCACAGCAGATACAGCACCATGCCTCACTCTCTTCAAGAAACTAAGACTCACAGTAAACATGCAGAAATCATCTCTCATTCCAACAACACAATTGACTTTCCTAGGTGCAGTCCTAGATACAATGTGAGACAAAGCGTTTGCCTCATAGGAACGCCAGTGCAAGATTCAACACCTAGCCCAAGACCAGAGGAAAAGAATGTCCATTTCAGTCTGACTGTACAAATCACTGATCGCTGATCCTGAATTGCGGACTACACATGCATCCATTTGAGGAAGAACTGGACAAGCAATGAATATAGGTTCAAGGGTCATTCGACCACGTCATCCAAATCACAGTGACCATGGTAACATCACTGCAATGATGGTAGTCTTAGAATGGCAATGTTGCACAGGGACTAACATTTCTCTTCCATTTCTGGTAGACTGTCATAACAGATGCGTCCTTAGAGGAATAGTGCGCTCATCTCCAGGATCTTCATCAGTGGAAAATGAAACGTCTCTGAAAAGAAGATGCTTATAAATCTGCTGGAACTCAGAGCCATAGCTCTTGCTCTATTATCGTACATACCCAGAGTACCAGGCTCATCTTTACAAACAATGCCACCAGCATGCATTACATAAACAAGCAGAGAGGAACAAGCTCATCAGCCCTGTTGGAACAAGCGCAAGGAATTCGGGAATGGGCCCTGCAGCACCAGATACCGCTGAGGGTGGCACATGTACCTGGAACATCCGACATGTTAGCAGACATGTTGAGAAAGGCAACAACCAGCTGTCCCAAGTGGGTACTTGATCAGCAGGTTCTACAAACCATCTTCACTTGGTGGTGCAAACCAAATCTTCATCTGTATGCAACCAAGAACTGAAAATGCCAGTATTAAACAAACTGGCGTCACTAAGAGGAGTTGTGGTAGAATGTGTTTTCGATGAGATGGTCAAAGATCTTTGCTTACACTTTCCCCCGATCCCTTTAATACCAAGGATTCTCATAAAAATGGCGAGAACCATGCTGGATGATCCTCATTGCTCCACAATGGCCAAACTGTTCTGGTTCACAAAACTCCTACTTTTTTTGGAACAGGCACACATTCATCTGAAGCCCATTCCAACATTACTAACAATGAGCAACAGCCAGATATTTTATTCCAGTTCGACTTTACTACATTTGTCTGCCTGACTCCTGAGGTCCATGAATTCACAAATTTAAACATCCAGACGGACTGCAGGGAGATTTTGTCGACGGCCAGGACTGACTACTAATAAAGGGTATAAACTCAAGTGGAATCGTTCTGTTTCCGGTGCCAAGACAAGGGTGTACATCTGGTCTCCTCAACCCTGGGGCAGTTTGTACCGTATCTCCTACATTTGGCAAAATCTAGCCTTTCTCACTCATCAATTAAGGGCCACCTGGCGGCGATATCCCGCTTTTAAGAGATCAGATAAACTACCTTCTCTCTGGTCAGTGAGAATCATCACATAGTTCCTTAAGGGACTTTTCAGAGTTTTCCCTCCTGTGAGACAACCTCCTCTTACTTGATATCTCAATGCAGTATTGAGCTAATTAATGAAACCCCCATTTGAGCCAGTCCACAAAACTGAGTTAAAATATCTTGCATGGAAGACAGCACTACTTCTGGCATTAACAGCGGCAACAATGGTTAGTGACATACAAGTGTTTACCATAAGAGCCGTTCATTCAGTTCAAGCAGGACAGCATCGTACTAAGAACTAACCCTAAGTTCATACCAAAGATCCCTTCGGATTTACACCTAAATGAACCCATAGTGTACATACTTTCCTGTTCCTCAGACAATGCCAGAGATCTCCCCTTACATTATATGTTAAAAATACAGCAAATTGTACTTACACAGACCGAAACAGTTCCAAAAAAGGACCAGTTGTTTGTGGCTTACGTAAATTTAAGGAAAGGGTTTCCAGTGTCGAAACAGTCTAAAGCAAGATGGATTGCAACCACCATTCAATTCTGCCACAGAAAATCAGGAAAAGCCTTAACGCACAGAGTTAAGTCCCATTCCCACTAGCCTCTTTTTGACTACCAATACTCTTAGTTGGTGTGCCAATTCAACAGATATGCCGAACAGCAGCGTGGTCTAGCAAACACACCTTTATCCAGCATTACTACATGGATTCTGCTGACAAGTGATGCAGCAGTGGGACAAACAGTTTTATGCCATTTGTCTCACTGAGGTGAGCCAGTTCTATTTTTATACCATCTGCAATGTATTTGTTTTTATTTGCAAATGCTGACTAACTATTCTGATTCAAGCATGTGAATCTATGAAAGACATGTAACTGTAGTTCTCCAGTATTGGCAGCTTTCATAGGTTTACATGCAACCCATTCTCCTCCCCATAGAGACTCACCTTTGTTCCATACAATATGCCTTTCACTGCCTGATTGGCTGGCCTTTAGGTCTTTTTAAATGATACTAATAAGCTGTTAAAGTGAGTGTTTTTGACATTAACTTCTATGTAGATTTTTCTCTACCGCTTTCATTGGTACCGTGGGACTCTTCGAAGTTGGGAATGATTCAAGCATGTGAATCTATGAAATATACCAGTACAGGAGAACTTTAGTTACAGGTAAGTAGCTTATTTTCTCTCCAACACTTACAATAATGCATTTCACAGCCCCTTATAATTATCACCATACAGGTGAGTGTATATATTATATTTGATTGTTTTGGAGTATAATTAGATACATGCCTTGCAGTTACCAGGATTACTGTCCATGTGTCCCTAAGAAACGTACAAGACTCACACAGGTAGAAAAAGGAAGGTTCACCAATATTTACATGTTGAAATCCAAGTTCTTCTGTCCAAGTTACCTGTGGAAATTAATAAGCCTAGCAAATGTCACTCTAGTCTTCCATTTCCCATTGTAGGTTTCTTTGTCTTTTTGGCTGCAGAAACTACCTTTGTTATCTGTTAGAGATGGAGTTCAGGGTCAATGCAGTCCTGAATACCAGAATGGCACTTGGAAGATTGTGTTACAGGATTGGATGGAAAGAGTTTGAATCTAGAGTGATCCTTAGAATCTAATCTGAGCATTCAAGCCCACAGGTTATTGTTTATTTCCTGGTGGGTGATACTTCCCTTGCAGGAGGGAGCTGTCAGAAACTTAATGCATGTCGTGAGATACGCTGTCCTGGTAGGACAGGAAAACAGCTAGTCCACTGGACGGGGGGGGGGTCTAGATACATTCCCATTTTTCCTTTCGCTCCTTTCACTCAAACCTGATCCTTCTCCAAATCTTTTATTCTCAGTCGCTCACTTCTCAGTTCCATCCAGATCTTGTTTGTCTTCCAAAGTATTGTTATTTATTAACTGAATCTTTTTCTATTATTCCTTTTAGTGTCATCCAAAAGGTGCTAGGATAGATGTGTCTATCAATGAATGTTATGATGGCTCTTATGCAGGAAATCCTCAAGATATTCATCGTCAACCAGGATTTGCTTTTAGTCGTAATGGGCCTGTCAAAAGAACTCCCATCACACACATCCTGGTGTGCAGGTAGGCTTATCTGTTGAATGAAGTTTGAAGGGCTAGCCACATCTTGACACAGTTTTTAATTTTCCCTTATTTAATTTTGTGTTACGAAGTACTCTGTTTCCTTGACATTTGATGGGTGCATAATCTCCTTCACTCTGGCTTTCTCTGTAGCATTCCTACAGTCCTGACTGTGCCAAGGATAACTGGGTTTGAGGAATGCAATTTCTACAGTAGGTCTTCCAAGATATTTCACTCTGATGCTTAGCTGGAGTTCAGAAGTAACCACCCATATGCATGTGTCTTTAAGTGAGTGTAAAAAGTTAGGGTAGGATAGTAAACAACATCTAAAGTTGGCAAGACCTTTCAATTAAATAGGTCTTCCTGCAGAGTTATGTTTGAAATCTCCCCAGGCTTCCTAATGGATCCAAAACATTTACATCAATGCTCCATGCTGCTTACAGAGGTGCTCCACCCTTGATTTAGAAACTAAATGGGCCAAACCTTTGCTGGTGATGTCAGTTTCGTTGTTTTCTGTGCTGTCTGTTGGAATTAGAATCTTGAAGGATATATTTGTGCCTTTTGTCTATAATTTTGTATTCCAAGCCATATTGCTTAAATCTTATGAGGCCTCCAAAAGGCCTACGTTGATGTCAAACCCGAACAGGTTTGCTTTGTTGTGAAGCCCCAAGGCTGAGATAGATATATATATATAATCTTTTTTTTTTTTTTTACTTCATCCTGCCAAGAGAGGATTTTGAAATAGCGTTCTTCCAAGGCGTTCCTTCCCTCATCCTGGAGTCTGTCTCCCTTCAATGAAGATCAATATAGGTATAGTTTTAGATGCCAGAAACATAAAATGCATCATTCTTCCCAGTCACGTCATAAAAGGAAGCCAGGGAAGAAGAAATGTTATCTTAAGACTTCCATGGAATTGTCTAACAATTCTGAGGTTAGTCCATGGGTTTATAAGTTGTACCCCTTGCCGCAGGTAATTTTCTCTACTTCTACTTGGAAAGTAGTTCTTGTGGCACAACTGGAGAAAACCATGCTGCTAATTTTCAATACCGCTGTCATGTTCAGGATCTATTATTGGCACAGCAAAAGCCATTGCAAAAGGATTCAGCCACATCGCTAATGACGTAACTGTACAACATAATAGATATACTGCATGAATTACTCTGCTTTCAAATACATTGGATTAGCAACGTTACACATCTTGGCTTTCTGCATATGATTGTTGATACATGTTCTGCCTCAACCATGTTATTTGAACACATTTTAACTTCATAAAGAATTAAATATAATTAACTTTAGTTGGAACAAAGTTTTATGTCTTATGACTTTGACGTTTCTCACGCCTTGTGAGACTTGTCAAAATTAACTGTGTGCTTTAGGGACTAGTTTCCCACATTGCGGAAGTAGCAAAACAGTTATCTTTTACTCCACTGTTAAGTTTAAGGTTGCCCCAGGGACCTGGTAGAACATGAGACAGGACTCCGCTAACTTTGGTGCCTGCACTACAGCTGTCAACTACGTATAATCCACCTGATTCCAGTTAAATACATCGGACTGTGCATTACTCGTAATGTTTTTAAAAAAAAATGTTTTAGAAGATGTGTAGGAAGTTGGCTCTGTATGCACTATTTCAAAGTAAGGAATAGTATGCACAGAGTCCAAGGGTTCCCCTTAGAGGTAAGATAGTGGCAAAAAGAGATAATACTAATGCTCTATTTTGTGGTAGTGTGGTCGAGCAGTAGGCTTATCCAAGGAGTAGTGTTAAGCATTTGTTGTACATACACACAGGCAATAAATGAGGAACACACACTCAGAGACAATTCCAGGCCAATAGGTTTTGTTATAGAAAAATATATTTTCTTAGTTTATTTTAAGAACCACAGGTTCAAATTCTACATGTAATATCTCATTTGAAAGGTATTGCAGGTAAGTACTTCAGGAACTTTAAATCATTACATTAGCATGTATACTTTTTATATAAAACACAATAAGCTGTTTTAAAAGTGGACACTTAGTGCAATTTTCACAGTTCCTGGGGGAGGTAAGTTTTGTTAGTTTTGTCAGGTAAGTAAATCACTTACAAGTCTCAGGTTTGGGTCCAAGGTAGCCCACCGTTGGGGGTTCAGGGCAACCCCAAAGTTATCACACCAGCAGCTCAGAGCCGGTCAGGTGCAGAGGTCAAAGAGGTGCCCAAAACGCATAGGCTTCAATGGAGAGAAGGGGGTGCCCCGGTTCCGGTCTGCCAGCAGGTAAGTACCCGCGTCTTCGGAGGGCAGACCAGGGGGGTTTTGTAGGGCACCGGGGGGGACACAAGTCAGCACAAAAAGTACACCCTCAGCAGCACGGGGGCGGCCGGGTGCAGTGTGCAAACACGCGTCGGGTTGTCAATGGTTTTCAATGAGAGATCAAGGGATCTCTTTAGCGTCGCAGGCAGGCAAGGGGGGGGCTCCTCGGGGTAGCCACCACCTGGGCAAGGGAGAGGGCCTCCTGGGGGTCACTCCTGCACAGGAGTTCCGTTCCTTTCGGTGCTGGGGGCTGCGGGTGCAGAGTCTTTTCCAGCCGTCGGGAAAGGGAGTTCAGGCAGTCGCGGTCAGGGGGAGCCTCGGGATTCCCTCTGCAGGTGTCGCTGTGGGGGCTCAGGGGGGACAACTTTGGTTACTCACGGACTCGGAGTCGCCGGAGGGTCCTCCCTGAGGTGTTGGTTCTCCACCAGTCGAGTCGGGGTCGCCGGGTGCAGTGTTGCAAGTCTCACGCTTCTTGCGGGGAGTTGCAGGGGTCTTTAAATCTGCTCCTTGAAACAAAGTTGCAGTTCTTTTGGAGCAGTGCCGCTGTCCTCTGGAGTTTCTTGGTCTCTTGGAAGCAGGGCAGTCCTCTGAGGATTCAGAGGTCGCTGGTCCTGGAGAAAGCGTCGCTGGAGCAGGGTTCTTTAGAAGGCAGGAGACAGGCCGGTAGGACTGGGGCCAAAGCAGTTGGTGTCTTCTTTCTTCTTCTGCAGGGGTTTTCAGCTCAGCAGTCTTCTTCTTCGGTAAGTTGCAGGAATCTAAATTCTTAGGTTCAGGGAAGCCCTTAAATACTCAATTTAAGGGCGTGTTTAGGTCTGGGGGGTTAGTAGCTAATGGCTACTAGCCCTGAGGGTGGGTACACCCTCTTTGTGCCTCCTCCCAAGGGGAGGGGGTCACATCCCTAATCCTATTGGGGAATCCTCCATCTACAAGATGGAGGATTTCTAAAAGTTAGTCACTTCAGCTCAGGACACCTTAGGGGCTGTCTTGACTGGCCAGTGACTCCTCCTTGTTATTCTCATTATTTTCTCCGGCCTTGCCGCCAAAAGTGGGTGCCGTGGCAGCAGGGGGCGGGCAACTCCACTAGCTGGCGTGTCCTGCGGTGCTGGCACAAAGGGGTGAGCCTTTGAGGCTCACCGCCAGGTGTGACAGCTCCTGCCTGGGGGAGGTGTTAGCATCTCCGCCCAGTGCAGGCTTTGTTACTGGCCTCAGAGTGACAAAGGCACCCTCCCCATGGGGCCAGCAACATGTCTCGGTTGTGGCAGGCTGCTGGAACTAGTCAGCCTACACAGATAGTCGGTTAAGGTTTCAGGGGGCACCTCTAAGGTGCCCTCTGGGGTGTATTTCACAATAAAATGTATACTGGCATCAGTGTGCATTTATTGTGCTGAGAAGTTTGATACCAAACTTCCCAGTTTTCAGTGTAGCCATTATGGTGCTGTGGAGTCCGTGTTTGACAGCCTCCCAGACCATATACTCTTATGGCTACCCTGCACTTACAATGTCTAAGGTTGAGCTTAGACACTGTAGGGGCACTGTACTCATGTACTGGTGCCCTCACCTATGGTATAGTGCACCCTGCCTTAGGGCTGTAAGGCCTACTAGAGGGGTGACTTATCTATACTGCATAGGCAGTGTGAGGTTGGCATGGCACCCTGAGGGGAGTGCCATGTCGACTTACTTGTTTAGTTCTCACCAGCACACACAAGCTGGTAAGCAGTGTGTCTGTGCTGAGTGAGGGGTCCCCAGGGTGGCATAAGATATGCTGCAGCCCCTAGAGACCTTCCCTGGCATCAGGGCCCTTGGTACCAGGGGTACCAGTTACAAGGGACTTACCTGGATGCCAGGGTGTGCCAATTGTGGAATCAAAAGTACAGGTTAGGGAAAGAACACTGGTGCTGGGGTCTGGTTAGCAGGCCTCAGCACACTTTCAATTCAAAACATAGCATCAGCAAAGGCAAAAGTCAGGGGGTAACCATGCCAAGGAGGCATTTCCTTACAATATGGCAAGATGCAAGTTGGTTTCTATGCTCCTTAGTTTTTCTCAGGTTAAAGGCTTGTGTTTGGTCGTACTCTGATGCCTTGCGTGTTCCCTAATTTACCTTCAGCACACCATTGTGGTGGATACCTTCTCTAAAATGTACATTCAGGGATATGGTCCCCCTACCTCCAACAAAAAAGGACAGATTTCAGGGGAGATATTGGCCCCTTGTGTAACAATCCATGTTAAATGTATGTGTTTACATTGAAGAGACATGGCAAGCACAACAGCCCGGGTAATATACAAAAACAACATATGTAGTACCACTAAACATGAGAACAGAAACAGGAACCACCCACCCACTTGTATAACTTCCATATTTTGTGTAAGGAATTTCTGCAGTGGCTACTCGAAACAAATATTAGAATAGTCATAACGAGAATGAATAGGGAAGGAGAAGTGGGGTGGTTTAGTATTAAGGGACCAATAGAACTATCCCCCAGAGGGCCAGCAACATGGGTCACCGCGCTGTCTCAGTATGCGGCTCCTCCCCCCCTCCTAGCATGAAAGCTAAAGGATTAAACTGAATCAAACAGATAGGTGTAGTCTAGTCAGCTGCAACCTAATGACAGAAGAACAAAAAACAAGTTTATTGTAGTTCATTGTATATATAACTTCTCCATCTTTGGATGCTTCATACATTCACATGTGAGTCATTGTCAGTCATCAGGCTGGGAATCCTTGGTAATCCTAAATAGCATTAAAGAGTGCCAAAATGGCCAAAGGCCTCAAGTTCAATCAGTCGACCTGTAAAGTGAAGCTTGTCACCAGTGAGAGTATCCAGGCTCTGGCAGGGTCCAGAGTCCCATTTGAAGAGTCAGATTTTCAGCGTACTACAGAACTCCTGTAGAGATGGGGAGGTCCAGACATGCAGAGGGAGGCTGTTCCAGGGTTTGGCTGCGAGGTAGGAGCGTCCTCCTGCTCTGCTGTGTTGTATGTGGGGGGTATGGGCCAGTCCAAGGAAGGCGAAGTGGAGGTGTCTAGAGTGTTTGTGGAATCTCAACTGTTTATTGATGTAGGTGGTCTTAGTCATGCAGGGCCTTGAACGAATGGGTGAGGAGTTTGAACTGGTGTCTCTTCTTATCCGTAAGTCATTGGAATTTTTTGAGTTGGGGGGGGGGGGGGGGGGAGAATCATGGGGGAGGGTGCGATGAGGGAGACCCAGGATGAGTCTTGGTGCAGCGTTCTGGAAGGTCTGTATTCTTCTAACAAGGTTGGCCTCGATTCCTAAGTCAAAGGTGTTTCTGTAGTCCAGTCGACCGTTGACGAGAGCTTGGGTGATGGTACGTCTCACATTTTGGGGAAGCAACTTGACAGTTTAAAAAAAAACATGCGCAGGATGAAGCAGGAGGATGACACTGAGCTGGGTTGGAACCTCATGGTGAGTTTGCTGTGCTGGATGATTTCAAGATTTTGCTGCCGAAGATCAACACTTAAGTCTTATTTTTGTTGAACTTCAGGTAGTTATTACTCATCCAGTTGGCGACTCTAGTCATGCATTGGTGGAAGTTGGTTCTTTCAGTGGTGGAGTCTTTGGCGAGGGAGAGGTTGAGTTTCGTGTCTGCAGCATAGGATATAATGTTGAGGTTGTGGGAGCAGACTATGTTGGCAAGGGGAGACTGAGTGATGAGCCTTTAGGAATTCTGCATATTGGTTTGGAGGTGAAGGGTGGAAGGTGGACTTGTGTTCTGTCGGTGACTAAGGAGGTGGTCCTTGGATGCCTATGTCATAAATTCTGATAATGAGCGTGTGGTGGGAGATGTTGTCAAAGACTACTGAGGGATCTAGCAGGATAAGGGCAGCTGTCTCTTTGTTGAGGAGGGCCCAGATGTCATCTGTAGCCACAGTCAGGGCTGTGTCAGTGCTATTGTTGCTGCAGAATCCAGATTGGGAGTCGTTCAGGACTTGGTTGCATTCCAGGTAGATGGTGAGCTGATGGCTTTTTCAATGTTTCTGGCTGGGAAAGGGAGCATTGAGGTGGGTCTTTAGTTGCTGAGTTTGTTAGAGTCCACTGGAGGTTTCTTTAGCACGTTTTTGATTTCTGCATGCTTCCAGTATTCTGGGAAGGTGGCAGAATCCATTGAGGTGTTGAGTAGAGTGGAAAGTTCAAGCTTTAGTTCAAGTCCGATCCTGCATGCTCCTAGGTTGAAGATGTGGTGGAGGCATGGGTCAGGTGGGGCCTCTGAGTGGATGGATTTCATGATGGTGTCCTGAGTAGTGAGGTTGTTACCCTTGGCATGGTTGGTTGAGTGGTGGAGTTGGGGGGTGTGTGTAGGTATGGCCATTGGAAAAGTCTTCAGGCTTGAGTTGGTGGTTGAAATGTGTGTAGATTTTGTCATGGAAGAAATCTGCAAGGCTGTTGCATAGTTTCTGAGTGGGAGAGATGTTGCTTGTCGCCATTGTGCAGTTGACAAATTCTTTCACTATGCAGAAGAGCTCCTTACTGTCAGGATTAGCGTCTATGCACATTGGCAGGGCTTTTTAAATTTTTGGCTCATATAGTTGTCGGAGATAGAGATTGAGTGCTGTTTTGTAGGCTATTCTGTCAGCTGGATCTTTGTGTGCCACCTTCTCTGGAGGTGCTTCAGGTGGTGCTTGGGTGACCTGAGGGTTTGGATTTACCAGCTGGCTTGCTTGGTGTATCTTCTGAGTTATTGTTCTTGATGGGGGTGGTGATATAAGTGCAGTCAGTGCACCACGTGTTGACACATGTTGTTGTAGTGTTAAGGCTGGTTGAGGGCGAGGCTGCTGGTCCATTCGGTCTTTGAGGCCTTGTTCTAGCTGCGACATTATTAAAAAAAACAAGAAATGTTCTACTTTAAGACAACTACGTAAAATAAAAGAAATCCTGGATTTTTTTTCCTGAACTGGGTCTAGAACATCAAATGCCAACTCCTATATTTTCCCATGAAAAAACGTATTCCGACAAATGCTTAAAACTTCATGAGCGTAAGTTTGCTCACGAAACTTCTCTGAGCCCTCAAACTAATTTTCTGATTTCATTCAGTTGTGGAGAGGATGTGGCCTATCGGCCAGAGTTGCCTACTTCGTAACTGGGTGACCAGGCTTGAGTTTGGCATCAGTTTAACATCTTGGGATTCTGCGCAAATCACTCAATCTCCCTGTGCCTCAAAAAAAACTAAAATGATTGTGTCCTTGTGCAGTTAAAGTGGTGCTCATGTAATGCACACCAGTGCTATTGGCAGTGATATTACTGGTGTCACCTATGACTGTGTTGACCTTACCAACAACTAGATCATCTTCATCGGCACTAGCTTCATTGTCGAGGACACTATCGATGGTCACACAATCATAGACGTCTGATGTCGAGAGTGTTAAAAACATCATCCACAACATTGTCAAGGATGTCCCTGTTATTGACTTCAACACAGTCTACATTTTCTCCACACCGATCACAATAATAAGGTTCTTAATCACCATTTTCTTTTTATACCCTCCAACACAACGTTGGATACATTTTTACTGAACTTACAAGCCTTGCAGTGTCCACTCGCAGGGTCTGCTCCAAAAGGAGGACATAGAGGATGTCCCTCGTTCCCAAAAGTAAAAAAGTACGTCCCAGTTACAGACTGAAGAACAATACCAAATCTGCAAAATCTTGGTCTCCAGATCAATTTGAAAAGGTCTGTATAAAAGCCAACCCAAAAGCTGCATTATCTTAGTGTTACATTCTCAGTCTGAAGTGTTACAGTCTCATCCTCATCAGTCATAAACAACCCCCTGCCTCCCCCGACAAATAATTAATGCAGCATCTTATACATAATCAGAGTTAAAGTGAAGACTAAACCGGTTGTCTCAAAGCACTTTGGAACAGCAGACTGTAGGTCTAATGTTCTAAATGAAATTAACTTGAAAGAAACATGCTGCAAGACTTTAGTTTGGCAAAACACTTAAGGCCACTTGATGGCACATCAAATGCTGTTTTTAAAGAGACGGTCTGCTTTGGAAAGTTGAGAGAAATGCATCTATCTCAGAAGGAAATTCTCTTAATTTTGCAATGGCTTTTGTGTAAAAAAAAAAAAAAAGAAAGAAAAAGCTGGCTTTTTACAAAAGAGGCAATTTATTTTTCTCTTTAAATCGCTAAATCCTCAAGGGTTTTGGTATGCGCCAGATTTTGAAGGTGATGACCTAGATAAAGATGACTACCACAACTGTGATTCTCTCATAGGGGATTTCAATGTATAGTCCTAAGCACTGAATAGTCCCGCCCATGTGTACCCGGGAGTACTACTTTAAAATATATCTTTTTAAATGGAGATTTTCACCTTTCTTCAGGAAGGATTGTAAAGACACTTAAGAAATAGACAAATAATGCAGCCTATGTACACTGGCTACCCTGGCCGAAGTCGTTCTCAAGTCAAAAAAGGGCCAGTACAATATAATGACATTAATTTGTAACAGCATAAATCTCCGTTACAAACCTTTTTCTTTTTATATGATAGAGATGAAGACGAATAGGACAGGGTAGCCCCATAGGCTGCCATCATATGGCGAAAAAAGAGGCTGTGCCTGTAAGAATTCAGAGACCACAGTATCCCATCATGCACAGCTGATGAGTTGCTGTAGTTCTTTTTTCCGGCTCTTGCTGACAGGACTCTGGAGCATTGAGTTTGGCAATTTTTTTTTTTTTTTCAAGAAAATTCACCTATGAATTTTACTGATAACAGATACACTCGAAGTCCTTGGTCTTCCCCTGCCTTTTTCTGTCAGTTACTGACAGGAATTTGTATTTTTGGCCCAAAAAATGCCTTCTATTAGAGAAGTACCCAGGCTGTGGGCGAAAAAAGGCCAAGACACATCCTCAGAGTATGTATTCTCTCTCTTCAAGATACTTATTTTCCTGACATTTGCCATACTTGCAGAACCTTTTCAGGGTACACAGGGGTGAGAAAAGTAGAAGACTCAATCAGCAAGTGGGACGTCCGGGCAAGGAGAGGGTCCGTCCACTACTAGGGCTCTGTCATCTGTCTCTAGAGGCATCCCAGACAGAAAAGGAGTGAAAAAACGAATCGGTCGACGTCAATAAGAGGTGCAGCACTGACCGGTTCGCTGTTTAACTATGGGTCGACATTGAGGAAGTGCTGTAGCTCGGTATCAACACAATGGGTACCAGTGTCAATGACAACATTGTCATCCCACAGACATCGATCAACTTCGAGAAGCCTAAGGTCACCTCACCGTTCTGTCGATCTTTATCGGTGTAAACACATCAGTCGATCAATGACATGGTCGCTGTCAGGAAGCGAGCACAAAAATACAGATCTACAGTTTGCCAGGCGGTATTCTCGAATCTACTCCCTGTCATGGGATGCACAGCTGATTCTCTGCTAGTGCCATCTCTGCTTCCTCTACAGCCTGCTCCACCACCTGTAGCACAAAAGACCCAGATCTTTCACATCATCCTTCACGTCAATCCTCCAGACGGTCAATATAGTTCAAGGCGCTCATCTGCATCATCAACGCACTCACACCATCGACACCATTCAGAAAGGTCTTGATCCAGACAAACCATTGAGACCTCCTCTACAGGTACTGGGAGATATTCACTAACCCACTCAGACTCCCCACCTCCACGCATTTCATCTGCGGATGACATTTCTACTTTTCAAGAAGTTTTGGTCAGGGGTGCTTACAAATTAAACATTCCGATGTCCACCCCAGCACCGACATTGGTCATCTTTGAGACCGTGCAACATAGGTCATCCTCACATCCTTTGCTGCCTCTACTTTTAGGTCTCTTAGAACCTGCGTGGGACCTCTTCACTCCATCAGTCAAGCCAGCTCCTTCAAGGCTTCAGAAGAAGCAACATCCCCTGGAGCAGGACCTGCTCGTCTTCCGTAGGGACCCACCGCCAGACTTGCTTTTTGTAGTGACTGCAAAGAAATAAAATGCCATTGCTCCTGCTTCCACAGTTCCACCGGCAAAGAGTCACAAACTAGACACTCGGGTCGGAAGGTCTGCAGTACTGCAGCCACCACAATGAAGACTGCAAGCACCACTGCCTTATTAGACCGATACGACCGAGCTCTCTGGGAAGCACTGCAACTGTTCGTAGAACATCTCCCTAGAGACAGGAGAGAAGACTTTTGTGAAATTCTCACTGAAGTGCTAATGGTTCAAGTCAAGTCATTAGGGCAGCAGCGGATGCCTCTCTGCACATATACTGCCACAGCGTCTTTCTACGATTGCATTCTTGGATTCGTCTTACCGCTCAAGCCAGAATCACAACTGACAATTCTCAATTTACTATTTTCTAGTACTTCCCTCATTGGCACTCACTGTAGGAAGCTGGCCGGGTGTGTGGTGGACACCTGTGGTGCTGGCACCTTATACAAGGCCAAGGCAAACCCTATTAGTGAATGAAGACCGTGTCTAGGATGCCAAGGCTCTCTAGAGGTAACTGTGGATGAGCAGCACTTGCAATACCACAGCAGTCACACAGCAACTTATCACACCTGAAAGGAACCACACAGTGTTACAAAAATAAAGGTACTTTATTACATTAGCACTGAACTAGATAACTTCTAGGCATTCCCCCAACTGGAGATAAGTACACATTATATACATATATATATATATATATATATATATATATATATATATATATATATATAGGAAACAACAAGCATTGGCAAGAAACTATAGAAAATAGCTAGGGCCCTAGAGGAGTGCCAAACCATAAACTAAAATAGTGAAATGCAAAGTGAATTCCCCCACCCAAGACTATGGGAGAACACGGGATCCCAAGAGGTGAGCACCTAAGTGGCGACCAGGAGAGCAGAGGTAAGTACATGGTCTTCCCAAGGACTAGAAAGAGGATTCAGAAAATGAACTTTGCAAGAACCGGACCACACCAGAGAAACCCAAAGGTGGATTTTGGAAGAAGAGGACCTATAAAAGTAGGTGACCGTCCAGTCCACAATGGAGTGTCTAGTCAGGGCATAAGTGGATGAAGATCTGGGTTGACGAGGGAAGATGAAGATCAGATTTGGAGTCCAGGAGCTGCAAAGAAGTCCTTGGAGTTGTGCAGGTGATGTCCCACGTTGGTCACCAAGGTTGCAGTCGGTCAGTGTTCAGGAGGACCACCAACAAGCCTTCGCAAATGCAAATTGGAGCACAAGAAGAGTTGCAAGGCTGAAGAGGTCCAGCAAGGTCCAGAGGACTCGACCATTGGAGGGAAATTCGGGCTGACCCCCAGCAGTCAGGAGAGCCAGGAGAAGCAGACAAACCACTGGCAGCAGGCACAGTAAGTTGTCGTTATACCCAATCAGCACACCTGGAGAGGACTCTCACGTTGCTGGAAGGATGAAGTGCTGGAAGCTGGGGCTACTTGGAACCTGAAGATCCCTTGGAGCAGGAGTCAACAAGCCTTGGTTGCTGCAAGAGTCACAGTGCACAGGGGTACTGTCCTGCAGGGAGAGGCAAGGGCCCACTGTCTCCCAAAATGGACAGAGGGCAGAGAGGACCAAGGGGATCACTCGGGACCACCACTTGTGTTGCAGGATCCATGCAGTTCCAGAGGAGGGCAGATCCATGCAGCTGGATGTCGTTGCTGTAGGTGCCTGATGATGCAGGGGAGTGACTTCTTCATTCCAAGAGAGATTCCTTCTTGCTTCTTGGTGCAGCTGAAGTCTTGCCGACCCCAAAGGATGCACAGCCGTGGAAATGTCGCAATTACTGGATGGAGCCGTGGAAACAATGTTGCAAGGCGAGGTCGTCTAGGGAGTTGCAGGCTTGTTTGGTTCCTGTGAATTTCAGCAGCAGTTCCATTGGCAAGGAACAGATGAGGTTGATGCAGAGGATAGTCCTGATAGTCTTGCACGCCGAATCTGGTGACCCACCAGCAAGGGAGTCCCCAAATAGCCCTAAGAGAGGATTTGGCCACTTTGCATGGTGACCACCTATCAGAGGTAGTCACTGACGTCACCTGCCTGACCTGGCCACTCAAGATGCTTGCAGGGGTCTATGCACATCTTGGTTTCAAAATGGCAGAATCAAATGGCCATCTAGAGGAGTTCAGGGCACCGCCACTGGGTGGTGATGTTCAGGGGAGTGGTCACTCCCCTTTCCTTTGTCGAGATTTGCATCATAGCAGGGACCAGGGGTCCTTGGACTGGTGCAAACCGGTTTATTCTAGGAGGGCATCAAATGTGCAAAGCTACCCCTGCCCAGCCTTGCAACACCTATTTCCAAGGGAGAGGGTGTTGCCCCCTTTCCCCACAGGAAATCCTTTGTTCTGCCTTCCCCTGCCTGAGCTGGTCAAGCAGTAAGAGGGCAGAAACCTATATGAGGGTAAAACTGCGGAAGACAGGTATGAGCAATACCAAGGGGAGAGGGGGGAAGTGCATTGAATCATGCCACCAATACTGGCATTCGTATTGGGATATGATTCTGACATGTTTGACAACTAACATGCCCAGGTTCGGAGTTACTATTTTACAGGTAGTGAGTGACATGTGGCCAGTACATGGGTAAAATGGCTTCTCCACACTTAGGAAGTCCAGTGCATTGGAACTAGAGTTCGTAGGGTCACCTGTGCATATGCAAGGGTGCCCACCCACACATTAACCTGTACCCTGCCATTTGGGCTTGAAGGACCTACCATAGGGGTGACTTACAATGACCTGGTGTATGCTCCTTTTCACGCAGGCTGCAGTGGGAGGCCTGCAGACACATTTTACATGGGTTCCCATTTGTGGTATAATACATGCTGCAGCCCATGGGGGACCCTTGGTGCCCCAATGCCCTAGATACCCAAGTACCATATACTAGGGACTTATAAGGGGGCACCAGTATGCCAGTTGTGGAGTGCATAAAGGTCCAAGGTATCCACATTTGGAGGGAAAGAGCACAATCACTGTGGCCCTGGTTAGCAGGATCCCTGTGAAAACAGTGTAATCACACTGATAGGCAAAAAGTGAGGGTAACCATGCCAAAAAGAGGGTACTCTCCTACACTTATATCAATGATGAGATGGTAAGGATGAAGGCAGAGATGGAGATCCTAAAAGCTTAGAGAAGCCTAAAGAGCCAAGAAAATATTTCAGACATTCCAGTGCCATTTTACATCACAGAGGTTTCAGATCCCTCCTTGGTATTAGGTTTGCCAGCAAACTGGTACACAGTCTCAACATTACCAACGATCCTACCAACCCTATGACAGAAAGCAGTATAGAGGAAGATCAAGTCAGAGACCAGCTCAGGGAGGCAAGCATCCATCATCAAAACCCTGAATAATTTCTTCCACCCTCTTGCGTTACCCATTCTGGTAGGGGGGAGCATCCAATATTACCTGGAAGAGTGGCAAAACATCATGCAAGACGCCTGGTGTAGGAAGTTGGCTCGGTATGCACTATTTCAAAGTAAGGAATAGTATGCACAGAATCCAAGGGTTCCCCTTAGAGGTAAGATAGTGGCAAAAAGAGATACTACTAATGCTCTATTTTGTGGTAGTGTGGTCGAGCAGTAGGCTTATCAAAGGAGTAGTGTTAAGCATTTGTTGTACATACACACAGGCAATAAATGAGGAACACACACTCAGAGACAAATCCAGCCAATAGGTTTTGTTATAGAAAAATATCTTTTCTTAGTTTATTTTAAGAACCACAGGTTCAAATTCTACATGTAATATCTCATTTGAAAGGTATTGCAGGTAAGTACTTCAGAAACTTTAAATCATTACAGTAGCATGAATACTTATCCCATAAAACACAATAAGCTGTTTTAAAAGTGGACACTTAGTGCAATTTTCACAGTTCCTGGGGGAGGTAAGTTTTTGTTAGATTTCACAGGTAAGTAAGTCACTTACAGGTTTCAGTTTTTGGTCCAAGGTAGCCCACCGTTGGGGGTTCAGAGCAACCCCAAAGTTACCACACCAGCAGCTCAGGGCCGGTCAGGTGCAGAGGTCAAAGAGGTGCCTAAAACGCATAGGCTGCAATGGAGAGAAGGGGGTGCCCCGGTTCCGGTCTGCCAGCAGGTAAGTACCTGCGTCTTCGGAGGGCAGACCAGGGGGGTTTTGTAGGGCACCGGGGGGGACACAAGTCAGCACAAAAAGTACACCCTCAGCAGCGCGGGGGCGGCCGGGTGTAGTGTGCAAACACGCGTCGGGTTTTCAATGGTTTCCTATGAGAGATCAAGGGATCTCTTCAGCGTTGCAGGCAGGCAAAGGGGGGGCTCCTCGGGGTAGCCACCACCTGGGCAAGGGAGAGGGCTTCCTGGGGGTCACTCCTGCACAGGAGTTCCGTTCCTTTAGGTGCTGCGGGTGCAGGGTCTTTTCCATCCGTCGGGAAATGGAGTTCAGGCAGTCGCGGTCAGGGGGAGCCTCGGGATTCCCTCTGCAGGCGTCGCTGTGGGGGTTCAGGGGGGACAACTTTGGTTACTCACGGACTCGGAGTCGCCGGAGGGTCCTCCCTGAGGTGTTGGTTCTCCACCAGTCGAGTCGGGGTCGACGGGTGCAGTGTTGCAAGTCTCACGCTTCTTGCGGGGAGTTGCCGGGGTCTTTAAAGCTGCTCCTTGAAACAAAGTTGCAGTTCTTTTGGAGCAGTGCCGCTGTCCTCTGGAGTTTCTTGGTCTCTTGGAAGTAGGGCAGTCCTCTGAGGATTCAGAGGTCGCTGGTCCTGGAGAAAGCGTCGCTGGAGCAGGGTTCTTTAGAAGGCAGGAGACAGGCCGGTAGGACTGGGGCCAAAGCAGTTGGTGTCTTCTTTCTTCTTCTGCAGGGGTTTTCAGCTCAGCAGTCTTCTTCTTCGGTAAGTTGCAGGAATCTAAATTCTTAGGTTCAGGGGAGCCCTTAAATACTAAATTTAAGGGCGTGTTTAGGTCTGGGGGGTTAGTAGCCAATGGCTACTAGCCCTGAGGGTGGGTACACCCTCTTTGTGCCTCCTCCCAAGGGGAGGGGGTCACATCCCTAATCCTATTGGGGAATCCTCCATCTGCAAGATGGAGGATTTCTAAAAGTTAGTCACTTCAGCTCAGGACACCTTAGGGGCTGTCCTGACTGGCCAGTGACTCCTCCTTGTTATTCCCATTATTTTCTCCGGCCTTGCTGCCAAAAGTGGGGGCCGTGGCCGGAGGGGGCGGGCAACTCCACTAGCTGGAGTGTCCTGCGGTGCTGGCACAAAGGGGTGAGCCTTTGAGGCTCACCGCCAGGTGTGACAGCTTCTGCCTGGGGGAGGTGTTAGCATCTCCACCCAGTGCAGGCTTTGTTACTGGCCTCAGAGTGACAAAGGCACTCTCCCCATGGGGCCAGCAACATGTCTCGGTTGTGGCAGGCTGTTGGAACCAGTCAGCCTACACAGATAGTCGGTTAAGGTTTCAGGGGGCACCTCTGAGGTGCCCTCTGGGGTGTATTTCACAATAAAAGGTACACTGGCATCAGTGTGCATTTATTGTGCTGAGAAGTTTGATACCAAACTTCCCAGTTTTCAGTGTAGCCATTATGGTGCTGTGGAGTCCGTGTTTGACAGACTCCCAGACCATATACTCTTATGGCTACCCTGCACTTACAATGTCTAAGGTTTGGCTTAGACACTGTAGGGGCACAGTACTCATGTACTGGTGCCCTCACCTATGGTATAGTGCACCCTGCCTTAGGGCTGTAAGGCCTACTAGAGGGGTGACTTATCTATACTGCATAGGCAGTGTGAGGTTGGCATGGCACCCTGAGGGGAGTGCCATGTCGACTTAATTGTTTTGTTCTTACCAGCACACACAAGCTGGTAAGCAGTGTGTCTGTGCTGAGTGAGGGGTCCCCAGGGTGGCATAAGATATGCTGCAGCCCTTAGAGACCTTCCCTGGCTTCAGGGCCCTTGGTACCAGGGGTACCAGTTACAAGGGACTTACCTGGATGCCAGGGTTTGCCAATTGTGGAATCAAAAGTACAGGTTAGGGAAAGAACACTGGTGCTGGGGCCTGGTTAGCAGGCCTCAGCACACTTTCAATTCAAAACATAGCATCAGCAAAGGCAAAAAGTCAGGGGGTAACCATGCCAAGGAGGCATTTCCTTACACCTGGGTTCTGAATATGGTTCGTAATGGATATGGTCTCAGGTTAACCAGTCTTCCACCGTCCATTACTCCCAAACCATCCAGATTCCAACTTCCACAATTACAAGCGGAGGTAGACATCCTCTTACAGAAGCAGGTGGTGGAGCCTGTTCCTCCTCACCAATGAGGAACAGGTATTTATTTCAGGTATTTTCTCATAAAAAAGAAAGATTGCAAGAAATTCAGACCCATTCGCGGCCTGAAAAGTTTGGGATGCTGTCATTATACCAAATTTACCCTCAACTACACCAAGGGGATTGGCTCTGCTCTATCAATCTTCAAGACGTATACTTTCATATACCAGTAGCCAGAAAGCATTGAAAGTTCTTGAGGTTCATAATGGGCACAACCATTATCACAAGTGCTTCCATTTGGCCTGAAATCAGCACCCAGGGCATTCTCCAATTGTATGGCAATAATTGCTGCCTATGTACGAAGACGCAAAGAATTTGCCTACCCATATCTAAACGATTGGCTGATCAAGGCTTCCAATTGATAGAAAGCCCAGCTTCACTACAATTGGACGACTTGATATCTCATACGCCTGGCCCTCCATGTCAAACATACATAGTCAACATGTGTCCTGGTACACTATCTGGGAGCTTCCATCAACACCCTCCAAGCGAGCATGTGTCCATCGGAGGAAAGACGCTTATCTATCCTTCGGAAATCTCAAGCTCTCATGAAAACCTCCCATCCAGTTTGATGCTCGCCGTGTGTTAAGTTTTAAATTGATAAGACTAGGGACATGCGTTCTACTGACCAATTGTTTGCTTCATTTGGTCAACCATAAAGAGGCCAACCCTTGTCCAAGCAGAGGATTGCATGTTGGTTATCAGCCTGCCTCAGTTTCTGCCACAACCTGGCTAATTGTTTGCTTCAGCAACAAGCGAGCGTGCATTTGACCAGGAGCTTGGCTATGGCTGCAGCGCTCTATGCTGGTGTGCCTTTGCAAGCCATCGGCCATGCAGCCATCTGGTAGAGCAGGGACACATTCGCAAAGTACTACTGCCTTAATATCAATGCAGAAGCTGACTGCTGTGGGGCAGGCTGTTCATGTTTTAATGAAAGTGAAACTGCTGCCTGCTTTTAATGTATTTATTATGATTGTTATGTACTGCTTACTAATCTAATAGAAGTAGGTGAATATATAAAATCCAATGCTGGAGAAGAAATGCGTTACTTAACTGTTACTCCAGTTCTCCAGTGTTGATATCTTTAATATATTTAGAAGCAACTGTCCCTCCTCCCCTATGATATACTCATTAATTATATGCTCTTCTCACATTTGTGCTATCAAACCTGAGCTATGGTAGCCTTTAGGAGTAGGAGAGCTAGAACCTCCAACTTATTGGCTGGAGTTTGAGTTTCTTCAAATGAGGTGGATGCGCTAATAAACAAACACAGTTGTTTAGGCTTATGGCCATTTTAACACTGTTCGCTGCTATTTTTGATTACCAGACATACCCAGCCTGACTGGGAGTGATTCAAGCAAGTGACTATATGAAAGATAGCAATGCAGAAGAGCTGCAGTTATAGGGAACTAACTAGTTTCTTTTAATGCCCTTGAAAAAGAAGCAGACCATTGTAACCCTGAAGGAATCACAGGTTTTCTTACCTTCTGTCACCGTTAGTCACAGTGGATTGTCAGGACTCTGATAGATCACAGGCATTTGCAGCCCTCCAGCAACATTTATTTAGGCATTGGATCACTCAAAGTCCAGGAACAGATGGATTGAAAAGACATCATTGGGAATGTTCTGCATAAAACCATCTCTCATTCATATCAGGATCTTACACTTCCATAATTATGGTCCCACTGTTTTTGGAGGTTTTGACATTGAATAATTTTGATGGGAGTCTATAGGCCTTCTTCCCCACTGTGTAGACTGTGCTCTGCAGGGGCCTGCATTACCACAGTTGCATTCTCTGTGTTTTCTAAAGTATTGAAGCCAGAAATGTTCTGGTCCTCTCAGTGTTGTCTTCTTTTTTCATTATTCGGCGAATATTGCAATTCACAAAAACATACATGTACTTATAAATAAATTATTAAATACAATCTTGTAGAGTAAAATCCTTATAAAAATGCTAAAAAAGCAAATTTGCACCAATTTTAAAATAATTTCATATTATAAACTGTAATAAGAGTTCATTTAATCATTCTCATCCTAGTCCTCCAAACCAACAACTGCTTTGAAATGGCAAATACAGAAATTTGTCTAGTGTCTGCCTGAAGAATTCTATATACTTCTCTTCCTTTTTTTGTCCAAGAGAACGACATAAGGGGGCAACCCACTTTCTTCTCAGGCTAGGATACATGGGACATGAGAATAATATATGCTCTATGGTTTCTTGCCATATATTACAAAAATAACAATAACTGGTGGTAGGGCTTCCCACCTTGCTGTATATGGGCTAAGAAGGAGAGTCCCGTACCTAAACTGAAGAAAGAGCTTCCTAGCCATGTATGGCCCAATTTTGTCCATAAAAAGCTCTAATTTAAAAACGTTTTTCTTTTGGAGGAACACCTTCCTAACAGAACCCAAATTGGACCGCCGGCACAGCAAACTCATTTGATATTGACTATTATGCACTTTTAAGTTCCCTTCTAGAATTTTTATTTGCTTCCTCTGGCATAGTCAAGGGATGCTTGAGGCCAGGTTGCACACACATTTAATCCACTGAATGTTATCCACCCTTATTTAAGCGCAAAACCTCCTTCAACCCAAGCTCAATTCCGGGGGTTGCCCATATCCTCCTCCAGAGAAAAAGGGGGGCAGCCATGCTTTATCAAAGACAGATTTTAATCGCCAAATCCATAAGTAGGGGGAGAAATGGTGTGCTTATTAGTAGTCTCACCTTTTGTCTCGTAAAGTGGTTCTCAGATTTAATAGGAGAGGGAGCATCCCCATACCCCCTGAGCTCGCTCCACATAGTGCACTTTCCAGCAGCTGTTGGTTATGGACCTGCAAAACTGGAGAGACCGGTCGAAATTGTGAGGCAATTAGCATCTTCAACAAACCCCCAACATTTTGCTCTAACTTATGACCACACCTTGCAATATGGGGTTGCCACTTTAAAGTGCTCTGTCAAGATGATGCCCAGATGCTCAAAAGTACAATCAATCTCACTTTCTCACTTTCTCTCTCTCCCCTACCTCTCAAGGTAGGGTTTGGGCGCATTGAATTATTTGGAGTGAGTACCATGTTTTGCCAGTGTTAATATCCAGGCCTCTTGGCCTACAAAAGTTGTCAAATCTCTCAAGAATTTTCCGGAAGCCCATTGGGCTTTTAAATAATACCAAAGCGTCATCTGTAAACACTATGGCAGGGATCTTAATGTTTGCTAAGGAAGTGGCATCCGGTTCACAAAGGTCCACCTCCTGAACCAAATTATTTCCAATGAAAACGTGGATGCCAAAACACATCCCTGCCTAACTCCCTTTGTCACTGGGAAATCTGGCGGACAGCGGCCCCATCTGCCCACACCAAACTTGTGCGTATTTACCAGCATGCAACCTTAGGATTGCATTTAAAAGATAAAGTGGAACTCCCATATCAGCAAAAATCTGCCACAATGTGGGATGGGGGACTAAATCAAAAGCTGACTGAAGATCGACCAATATCACATATAGTTTCCCGCCCCCTAGCTGTACAAATTTCCAATTTAATAATAAAAAGCGAAAAACCTGATCCAGAGTACTAATTCGCTCCCTAAAACCAGCTTGTAATGGGATCAATATATCGGAGGCATTCGTCTATTCCTGGAGTCCGTTCAAATTACCCTTGCAGAACGTTTCTGTATACTATCTATTAAACTAATCAGTCTATAGTTTGATGGATTGTCTCTAGGCCCCTTTTTATATACTGGTATAATCTCAGCACCAGTCCAAGTTGGCGGGATAGAGGCCCCGTTGAGAATAGCATTAAATAAAACAATAAAATAGGGAGTCCAATAGCAACCTGTTCTAAAAATAGATCTCTAGAGATTTTATCTAACCCAGGTGCTTTATGACAGAAAAATTTAAGAAGGGCCCATTTTGCCTCTGAGATTAATGTTCTCTTGGGGACCACAAATTAATGAAAAGTTGTCCCACAAGAGGTGAAGTGCCTCACAACTAATCAAAGTACTGTCACCCAAGTACAGTTCGGATTGATCTGGGCAATTACCTGTCTAGTAGAAGCTGGAGAAATGAACAACCCTGGACTGCTACCACAACACTCTCCCATCTCTTAAACTCTCATTCTCTTTCGTCATTTTGAATGATCCCTTTGTGCTCTCCAATTTTTTTTAATTAAAGGCCGACTGCATGTTTTTATAGCACCCATTTGAGACGCACAAGCCTCACTGCATTGCACATTAAACCATGTTTGAGTACAGCGCCTTCTAGTGGAGCCAGTAACCTCTCTCATAAAATGGTCTTATAAGCTCTTAAACATTTGTACATGTATTTTGCTAAGCCTACTTAGAGTTGGTCTACAATTCATAGTCATATCTAGCAAAGGCAATGTTTCACCTCCGAGACCACCTTACAGATATCATTAATTTTTTTGAGGATATCACCCCGCTTCATTTAACCCTTCGTCTGTTTGAGGCCTCCACTAGTATTCTATCAAAAGGTTCGTTCCCATCTGCCTGCACAACTACAAATAAATTCCTAAGTGTTAACTCCAACACATTATGGCCGCTATCCTTGCAAGTTAAAACTATCATATCAATCAAACTTGTTTGTAGTATATATGCTTGCCTCACTTATCTGATCTAGTCCTGCCAGTTCAAGCTGTTAGCTCTCTAGTTGCAGATTCCTTACCTTAGAATTATTCCCAAATCGTCAGACTGGATCCAGAGATTATTCTTTGAGCAATACCGTTGCGCATCGGTAGGTGGCGTTGGTCTACTCAGCGGGCGTCTTTGGTGTCTTCGCTGTGATGATGTCGGGAGTAGTAAATAGATGCTACCTCAGCGCAGTGACGTCAGTTCTTTTCTTTCTGTGCCATGAGCTGATCAGGAGAGAGCTACCCTGGTCTCTTTTGACCGAATTTGACCGTTTTGTTGAGTTTTCTAGTTAGCTTTTGCTGCCTCGAGAATGTCCCCAAAGACCGGGTTCAGTTCAAGCCATGTGAGGACTGTCACAGCATGATGTCGGTGACTGATCCGCATCAGGTTTGTTTGTGGTGTCTCGAGCGCGACCGCAACCTGAAGTCGTGCTCCAAGTGCCGGGTCATGCACCCAGAGGCCTTGAGGAAGCGGTCCCTCGAACTCATGGCGGCCTGGCGCTCGACTCTGCTTAGGTCCTTCCCCAGCCCTCTCCCATCCTCATTGCAGACTGACACAGAATCCGGTGCCGACAGAGGCCTTGCCCTCTGTTGAATTCTGAGCCTTTTTCCTTTGTGCTAGGTTATGGTGAGGAATGGGAGAGGTCGCTGGACCCTTTAAAATACCAGTTTAAGACCCCATGGACTGGCGTATGAATCTGGGTGAAGCCAGTGGACTGGATACCTCACCAGATACTTGCATGCTTCTCCCCCCCCCCCCCCCCTCCCGCCGAGGTCCTGGGCCTAGAGCCTTCAGTGGCAGTCAGGACTAACCTGACAGAGGTGCTTCAGCCTGGGGCTTCATCCTCTGAATCCCTGCTTCCCTTTAAGGAAGCCATAACAGAGCTCCAACTGTGGACCTGGTCCAAACCCAGCACAGGGTTCCTGTCAACAGGACAATTGCCACCACCATCGGCTGGCACCGGGTGACCCAGGTTTCCTCACGCAACACTCATCCCCTGACAGCTTGATTATCCAAGCCTCCACCTCCCAGGGCGCATTCTGTTCTACATCCCTGGTTAGGTAATCCAAGAGACTGGGTACATTTGGGAAGATGTTTTCTTCCACCAGCCTGGCATTGTGGTCTGTGAACACTGGATGCCTTTTGGGCCGTTATTCCTACATGCTGTGGGATACGGTTGCACAAGTGCTGCCACAAGTCCCAGAGGACACTCCGGCTGTACTGTCCCAAGCAGTTGCTGATGGGAGAGATGCAGCAAAGTTCACGATCTGATGTGGACTGGAAATGACTGACTTGCTGGGAAGAGGGATTGCTTGGACAGTGGCCTTGATGTGCCACGCCCTATCCTACACCTCCGGTTTCTTCCTCAAGAAGGAGAAGTTCAAGATGGTAACCTTAGCTTAGGTCCTTTCTGCCCTGGATCCTGGAGACTGGATGGTAGCGCTGGACTTGCAGGATGCCTATTTCAACATTCCCATCCTGCCGGCCCACAGACGTTACCTACTATTCGTGGTAGGTCACAAGCACTTTCAGTTCACTGTGCTCCCTTTTGGCCTTACCAGCACCCCTTGGGTGTTCAGGAAAGTGATAGACGTGGTTGCAACTCATCTGCGATTAGGGGTCCCAGTCTTCCCCTACCTCTGTGACTGGCTGTTGTAGGTGGACACTCCCCAGAAAGTCGTCACCCACCTCCAGACTAAGCAAACCTCCTACATTTGCTGGGGTTCACTATAAATGTGCCGTAGTCATACCAGACTCCCTCTGACTCTCCCTTTCATCAGAGCTGTTCTGGACACAGTGCAGTTTCCCTCTTGAAAATCGAGTCCAGGATATTCAGGCTATGAGATCAATGCTTCAGCCTCTATCCTGGATTTTGGTGAGAATGACTCTGAGGCTGCTGTGCTTCATGGCCTCCTGCATCCTGCTGGTCCAGCATGCCAGATGGCATATGCGGGCTCTGCAGTGTGACCTGAAGTTCCAATGGGCACAGCATCAGAGGAATCTTACAGACGTGGTTCAGATCTCGGAGGGAACTGCAAAGGATCTGCTGTGGTGGTTAGTGAACTCGATTGGGTCAAAGGCAGACTCCTCTCCCTTCCCCAACCAGATCTCACAGTAGTGAAAGATGCGTCACTTCTGAGATGGGGTGGCCATCTGGGAGAGGTGGAGAACAGAGGTGGCTGGTCTCTGGCAGAATCTGGGCCTCAAATCAACTTGGAGCTTCGGGCAATCCGGCTCGTATAGAAAGCATTTCTTCCTGTTGTGAAAGGGAAGGTAGTGCAGGTGTTCACGGACAACACTACCGCAATGTGGTACTGCAACAAGCAGGGCTGTGTGGGGTTGTGGACCTTTTGTCAAGAGGCTCTGCGTCTCTGGACATGGCTGGAACAGCAGGGCATATCACTGGTGGTTCAACACCTGAAAGGTTCTCTGAACGCCAGGGCGGACAAACTCAGCCGGCGATGCTTAGCGGATCACAAATGGTATCTCCATCCGGAGGTGACGCAAGGACTCTTGCAGCAGTGGGGAGAGCCTTGGTTAGATCTGTTCGCCTCCGTAGAGAACACGCAATGTCAGCAGTTTTGCATGTTGGAGTTTCCAATGGGGCTATCGCTAGGCGACGCTTTAAGTCGCGAGTATAGTTCAGGCCTCCTGTACGCCTTTCTGCTCATACTACTTCTGCCCAGAGTTCTCAAGAAAATCAAGAACGACCGGGCCCAAGTAATCCTAGTGGCTCTGGATTGGGCACAGAGTCTGATATCCACAGCCTATCAAGATGAGCATCAGTCCTCCAATCAGGTTGCCTCTTCGGGAGGATCTTATGTCGCAGCAGTAGGGGAAGGTTCTCCACCCGACCTGTCAACATTGCGGCTTCATGCGTGGAGGTTGAGCGGCGACAGTTGATGGTTTATGACCTTCCTCCCAAAGTCTGTGATGTCTTTCTGGCAGCCAGGTGACCCTCTACTAAGTCGATTTACGCCTGCCAGTGGAAACATTTTGTTTCATATTGTACAGAGAGGTCTATTGATCCTCTTTATTCTTCTCTATCGAATGTCCTTTTGTTTATTCTTTCACTTGCCCAACAGGGTTCCTCCTTAGGAACTCTTAAGGGCTATCTTGCTGCATTATCGACTTTTCTACGCTTGCCTGACCAACCATCTTTGTTCAATTCTCCCATTGTCCAGAGATTCCTATAAGGGCACCTGCATATGTTTCCACCTTTGCCTTTTCTCATGCCCCAGTGCAATCTTAATCTTGTACTTCTTTTTCTAATGTGTTCTCCTTTTGAACCTTTACATAACTTTCCTCTCCGGCTGCTCACAATCAAAACAGCCTTTTTGGTGACAATTACATCTGCCAGGAGAGTGAGTGAGCTGCAGGCTTTATTATCGAAACCGCCATATCTCACGATATATCCTGATAAAGTAGTCCTTAGAACTCGTGACTCTTTCCTCCCCAAGGTAGTGACCCCCTTCCATCCAGGTCAGAATATCACCCTACCCACCTTCTTTGCGCCACCACATCCCTCTAAGGAAGAGGAGTGTCCATCGGCTGGACCCAAAAAGAGCGTTATCATTCTACCTTGACCGCACAAAAGAGTTCCGGGTTGAGGACCAACTCTTTGTGGGATATGTTGGTGCGAAGAAGGGTCGTGCATTACAGAAATGGTCCATTTCGCACTGGGTCGTTCTCTGTATAAAGATTTGCTACGCTTTGGCCAAGAAGCAGCCTCCAGAGTGCTTGAGGGCTCACTCTACCAGAGGAAAAGCTGCTACCACTGCGTTAGCTCATGGCGTGCCGTACTTGACATCTGCCAAGCAGTAACGTGGGCTTCCTTGCACACGTTTGCAAGACACTACTGCCTGGATAGCCAGGTGAGGAGAGAGGGGCATTTTTCCCGCTCGCTCCTGCAGGACTTCCTGGTGTGAAACATATCCTTGCTACCCACCACCAAGAGTTATAGCTTGGGTATCTATTCTAAGGTAAGGAATCTGCAGCTAGAAGTCTCTATCAGATGAACAAGTTACTGACCTTCGGTAACGAATTATCTGGTAGAGACTTTATCTAGCTGCAGATTCCTTACACCCACCCAGGTCTCTCCGCTCTGCGGATATATATATGCATCATGTTTTTGTATTTATGCCTTTCTTAAGGACATGTCTTTTTCTTAAAATAATCAAGTGTAAAACTAAAATGTTTCTTGGTTCTTCCATGACTCTGCGCTTCTGGTGTGGGAAGTTGTGGAAAAGTGACGCACGCGTGCCGGGGTGGTGCCTATATAGAAGACCGTGACATCATAGACTGCTCCGACGAAGCCACGCGGAGCCGGACAATGTACGCGGATCTGAACGACGCCACCAGATGGCGCGTTCAGGGTACTGCTCAGCAGAAAAATTCAGGATTTGAAGCTGACGCCAGGGAATTCTAAGGTAAGGAATCTGCAGCTAGACAGTCTCTACCAGATAATTAGTTACTGAAGGTAAGTAACTTGTTCTTTAGGGGTGTTACAGGGAGAGCTAGGTGGCAGCCAATGAGTTGCCCACCTTTAGGGTGGCTACTCCCTCTTTATGCCCTCTTCTTTTGGGAAGTGGGCGTTACTCCATCATTGTACATACTGCTTGGAAGAGCGCCTTTGCTCATGGCAATGGAGAAGCTCCTCCACCTGATGAGGAGAGCTGCAAGATAGATGTTGGCTGCGGTAAAAGGGAGCACTAGTACCAGCAATGCATTAGCGTGTAGCCAACTCTGTGGGCCTGCTTTCCAAGTGTGATAGCACTAGGAGAAGATGGAGAAGCTTGTGAAACATCTGCCAGAAGTCTAACACAAGAAAGAAAAAGTTGAATACAGGGAGGCAGACTACTTATAATGCCAGTATTTCATGTTTCATCTTGAGCAGACATGCAGTGCAGGATTTCCTTCTGAACTAGAGCAGCACCTCATCAAAGTGCCTATTGATGGGAAGAACACCACAAAGTACAGAGGCGTTTGATGGGGAAAGAAGCACACAAGAGAGCAAACCACATGTGAGGGAGAGACTGCAACAGTGGCGGGAGTGAAACACTCAAGCGAGAGAGCAACAAGAGCATGGTAGAGTTTGTGGGTGGAAGCACACAAGACAGAGACCTAAAAAACATACTCTCTCCCTTAACAAACAGGAAAAAAAAAAATCTCTAAAAGTGAGCCATGGAAGGATACAAGCCAGCCAACCAAAAGGATGGCTGAGAGGCTGTGCTTCAGGGTAGGGACAACACAAGAAGAGAAAGGTCTAATTCGACCCAAAACAAGATGGAGGAATTTAAAAAGTGATGTAAACTTCAGCCTGGCCTCTTTAGGGGGTTGGTCATCTCCACCATATGGAGCGACCAGGGTTGCATTACAAAGACTAGGCCTTTGAAGCTTCCTACCCTGGAATGTCCATCCTGCCTGGAGGTGTCTGCACCCCCACCGAATGCAGGCTTTTGCCTCTGGCTGCTGAGAGCGCTGGCTCTCATTCAGGGGTCAGAAACGTGACTAAGGTGGCTGAGCTGGTCAGGAGTAGTCAGTCAGCACACTAGTATCTAGTAGGTTTTCAAATCATTTATTTTTTAGTTTTTAAACCATCAATATGAAAATCTGTACAATTTATTTATACGTACAAAGCATGTTTAAAATAAGTTATTTGCCCCCGAAGCACCCAAAATCGTGTTTATAGAAAAGTGCTCTTGCAAGAAAGAACAGAAAAGATCAAAAAACACCTTCCCTTTTAAAATACAAATTATTTACAATGGAATCTGTCAGTTGACCATTTTACAACATTGTATATCACGACTTAGTAGGGGTAAAATGTCCAAAACAGTATTGCCCCCTAATGATCACAAGAGAAATACAATCCAGGCTCAATCTGTACTTTCGACGTTTTGACCCGTCGAAATATTTAGGGCCCACTCTGCCTCAAATGCGGGTCTTCCTCAGGACATCAACCATATACGAGGCAACCTGTTCAAAATATTAAGACGAGAAACCGTAGACTCCTATTCCTCCTGATATCATATGCTGCATGTATGATAAGAAAATACCGTCATACTCCCACAGGGGTTATCATCCTTTAGTATTCCAAAGAATGGTACGTTCCATTTATGCAATCCAGGATTTCAATACGTAGAAAACCAGACATCCATCAAGGCCATCTTACCCATATTAGATCAAAACACTCATAACAATTAGTACCCAAATGAACTCGCCTTAACCTTTTATAAAGCAGACGAATCCTCATATAACCACCCTGTTATCCATTATCAGGGAGGCATCAACAACAATGTTCAATAGTTGTTGCATCAATCCAAAAAGACACCTTGCATTTTGTAAATTATGTCCACTGAAAATAAGAAAACCAACCATTCAAAAACCCATTAAACTCCAGCCCATTCACAAAAACCAGGTCTCTTTCTCAGTCCAGCAAATCACTGATTTAAACCTACAAAATATCATCTCCATTCACTCAAAAATATAATATCAAAATATATGTACATATATCCTAACTCCTGTGTATAAAGCCATTCTATCAGGGCATACAGCATTCAAGATACAAATTTATTAGCAGCCTCAAAAGCATCCATAACTTCCAGAGATCGAGAGACTTCAGCTTCGATATATGTAACGCAGGGAGTTTAACATTTACAAAAATCTGTAGCCTCGAAATTGCCCATAGCTCAAAGTAGATGAAAAGACCATGACTCACCAACGCAATAAACAACGCTAGCTCACCTGCATCCGTTGTAAAGGTAATGCCATTACTGGTCCCCTTTGAGCGTGGAATCTGAACAGACCGCCTAAGGAAATTCCATTCACGTCCGGTACGTAACTGACGCGGAATTGTAACCCACTTCACGTGACCTAGTCCCTAGAGTTAAATTTCATTGACCCTCTCTCGTCCAGTCAAAATCCTCACCACGTTCCCTCAATACACAGTCGAAAAAAGGAAAATAATTTGTGTTTTAAAAGGGAAGGGTTATTTTTTTTTATTTTTTATCCTGTCTGTTCTATCTTGCACAAGCACTTTTCTTTAAACACTGTATGGGTGTTTCGGGGGCAACTAACTTATTTTAAACCTGTTTTGTACGTATAAATTGTGTACATTTTCATATTGATTTAAAAACTAAAAAAAAATTGAATTCTAGTATGAGTGGTATGTTGCATAGTTGTTTATTAAATTTATTTGTGTTAAATAATTTCCATTTGGACCACTGTAGTTATATTATGTGTTAGGGGACATGGCACATGCTGTGTGCCACGCTGTGTTTTCACTTTTAGCTGCACCCGTTTTAAGGAAAGAGTTCAGGCAGGAACCAAGTACACTTTCATTCAAAAACACATCAGTAAAAAAGAGGGGGCTAACCCTTCAAAAAAGGGTGCTTTTTTACACCTATTTTATAGTAGTATCATTATTTTATTTTACTTTTGGTACATTGGATACTTTAGAAGCCAGAAAGTATCATCTTGGGGACTTTAAGACTTTCCTTGTTTAAGTTTTAAAGGTTTGCTTTTAGATTGCTGTCACAGTTTGATGGATTTTCTTCGCTTTGCTGTAGACATTTATATGGCGTCAACATGTTCTTTAAGTATTATTTTCTTTTCCTGGCTTGTGTCAGTTTATCATGGGTCTGCATTAAGATGTATCTCTCTCTAGATTTTGTGCACTCATGTATGGAATAATTAATTTTATTGAATTTTTAGGAGTTCTGTGCTTTTGCATGCAACACTTCGTTCTTTTCAATAGAGTTTTACCCTTTTCAAGGGTACTACATCTCCATGTAGATGTGTATATCTGTTGTGCTTGAGGAGGGTAAATGTTAATACCTCATCCAGGTACAACTGTTTTGATTGTTAACTGATTCTAGTTGTTGTAGGTTGGGTTCTGGAAGATACAAAATCGGACTGATTATTTTTAGTTCAGAATGTTGTAATTTTTCTGTGTTTTACACCTTTTTCTAGTTCATCTGTAGATGAGTCTTATTATAAGAGTACTCGTCTTGGTTTCCGCCACACTACCAAGGTCCCTTTTTCATACTTGCTGTTTTATTCAGCCTTTTATGAAAAAAAATAATGATACTATATGTATCTTGTTGGTTACTACATAGGCATTTATTATTCTCCTATGTCAGTAGATATATATATATATATTGAGAATAGCTTGAAGATGTTTTTATTATCTCTAGCTCCTTTTCATCAGGAAAAGTATAATTATATGCCAAATAGCTGCAATTGTCTTCAGTTTCGTTTAAAGAGGGCAATTGTACGCTGGTCTGTGTTCCAACAGAACAAATAGATTTGTCTTCTCTAGCTTATTTATCAATACTGCCCTACGGTCATGAGTAGTGTTTCTTACCCATGTTATCTTTGTCTTTGACTTTCATTGCTTTGGTCCTTTCCACAGTACCTTTGGGGTGCTTATGCATGGGTTCGGATCCCATTAAGGGAGCAAGTAGTTTTATTTTCATTTTGTTATTCTCCTCTAACAAAGATTGATCATATTAACATAGATTTTATTTATTCCATGTCATTTAATGTTTGACCCCTTATCTGTGGTTCCTCCCACAAGTTTTACGTCGTGAAATATGTTAGGGCTCACCTGCATTGTTAAAAATGCGCAGTCTTTTTGAATTTTTCTAGACCGGTTTTGTTCGAAGTACTGTGTTTTAATAGTCTCGATCGTGGGTGATGCTATCTCCATGTTATTAACGTTTTATACATTTTTCTTACTGTGTTCCTTTACACAGTTCTTTTAATAAAGAGGATGTGTTTCCTCATAGGTATTTTTATGAATGCACTGTCTATTTCTCTTATACTAGACCAGTTTTCTTCTGGTTAAAGATTCACAATATTGTTGGGTCACTTCTGACAAAATATTTGACTTACTGACATGGATAAGCTTATTCCCATGTTTGTCTTATGGTTTTAGTTACCTGTGGTTACTTCCACAGGTTTTGAAGTCGTAGAGTATATTATAACTCACCTTAATTGTTATGATTGTGCAGTCTTTTTCTAGACCATTTTTCTGATACTTGGAGACATTTTTGGAAGGTCTCAGTTCGCGTTCCCTCCCCGCTCTGCGAACGGAGTCCTCTTTGTTCTCAGATGATTGTTATTAAATCAACACATTGCGTTAAGAATTTGGTGATTATTTGACACAGGTGTGTCTTTTGTGCTAGCACACTGTTTCAATAGGCAGTTTCTATTTGTGGCTCCACGTTTTGAGCACGGAAAATAGTCACAGAACAGACTGACGTCTGCGAGGGGGTTACATGTACTCTGCTGACATCACATACGTTGGGCGATGTCGATCCGGAGTTGCACAGCACACAGACCTGCTATGGGAAAAAAAGATTCTGTCCAGGCTCGTGCCTTGGAAAAATTATAAAGTAAGGAATTTGCGGCCAGATCCTGCCTTTACCAGATAATGCATTACTGAAGGTAAGTAACTTTTTCGTTCATGCTAAAAAGCATGAGCAAATCTGCAGTAGAAAATTCCAATAACCTTGTAAAACTGGGGTGGTACAACCAATGTTGGAGGAAAACGTACAAGCTTTCACCTGATGACACTCTTTACGTCATATGCTATGTATTACCTTACTCCATCATTGTACATACTGCTTGGAAGAGCGCCTTTGCTCATGGCAATGGAGAAGCACCTCCACCTGATGAGGAGAGCTGCAAGATAGATGTTGGCTGCGGTAAAAGGGAGCACTAGTACCAGCAATGCATTAGCGTGTAGCCAACTCTGTGGGCCTGCTTTCCAAGTGTGATAGCACTAGGAGAAGATGGAGAAGCTTGTGAAACATCTGCCAGAAGTCTAACACAAGAAAGAAAAAGTTGAATACAGGGAGGCAGACTACTTATAATGCCAGTATTTCATGTTTCATCTTGAGCAGACATGCAGTGCAGGATTTCCTTCTGAACTAGAGCAGCACCTCATCAAAGTGCCTATTGATGGGAAGAACACCACAAAGTACAGAGGCGTTTGATGGGGAAAGAAGCACACAAGAGAGCAAACCACATGTGAGGGAGAGACTGCAACAGTGGCGGGAGTGAAACACTCAAGCGAGAGAGCAACAAGAGCATGGTAGAGTTTGTGGGTGGAAGCACACAAGACAGAGACCTAAAAAACATACTCTCTCCCTTAACAAACAGGAAAAAAAAAAATCTCTAAAAGTGAGCCATGGAAGGATACAAGCCAGCCAACCAAAAGGATGTCTGAGAGGCTGTGCTTCAGGGTAGGGACAACACAAGAAGAGAAAGTTAAGCCATTGCATATGAAGCAAACAAAAGTGACAATAAAGCCAACCAGTGGTAAGAGATAGGTGTGGTATAAGCCCACTGCATGGTCACAGTAGGTCTTTCACAACCAGAAGGCTTGCACTGTCTGGTAGGAGAGATTTAAATAGGAAATCAGAAGGCCTTATCTCTGGTGCAAGCAGGCAGGAGGGAGAGCCACATTGCCCTATGTTTTGGCAACAGTAGTCCCGTCAGAAATGACAGCCTCACAAAACATGCTCCAGCCAAGACTTCAGTTGGAACAACAGAGGGAAAAGGATGGGTGGCAAAGGAAAGAGCACATCTGCATCAGTGATTTGCCTACCTTCCCACGAGATCAGACAACACCTGTCGTCGGAAGGGAACAGGTTGTTTCTTTCACAAGGGAGAGAATAAAATCAGAAAGGTGGGTTCTGTCTATTGGCCAACAGTGATTCTGCTTGAAGTTTACCACCATGCTATGAAATATCCCACCTTCCCATCATGCAATCAGTCTGGAACATCAAAAACTTCTGAAAGAGGCGGTGCAAGCACTTCTCAAGTACTATAGAACCTGTTCCGCCACACCTTACTAGTCAGGAGCTATACTCCACATACCTCCTCACAAAGAAAAGTAGGACACTAAAAGCAATACTAGACCTCAGTCTCCTAAACCTTTACATACTGCCAGAGCACTTCAAGGTGACTGCCCTACTGGATTTCATTCCGCTGCCACATTCCCATTTATTTCCTCAGATTTGCAGTAAGTTATTACTATCAGTTCAAAGTGTTACCTTTTGGGTGGGTCAAAACAAGGGTTTTCACTGAATACTTACTGTTGGATAAAGCACACTGGCCCCACAGTGCTAGTCATGTCTGGTTTTAGCTGGATGACTTGCTGATAAAGAGCAGAAGCCATCCGCAATACGTAGCACGCGCTCAATAAGTTTTATCCTTCATTTTTGCTGTCAGCCATTGCAAACCTTTTCAGAAGCCACACTAAACACAGTAACGTGCAGAGCCTATCCCAACCAAAAGAAAGTGATGGTATTTCAGAGCCTGCTTGCTCTTTGGCGCATCATGCAACAGATCAATCATGAGATAGTTGAGGATAATGGCAATAGTTCATAATGCCTGACTTCCACCCATTATAAGAGTGTCTGCCCTGGCAATAGTCACCAGTAACTGGTCAATGGGAAGATCTTGTGTCGGTAGAGCTCAGAGTCTAGCACAGTCTCAAATAGTGAAATAACAAAAGTTTGTTATTGAGCAGATAAGTTAATGAACCCCTACTGGCGATCACTGTACTCAAGTGTGCCTCAATGTTAGGTTGGGGAGCACATTTGGGCAACCTGACTATTCACGGTACTTGGATGCAGCAACAACAGAAAATGCATGTCTGTTTCCTGGAGGTTACAGCTCTCCAATGGCACTCAAGCTTTTTACATTTTAATTCACAAAGGTCTACTCAGTTGCCTCAACTGTTAACATTAATCCAATCAATATGGATTTGGTCTGTGCTTCACCAGGTTTTCCTTTTAGCTGAGCATCTGCCAGAAGTTGACAACATGCGTCGAAGAGGAATCTCCACTTTCTTCCGCACTACTTTATGTATGAGCTGGTCAGGTGTAATTGCTTACACTTTACCACCAGCACCTCTGATTCTGTATGTAGTGAGAGAGGTGACAAACTTCCTTGACGCTCATAGTAATCACTCCAACATGGCCAAGGCAACCATGCAACTGAGTGTTGCTGGAAACGTCTGTCCACCCATACAAGAGGTTACCCCAGAGACCAAACCTCCGAACTCAGCATTAGGGGCAACTGGGACTTCAAAGTCTCAAAGCTGTGAACCGTGGAGTTTATCTCTGGAAGTCTTGGAGAGTTTTATCATCTGCAGATTCTAAAATAGGACATGCTCCTTTTGAGAGACAGTCATAGACCTACCACACAAGCTTGTTATGCCGAAAAATTGAAATAATTTGTACATTTCTGAAGCAGTAGACCTACCAAAACTCTTCAGGCCTCAAACCTACAGAAATCAGGACTGGCATATGTCTGTTAAATTTCACTTAGCATATATAGCTGCTTCTGTGCAAAACCAACAACCTTAATCTTGATTCAAGATCCCAGTTGGTAAAGCATTCAATCTGATAGACGTCTAACTGCAGATTCCTTACTTTAGAATTATCCTCAGGTGTGAGAATGGATCCGGAAATTTTTCTTGAGCAGTACCCCTGTGTGCCAGTAAGTGGTGTTTGGCTCTACATGGCGTTGTCCACACAGGAAGTGACATGCGTGGTGCTTATATAGGCATTACCCTGCATTTGGCAGCTTGAAGGGTTATTTATTTGCCATCTCTGCCTTTCTTCATCTGCCAGATCAGCCCTCTTTTAAAGTCCTCCATTGTGAATAGGTTCCTTAAAGGTCTGCATCACGTTATCCCCAGCTCAATTTGACCTGAAATGGGTTCTTACTTTAATGTGCACTCCCGTCGAGCCACTTCATTCTTGTCCTCTTAGGAGCCTCACCATCAAGACAGCTTTTATGGTGTCAATTGCATCTGCCCAGTGTCATTGAGTTACAGGCACTGTCCTCTCAGCCTCCCTACATCTCTTTTTACATCTGTTTCCCTGACAGACTGGTCCTTTGGGCTTGAGCATACTTCTTGCCGAAGGTAGCCACCCCATTCCACATAGGCCAGTGCATCACTTTGCGTACCTTTAACACACTGCCTCATCCATCTAAGGAGGAGGAGAGACTACTCTGACTGGACCCAAAAAGTGTTGTTGTTCTGCCTTGACCACACAAAACTGTTCTGGGTGGACGATCAGCACTTAGTGGTGTATATTTGGGCCAAGAAACGGAAGGCTGTGCAGAAACTGACACTCTCCCGATGGATCATGCTCTGCTTAAAAAATCTGGTATACATTGGCCAGGAAGCAACCCTGAGTGGGTTTGCGTGCTCATTCTACCAGAGCAAAGGTTGTGACCACTGCATTAGCACACGGAGTTCAAAGACCTGGACATCTGTCATGCAGCAAAAGGGCCTTGCTGCACATGTTCACCAAACACTACTGCCTGGATAATCATGTCCAACGAACTTTTCCTATTCGCCCCTGCAGGACTTCTGGTTTAAATCATTTCCGCAGACCCACTTCCAGTATGGCATTGCTTGAGTGTCTATTTTATGGTAAGGAATCTGTGGCTAGGTGTATATATGAAATGAACAACTTACTTACCTTCGGTAACGCCTTATCAGGTACAGACTGTCTAGCCAGATTCCTTACTGATCCACCCATCCTCCTCGCTCTACGAAGGTTTCCAGGGTCAACGCTGTTCCCATTTCAGTGCCCAAGTTTTCCACACCAGTCGCCTGTGTTTTGTGGCTCTGTGCTGTGGTTAGGAAAGTTGCAAAAAGAAACTGATGGCGCACTTAAGTGGTATCTATATAAGCACTGCACACTTCACTTCCAGTGCGGAGCTGAACAACGCCACCTCCATGTGCACAAGAGTACTGCTCACAAAAAATATCCTGATCCAATCTGACACCTAGGGAGAATTCTAAGTTAAGGATTCTGCAGCTAGATAGTACCTACCATGTAAGGCATTACTGAAGGTAAGTAACTTGTTCTTGAGTGCCTTAAGAAAGTTCTCCCTCCTAGGACACCATCAATCCCTGCATGGGACAATAATGTAGTCCTCACGTGATTTCTGGGACCTCCTTTTGAGCCCTTGGATTCCTAAAGAAACCTTACTAGTGCTGAATATTTTTTTATGTAGAGTTAGGAAATTGCACTCCTTAACGGTGGAGGAGCCTTTCATTCAGGCTCATAAAGATCAGGTCATCCTGTGGACAAACATGCATGTTCTTCCAAATCGGTCTCCCTATTCCAAACCAGTCAGGTGAGTGACTTGCTCGTTTTCTTTTCACAATAAAAGTCTCTTAAATAGCATTGCATACATTAGATGCAAAGAGAGCACTAATGTATTACATGGACTCTACAAAATAAATTTTAAAACATAATAAACTTTGTTACATTTCCAAAACCTCAGTTAGGTAACCCAGGCTACGAGTTTCACCTCCCAAGATGGATTGTAATGTGAATACGGGAATGTTACACAAAAGTGAAACATACTTGTCACTTTGTGCCTAGAGCATAATCCCTTCAAAAGAAAGGAGCTAATATGGCCTTCATTGAAACTATACAGCTACACTGCTCACTTTTACAAAGCATTACTGTGTAAAACGTTCTGCCCGTCAAAAAGCACAAGTCCAACAAACAGTCCTTAATGCATTGTTACAAGCAATTTTAACTTACCCGTATTAACGATTTGTAGCTTGTATTGCTGCACCCTCCTACTTCCCCTGAGGTTATGTCTCAGATGTTCTGTATCAGTGATACTCTATAAAGTACGGCCCTGGGCGCCGCATGCGGACCCCAGTTGAACAGCAGCACTAGGCTGTTGTTTACTTTACAAAGCACTAACGTTTGTAAAGATATTAAACACATTGCAAGTATTTATCTACAGACGAACTGAAGTAAAAAAGAGGCACAGAGGGTGTCCTCTACCACGTAACTTTCAGAACACCTTTTTTTAAAGCCATCTTAAAACAAACGTGTACAAATATATCCGTTCAAAGTTTTAAAAGGTGTATTTCATTAACATCTAAAAGTGTTTCACCTTGGTACATTAGATGTAAATCAGTGCATTGAGAAGTTGTGTTTTTTTTTTTTTTTTTTAAAGTGACAGTTTCCAAACATGATTTCAGAAAGATTCATGCCTCCCCCACCCAGACAACAATGCCAATAGTGAACTAAGAGGCTAGTCAGTGGATATGTGCACCCTCTGGCTGGCATGGGTTATTATACATGAATATTCTCTCCTAGGGGATTTCCATGTATAGTCATAAGCACTGAATAGTTCCGCGCGCCTGCGGGGACCCCGGAGCACTGGTGTGAAGTATATTCTTAAGTGCAAATACCAACCCTTTGAAAAAAGGTTTGTCAAAAAACACTTAAGAATAACACTGTGCAGCCTATGTGAACAGCTACACAGGCCAAATTGTTAAAAGAAAAAACAGTTATAGTGTAAATTCACGTTTAAACATCTATTTATTTTATAAATATATTAACAAATACATTCTCATATTTTATTTACACCTCTCATGAGAATAAAACAATGCAGGGCAGTGTAGCCCATAGGCTGCCATAATACAGAATGAAAATAGAGCTGTGCCTTTAAGAAAGTAAAGTCTTCCTGTTTCCCATCATGCACAGCAAAAGGCAGTTGCCTCAGTTCTTTTTTCCGGCTCCTTCTGACAGGACCCTGAAGCATTGAGCTCTACCTCACAAATTTTTTTGTGACAGAAATTCATTTAAAATCTTTTTGAATTCCAATTTCACTCGACGTTTTTAACATTGAGTGATCATTTCCTACTAGTTTCTGTTAAATTCTGACAGAATTTTGAGGTTTTTCTAGTTTAGAAATGCCTTCACTTTTTGACAAAGGTCCTTCTTGTGGCAGAAAAAAGGCTAAAACAGATCCACATAGGGTCTGCATAATTTGTCTTCCATCCAGCCACAAACCAGAGTCGTGTGAAATCTGTAAAACCTTCTCCAGAAGAACTCTTCGTGATAGGGAGAAAATCCGACTTCAGGCGAGAGAGGACAGAAGAAAAAGTGGCCATTCCACCACAGAGCGAGGAGAAGGTCAGGCTTCTACCAGGGCTCAATCTGTTTCCTCTATAACTCCTACCAGACCTGCTGAAAAACGGCACAGGTCTCCGACGACGTCGAGGGCGTCAACGTCGAAACCGGGAACGGCGCCAACATGTTCGCCGTCGAGGAGTGGTTCGCCGGCGAGGAAAAGACATTGTTCGCCGTCGACAACCATTTCGCCGTCGAGACGACGTGGACACACGACGTCGAAAGGATCTGGGTCGCCGTCGACACGGCGAGGACGTTCCACGTCGAGGAGATCAGAGTCAGGCTCGCCGTCGTCACGGCGAGGCCGATCGACGTCGAGAGAGAGTACTCGCCGTCGGAGACGTTCGCCGTCACCACAACGACGTCGAGGGTCGTCGTCGAGGGGTTCTCCACGGCGAGAGGAATCGACGTCCAGAGGTCGCCGTCACCGCTCTTCGACGTCGAGGAGTGTGTCGACGTCGAGACGCCAATCAAAGAGGCCTAGAAGGGTTTATACAACATCGGAATCCTCGGCCTCACTTATCCTGCTTCCAGCGTCTCCACAGCTCTCGCCTCGGCAGTCGCCGTTGCCGCAGACACCGGTAACACCTACGGCTCCTCCTTCAGAGCCTGTTCCGAGGACTCCAACGCGATCTGTAAGGCGTTCTGGACATTCTTATAGACGTTCTTCTTCCTCTCGGCACCATCGTCATGAATCACAACAGAGATCGAAGCATTCACATCATAGACATTCTTCTTCGTCTACACGGGACTACTCTCCAACCCGATTGGACTCACCGTCCCCGAGAGTGTCCCCCATAGATGATGTGAATACATTCCAGGAGGTCTTGGTGCGAGGGGCAACCAAACTGAATATCCAGCTGGCGGTGCCGGCTCCATCAACGTCAGTAATCTTCGAGACCTTGCATCACAGGACATCTTCAAGACCTTTGCTTCCACTGGTTCCGGGTCTTATTGAACCGGCAATGGACATTTTTCTTACACCGGCTTCAACAAAGTCTGCTCCTTCCAGACTTATTAAAAAATACCGTCCACCAGAACAAGATCCTCTATTCTTGAGGTCGGACCCAGTACCGGACTCGGTGGTTATAGTGGCAGCAAAGAAATTGCATTATACGTCACCGTCTTCCTCTTCACCTCCAGATAAAGAGAGCAGAAAGATCGATGCTGCAGGAAGAAAAGTATGCTCTACTGCATCCATCACCATGAAAGCAGCCAGTGCCACTGCTCTATTAGGGAGATATGATCGAGCCCTCTGGGACTCTGTACTGCAGTTTGTGGAGCATCTTCCTAAGGACAAAAGGGAAGATTTCCTGGAGGTCGTGGGCGAGGGAGCATGGTTTCTAACCAAGTTATAAGTGCTGCGGCGGATTCTTCGATACTATCCGCACATAACTATGCTCACGGAATAGCGCTCAGGAGACATGCATGGCTGCGACTTACATCGCTTAAACCTGAAGCACAGCAGAGAATACAAAATTTACCTTTCTCAGGCTCCACTTTGTTCGGCTCTCATGCCGATGACGAGATGGCCAGAATGAAGTCTGAGCTGGATACCCTGAAAGCAGTAGGCATGGAACGACCGAAAGAACAGCGAAAGATATTCCGCCCATATCAACGAAGACTGTTCACCCACAGGTATCAGACTCCACATTGGATGTCTTCACGTCCCCAGCAACAGCAGCAGCATCATAGGGGTTTCTCCACACAACGAAGGTCGACAAGGGGTCGTTCAACACCTCAAACTCAGGCAACTCGACAGGCTCCCGTGTCGAAGCCCTGAATCTTCGCTTCCCCCTCCTCCGTTATCCACTCCGGTAGGGGGAAGTATCTCAAATCATCTGGACGAGTGGCTACGCATCACAACAGACGCCTGGGTATTGAATATTGTGAGACATGGTTACGTTCTCAGATTCACCAGTCCTCCACCATCTGTTCCACCCAAAACAACCAGCCGACACCTCGAAGCTCTTCAGTTAGAAGTCACCATTCTATTACAAAAAAGAGCCATAGAACCCGTCCCGATCAGCCAACAAGGGAAGGGGATTTATTCAAGGTATTTCCTTGTGCCCAAAAAAGACAAGCAAGAGTTTCGTCCCATTTTAGATCTAAGGACAGCAAACAAGTGGATTCGCAAAGAGAAATTCAGGATGCTATCCTTGCACCAAATTTACCCACATCTTCGTCAGAGCGACTGGCTCTGTGCAATAGACCTTTGCGACGCTTACTTTCATATTCCGGTGACCAAGAAACATCGAAAATTCCTAAGGTTCACCGTCGGAAAACGTCATTACCAATTTGCGGTTCTGCCCTTCGGCCTCAAATCAGCGCCGAGGACTTTTTCCAAATGCATGGCGGTGGTAGCCGCCCACTTGAGGAAACATCGAATATTTGTCTACCCCTATCTAGACGATTGGCTCATAAAGGCCTCCAGTTATCTAGAGGCACAACAACATTTCAAATGGACTCTACAGCTGTTGCAGAAGCTAGGTCTTCAAGTAAATCTCCTGAAATCCACAGCAACACCTCTTCAGAGGTTGCATTACTTAGGGGCCATTATAGATACCAATCTAGGAAAGGTGTTTCCTTCGGAGGAACGACGATTATCGATTCTCCAAAAGTGCAAACAACTGCAACAGACTCCACAGACCACTGCAAGAGTAATAGCTTCTCTACTGGGCTTGATGGCGTCTTGTATCCATCTCGTTCCCAATGCTCGCCTCCATATGAGACAATTACAGGAAAACCTGGAGGATCAATGGAGTCAACTAATGAACGAATGGGAGAGCAAAGTCCTCCTTTCTCCCCACGCCCTACCGTCCCTCAAGTGGTGGTGTCTACCCGACAATCTCTTGGTGGGGATTCCGTTCCAACATCGGCCTCCAGCTCAAACCATCGTAACAGATGCGTCACTGCTCGGATGGGGAGCGCACATGGAACATCTTCGAGTCCAAGGCAAGTGGTCACAGAAAGAGAGTCTCTATCATATCAACCTGCTGGAGCTTCGCGCAGTCCACCTTGCGCTCAAAGCTTTCCTTCCCTCTCTGAGAGCGGAAACTCCTTCTCCAGACGGACAACGTGGCCACTATGTACTACGTAAACAAACAAGGAGGCACCAGGTCCAGGATTTTATCCAGGTAGGCTCAGACAATCTGGCATTGGCTTCTAGCCAGGAACATGTCGCTAGTAGCAACTCACCTGCCGGGCATCCAGAATGTTCAAGCGGATGCTCTCAGCCGCGTAATGGACGAGAACCACGAGTGGGTTCTACACGACGACGTCGTTCATTCCATTTTCGCACTTTGGGGTACCCTCTCTATCGATCTATTCGCAACCCCAGAAAACAAAAAATGCCAAAACTTCGCCTCCAGATATTACCATCCAGGGACACTGGGGAATGCCCTGTGGATAAGCTGGTCAGGAGCATTTCTTTACGCCTTTCCGCCGCTTCCCCTGATTCCGGCGGTCCTCCAGAAGTTATCCAATGCTCAGTCCAAAATGATCCTGATTGCTCCGGAATGGCCACGCCAATGGTGGTTCCCAGACCTTCTTCACCGGTCACTCAAACCACACATCAGGCTCCCTTATCGTCCGGACCTGCTCACGAAGTTCAGAGGGCAGATGTCCCATCCCAACCTCTCATCGTTGAGTTTGGCAGCATGGCTCCTGAGCTAGTGCAATATGGACACTTGAACTTACCTCAGGATTGTATGGAAATCCTGAAAGAAGCAAAGCTCCCTTCCACACGATCCACTTATGCAAGCAAGTGGAAGAGATTCTGCATGTGGTGCTTAGGCAACAACATTGACCCGATATCCTGCGGAGAGGAGTCTATTCTGCCATACTTGTTAAGTTTGGCAAAATCGGGCTTACAATTGTCATCAATAAAAGTACATTTGGCGGCTCTAACAGCATACAGAAAGAGCCCCTCACAAACTTCCTTTTTTCGAATCCCAGTTATTAAGGACTTCCTGGCGGGTTTAAAAAAGGTTTTTCCTCCCATTAGAAGACCATCTCCTCCATGGGAACTGAATGTTGTCCTATTGTGTCTGATGCTACCTCCATTCGAGCCAATACATAAGGCATCACTTCAGCATCTCACATGGAAAACTGCTTTTCTAGTGGCAATCACTTCAGCGCGTAGGGTCAGCGAAATCCAGGCCCTTTGCGCTCAAGAACCCTACACGGTTTTTCATTCTGCGAAAGTGGTAATGAGAACTCATCCAAAATTTTTACCTAAGGTAGTCTCCGACTTCCATGTGAACCAAACAATTTCATTACGACTTTCTTTCAAAATCCAACTACTCCTGCTGAGAGAACTCTGCACTCTCTGGATGTAAAGAGAGTCTTGAAATTTTACTTGGACAGGAGAAAAAGCTTACGGAAATCACAACAGCTTTTTATTAACTATGGCCCAGTTAGAACAGGGTTGGGCACGTCTAAACAATCTTTATCCAGGTGGATTGTTTCATGTATAATGTTATCAGTTAGCAAATAAATCCCTTGGTGGTAGGCCAAAAGCCCACTCTACTAGAGGGAAGGCAGCTACTGCAGCCTTGATGAGAAATGTCCCTTTGGCAGAAATATGCAAGGCTGCCACTTGGAAGTCGGTCCATACCTTTACTAAGCATTACTGCCTTGACACAGACGCTAGGGCAGATGCGCAGGTTGGACAGGCCTTGCTCAAGAATTTATTTGCATGATTCATGTTTTCTCAGTATTCTTCTGTCTACTCCACTGCGGTTATGGGGATGGGCTTGCTACTCTATTCAGTGCTTATGACTATACATGGAAATCCCCTACGAGAGAAGGAATGGTTTCTCACCTGTAACTCCAGTTCTCTCGTAGGGGTATTTCCATGATAGTCATAAGCAACCCTCCCTCCTCCCCGGTGGAGTTGACATAGAACATGAATATTATCGAGGTTGGTACTCCAACAAATGTTTTGTTTCTTCAGGTCAGGTTACAAGCCTCCAAAAAAGAACTGAGGCAACTGCCTTTTGCTGTGCATGATGGGAAACAGGAAGACTTTACTTTATTAAAGGCACAGCTCTATTTTCATTCTGTATAATGGCAGCCTATGGGCTACACTGCCCTGCATTGTTTTATTCTCATGAGAGGTGTAAATAAAATATGAGAATGTATTTGTTAATATATTTATAAAATAAATAGATGTTTAAACGTGAATTTACACTATAACTGTTTTTTCTTTTAACAATTTGGCCTGTGTAGCTGTTCACATAGGCTGCACAGTGTTATTCTTAAGTGTTTTTTGACAAACCTTTTTTCAAAGGGTTGGTATTTGCACTTAAGAATATACTTCACACCAGTGCTCCGGGGTCCCCGCAGGCGCGCGGAACTATTCAGTGCTTATGACTATCATGGAAATACCCCTACGAGAGAACTGGAGTTACAGGTAAGAAACCATTCCTTATAGTTTATTAAATCAAACACGAGATAAGGTTTTGTACAGGCAAAGTCATATATTGCGAGCTCCTCTTGTATGTGATAATGAAGAAAAAAGAGGCAAAGTGAAATAAAACAATTACCTTGAATCACCCAATTCAGTCAAGTAGGGAAGCCAGAACTGATCCATGGTGCAATTCAACCACTAGATGTACATGCATCACTTCCCTACGCCCACTTTAAACAACCCCCGCCCCTGACGACACACTGCTGACATCAATGCAGCCCTCGGTCACGCCACAGACTGAAGTTTTTGACCCCTCGGAAAATGTTTGCAAGTACCCACTATATTGTGTATACTAATCCTTCTTAATAGGCCTATAAGAATTTACTGTCTTCACTCCACTTACTTTTTCTCACACATATGGGGTGCGAACACAATCTGAGGTGCAGTCTTTATCCTAGTAGAGTTTAGGTTTGAGGAAGGGATTACAGATCACCTCAAAACAAATTAACACTGCTTGGAGTATGATTACTTCGCTAATCATACACGTCTACTGTGTATCTCACCTCCTGCTCAGATTTTATTTATGAAAGTCTCACTTTTGTTTGTGGTACATTATAATAATGAGTAAAGTTTGTAGCTTATATTTTTAAGAAACTGCATGTGTGTTTATTTGGATGGATTTCCGATTACATGCATGAAATAACATATAACAATCTCATAAAATATAAAATGTAAATATAAACAAGTGATACTTATTTGTCTGGAATTTACTTATAGCCTCCTTTTTTGCACATTATTTGCTGTTCTCAGCCGTTTTTCTGTTATAAATGTCTCTTTCAATAGAGGTAAATAGACATTACAATTGTTAGTGTCGGAATACCGATTTCTGTTACTAATTGTTCACTCTTAATTTAAGGTACCTTTCAGTTATTTGAAATTTGGTAATATAATTTTGTTCTTTTCTTTAGTGAAGAACTGTTAAAAGTAGCAGTTTATTTTTTATTTTGTTATTTTTATTTCAGGTTTCTTTGCCCACATATATTCTAAAACATATATTCTAAAACCTTCGTTTATGATTTTAAGACAGTTTGGAAATATGTCGTGCAACATATACTTAAACAATTAGACACTGAGAAAATATTTTCTTTTGATAACTGCGTGCCTGTGTTTACAACCAGTTGTATGTCTCCTACAGCACTATAAGAAAATCACAAGACATGAGTAGTGTGTAACCTGGTGCATTTGTGAGTTCAGAAAAACAGATATCATGTCATTCAGCCAACCCTAAACCTGAAAGCATAAGGCTGAAAAAGAAAATTAGTTTGTAAAATTTCAAATTCCACATTAGATTTTAGAAGTGCACAGCATGTGAATCTATAACACAACAACCTGCAAACCGATAGTTAAACGTTTTCCTTACCACTAATGTCCAACAGTCACAAGTACTATAGCTCATACATGGGACCACCTTTTCTCTTTAGGTTTCAATCGTTATTATGAAGGGGGATAATATGTTATTTTTCTGCAGGGTAAAGCTCATTATCAACTTCTATATATCCTGTCATTTCAACACAATCTGACAAACACCCAAAAACAATTTATCTTCCTCAGTACACCTTATTAACTTAATTGTATACATCACGTCATCACATTATTTCAACATTGAGATGGCACATTTACATTTCTTCTAGTAGTATACTTCCATCAGCAGCACGGTGGCCATGGGGAAAGAGGGAAGGGAAATATTAAGAATGTAAGAAGCATCACACACAGGGATTTCCATAACATTTCGAACACACAGAGTTATTGTTTGGATCTCCCAGACACCTACAACAAACACCATCAGCCAGCTTCCAAATTCAACACTTTCTTCGATTTGGAAGCTCGCCTTCTTGCTGTCAGTGTAGTTCCTATCTACCTGAAGATCCATTAAAGCAGTCTTCCCTTCAATCTGTGTGCACAGCGTTCAGGTTTTTCTTTGCCTCCCATTTGGGCTCCATGTTGGCACAAACTTAAGATCTTCACTTTTATAGCCTCCCTGCACCTTAGTCCTCCCTCTTCTCCAAAGATGATTGTGTTGCTTTAATCATGGTATCCACCGCCTCCATTTTGTTTGTCGAGCCTTAGCAGTGATAACCACGCCCCTAAAGTCCTCATGACTTCAACATTTACTAGCAACAAAAAGTCAAACCTGACTACTTCAAGACCTCACTTGCAGGGAAATATTTTGGTGCTCTGTGCATTGTCGTATTTCACAATATATGGCGGGCCAAATGGAATTTCTTTAAATTCGATAGGCAAGGCCTTATATATCCCCTGGTTGTCATGCTTCATCATTGGCCATGCCACATTCACCAGAGAAAATTCTAGCAGTTAAATGGCACCCGCGATGCAGGGAGTATTTTATGGGGGTAGATGGTGGAACCATGAGCTAGGAGGAGCTAAAAAAAAATCCCTACGCCCTACCTTCTGAAATTTCTGCTTTAACATGGGTAAGCCTAAGTAATGAGTAAAAGCTAAGCTGATGCAGGGGACTGTCTTTTATCCCTGCATCGTATTGGGTCAATATGATTTTAGCCATTCAAGTGTCCCCAACAGGGTCATATGATTTCTTCAGGACCTAGGCCCCTACCTTCCTGACTATATGCATAGAAAATTATTCATCCATTAGTCCTGCTGGGCGGAGATAGCGGTGATTGAAAAATGTACCAATTACTAATACATTGCCCCCATACATCTGTTGCTAAAAACTGTACCCTGCTTGCTTCCTATAAGTTTATTTCAACACACGTGTTACTGGGCCAGTGTGCTTTTAAAAGTGCAATATAAAAGGCTACAAGAAAAATGCCACTGTGCTATCACAGCTTTCTCTACATGAATGTCACAATCTCACAGTCCGTAATCTGCTGCACAGTTTGCAAATGTCATCTAAACACTTTCTAAGATGTATCCACAATCCATGCAACTAAAGCAAACGGTGTTCCAGTACAGTTACTCTGAGTTAACTGGTTACCTTCAGCTGCTGATTGCTGTAAATAGATTTCCAAAGCGGTGTCAGTGTTGACAAGATAATATAGACGTGCCAATTTGATGGAGTTGGGTGGGGCATTTGTCTCTTGTAGGAAACACAAACTGTTTTGCAAGTGTTGCAGGATTCCTTCTTGGCCATGCTTGTTTTTTCACCATTATCACATTTATGTCCACTTCCCAGATGCTGCTGTCTAAGATAATGTTATTTCAGTGGGATACCTGGACACAAGCGCTTGCTTTTTGGGGGCAGAACTAAAATTCTATAACTTAGTCTTCTATGTTTTTGGAATAAGACAAGTGAACTATCTCTGGATTCTCAAATATGTGTGTATATATATATATTTCTGATGGATACAACTACCTGTGGATTCCTCACCTAATGAATACTCCCATGGCGCCAGCATTCAACGGAAATCTTCTTCCTAGCTTCTGCACGTCGACGAGGACGTCACTCTAGCCCACGCGACGCTGTCTGACGTCATACAGGCAATAAGAGGTCCTCGCCGACGTCAGTTCCCTTTTTTCCGTGCATTCGAAACTGTTATCTTCGAGGGAGCTACTGTTACTTTAGTAGTTACAGTGTATTTTCTGCTGCGTAGTTCTTCTCTGCGGTAATAATGTCTCAGAGGAAGTCGGGTTTCAAGCCCTGTCGAGAGTGTGGGGGCAAGATGTCCGTTACAGATCCTCACTCCGACTGTCTATGGTGTTTGAGCTCCAATCACGACGTCGCGACTTGCGATTCATGTCAGCACATGAATCCGAAGGCCCTCAAAGAACGTGAGGCTAAGCTATTCATGGCGAAGTCGAAGAGAAAGGAAAAACATCACAAAAAGTCTTCTTCGCCAAGGTCTCATCGGCGTCATCGAGACTCCCGGCGCCGTAGAGATTCACGGCGTCACTCCAGCAAGGAGACTCGTTCGAGGTCGCCTTCAGCTCGGCGTCGGAGAACTTGGGAGGTCAGTCCCACGGTCACGCCGCATCCATCGACGCCGTTGCCCTCTCCGGCGTCACAGACGTCGGGGTCGCCTTCGATCCAGACACCCCAGTGTCCGGCTTTTCCCACCCCTGGAGCCGATAGTACCGCATTTCTTAATGCGATGTATACCATCTTTCAACAGATGGCTCCAGGGGGTGCTCCGGCAGGTCCTTCGGGGCCTTTGGCCTTTTCATTGGGTGATCCTGCGCATCTTCGGCCGGCACCCTTTATGCCCTTTCTCCCTTTTGGGAATGTGGGCTCGGCGCCGGTGGCCGCTCCGGTGGCTTCAGAGGGATTGGCCCCGGAGGTTTCCATCTCGTCGACGTCAGGATTTCGTCCTGTGACTCCGGTGGGTCCATCGGCTCCAAGATCTCTTCATCCTGCTCCTTCAACGGCGCCGAAGCTGCCTGTGGCGCCGGATGCGGCGTCGGATATTTCTGGAGATCGGCGCCGATCTTCGACTTCGGCGGAGGCCATGTCGACTCTGCGTATCGAGCAGAGACTACATTCGAGGAGGCGTGCTCTCCGTCTTTTGGAAGAGCAGGAGTACCAACGAGTCCTGGAGGAAGGAGAGGTTGAGGACTCTGGTGATGGACTGCATGGTCTGGATACGGCCAGTGGGCTGGACACTTCCCCTGAGTGGGACCTTTCATCTCCAGGGGAGTATACGGAGGAGGCTGCTACCTTTCACGCTGTGGTAAGGAAGGCAGCTAACTTTCTGGACCTGCCTTTGCCGGTGGCAGAGGCGAAGCAGAATTTATTGACGGAGGTATTGCATCCGGCCTCTGCTGCAGCGGAGCCTCTCTTGCCGTTTAATGAGGCTTTGCTTGATCCGGTGTTAGAGGTGTGGAAGAAGCCAGTATCTTCCTCGGCGGTTCATAGGGCTGTGGCCAGGAGATATCGAGCTGCACCATCTGACCCTGGCTTTCTGTCTAGACACCCTACGCCGGAGAGCTTGGTGGTGCAAGCCTCCTGTTCATCGAAGTCAGCGCCTGGATCTTTCCCGACGGTACCTGGAGACAGGGACTACAAAAAGCTGGATGCACAATCCAAGAAAATATTTTCATCTTGCAGTTTGGCGTTGAAGGCCACCAACGCAACTTGCATTCTGGGGAGATACATCCATGCTCTTATGGACGATATTTCATCTTCATTTACGGAGCTTCCCCAGGGACTCTTGGATGTTGTCTCGGACGCCCAGGCTGCCGCAACCCAGATTATCCAGTCTGGGCTGGACACGACCGACTCGGTGGCTAGGGCGATGGGCACGGCTGTGGTGGCAAGGAGACAGGCCTGGCTCCGTAATTCAGGGTTTTCTGCGGACGTGCAGTCGACCCTATTGGACCTCCCGTTTGATGGGGACAAACTGTTTGGAGCCAAGGCATATTCGGCCTTGGAGCGATTTTAAAGAGAGCAGGGCCACAGCCAAATCGTTAGGGCTGCAAGCTCCTTCTTCCTCTGCCTCTTCCAGGTTTTTCAGGAGGTTTCGTGGATTTGGGCGTGGCTCTTCCTCCTCTTCCTTTCGGGGGAGATTCCAGCAACCCGCCTCTTCCCACCCCTATAGATCATATAGAGGGAGAGGGAGAGGTAGGGCCCGCACCAGAGAAGCCTCTCAACAGCACTCTGCCTCTTCCTCGTCCTCTGGAGGGGTGCAGCAGGGAAAGCAGCCTTAGGCTTCCACCATTTCCCACTCACTCCTCTCCTGTAGGGGGAAGGTTACGGCATTTTCTTCACAAGTGGGAGACTATTACAACGGACACTTGGGTTATCAGTATTGTGGGAAAAGTCTACACCCTTCCCTTTCGGGAGTTTCCGCCGCCCATCTTATTGTTCAGAAGAACACCTCCTGTTGCTAGAACAGGAGGTTCAAGTCCTCCTTTCAAAGGGCGCGGTGGAGTTGGTCCCAGAGCAGGAAAGGGGTCGAGGTTGTTACTCAAGGTACTTCCTGATTCCCAAGAAGGATGGTCGGTTGAGACCAATCCTGGATCTGAGGATCTTGAATTGGTTCCTCAAACAGGAAAAGTTCAAGATGCTGACCCTAGCTCAGGTGCTTTTGGCGTTGAACAAAGAAGATTGGATGGTGTCTGTCGACTTGCAGGATGCTTATTTTCATATCCCGATACTCAAGTCGCACAGGAAGTATCTCCGGTTTGTGGTAGGGTCGCAGCACTATCAGTTTGCGGTCCTCCCGTTTGGTCTTACTTCAGCACCTCGAGTCTTCACGAAGGTGTGATGTCAGTGGTTGCGGCAGAGCTCAGAAGGAAGGGGATAGCAGTATTCCCTTACTTGGACGACTGGTTGATCAAAGCCAAGTCTCCGGAGCTTGTGTCGCATCATCTGCAGTCAACAACCCAGTTGTTGTTCGACCTGGGCTTTTCGGTGAACGTGCCCAAATCTCACCTGGAGCCCTCTCAGCGCCTCCTGTTCATAGGGGCATTACTGGATACAACATTGAATCGAGCCTTTCCTCCGCCTCAGCGGATTCAAGATATTCAGGAGTTGGTTCCAATGTTTCGAAATGGAGCGGTAGTTCCAGTCCTCAAGGTCCTTCGTCTGCTCGGTCTGTTTGCCTCCTGCATACTGTTGGTCACGCATGCTCGCTGGCATATGAGGGCTCTTCAGTGGTGCCTCCGAAGGCAGTGGTCTCAACACAAAGGAGATCTAGAAGGTGCTGTCAAGATCTCCGGAGATGCTGCTGTGGACTTGAAGTGGTGGATTGTGGGCAACAATCTTTCACAAGGAAAGCCGTTCGCACAGTCACCACCAGTGACCACGGTCATAACGGATGCTTCCACTCTAGGGTGGGGAGCTCATCTGGGGGATCTGGAGATCAAAGGGCTTTGGTCTCCAGAGGAACAGATTTTTCATATCAATCTGTTGGAGTTGCGGGCTGTACGTCTGGCTCTCAAGGCCTTCCTCCCTTCCCTTCGTGGTCAGTCGGTACAGGTCCTGACGGACAATACTACCGCGATGTGGTACATAAACAAACAGGGAGGAGTAGGGTCGTACCTTCTCTGCAGAGAAGCTCTTCGACTATGGTCCTGGGCAAAGGACCATCAGATTTGCTTGGTAGCAAATCATCTGGCCGGGGTCTTGAATGTACGTGCGGACAGTCTGTCCCCATTTCTCGGCCGACCACGATTGGCGTCTCCATCCAGATCAAGTCCGTTTAATCTTCCAGATGTGGGGGTTTCCTCGGATAGATTTGTTTGCCACTCTGGAGAACGCGCATTGTCCGTTATTCTGCAGCCTCCAGTATCCGATGCAGGGAGCGTTGGGGGACGCGTTTCAGATAACCTGGTGCGGCCAGTTCCTTTACGCGTTTCCCCCCATACCCTTGATTCCTCGGGTGTTGAGGAAGATTCGCCAAGACCGGGCCCAAGTCATCTTAATAGCTCCGGATTGGCCAAGGAGGGTGTGGTACTCCGACCTTCTCCAACTCTCACTGTGCCCTCCGCTCCGTCTCCCTCTCAGGGCAGACCTCCTCTCGCAGGGGCAGGTTTTACACCCCAACCTCCAGAGTCTGCACCTACATGCCTGGAGATTGAGCGGGGCAACCGGAGTTCCTTCTCTCTCCCGCCTGATGTAGTGGATGTTATATTAGCGGCCAGGCGACACTCCACTAAATTTATCTACGCTAATAGGTGGTCTAAATTTGTTATGTGGTGTGGAGAGAGACAGATTGATCCCTTACATGCTCATCTGTCAGATGTTTTGTCTTTTGCTCTGTCTCTAGCGCAGAAAGGTTGTGCAGTGGCTACCATTAAAGGTTATTTGTCTGCCTTGTCAGCCTTCATTTGTCTTCCAGACCAACCATTGTTATTTAAATCCCCTATTGTTCTCAGATTCTTGAAAGGTCTTCTAAATAAATATCCTCCAAAACCATTCGTTATGCCTCAATGGGATTTGTCCTTGGTCCTCACTTTCCTTATGGGGGTCCCCTTTTGAGCCTATGCATTCTTGCCCCTTAAGGTATTTAGTTATTAAGACAGTCTTCCTGGTGGCTATAACATCTGCAAGGAGAGTGAGTGAGTTGCAAGCCTTATCGGTAAAACCCCCTTATACAACTTTTTATGGGGATAAGGTGGTGTTGAGGACCAAGGCTGCTTTCCTCCCGAAGGTTGTTTCACCTTTCCATTTGGCCCAGACAATTACTTTGTCCACGTTCTATCCTCCGCCTCATCCTTCTAAGGAGGAAGAGAGACTACATCGCTTGGACCCAAAGAGGGCGTTAAGCTTCTTCATTGATAGAACGAAGGATTTCAGGCTGGAGGATCAGCTGTTCATCGGATACGTGGGCAAGAGGATAGGAAAGGCAGTCCACAAGAGAACACTCTCCAGGTGGGTTGTTCTTTGCATTAAAATCTGTTACTCTTTGGCAAAGAAGGATCCTCCTGATGGCATTAGAGCTCATTCCACCAGAGCTAAGTCGGCCACTTCGGCCTTGGCCAGGGGTGTTCCTGTGGTCGACATCTGCAAGGCCGCAACTTGGTCGTCCCTTCATACTTTTGCGAAACATTACTGTTTGGACTCTGAGGTCAGAAGGGACGGCCATTTTGCACGGTCAGTGCTGCAGGATTTCTTGGTTTGACCATTTCGGCACCCACCACCGGGCGTGGTACTGCTTTGGGACTCTATTCATTAGGTGAGGAATCCACAGGTAGTTGTATCCATCAGAAGAACGAGTTACTTACCTTCGGTAACGACTTTTCTGGTGGATACATTAGCTACCTGTGGGGATTCCTCACGGTCCCACCCGCCTCCTCGTTGCCTTTCTGGTCTTACCAAGTAATCCTTGAGTGTGCTCCTCTTGGTCTTCAAGGCTGCAATAGATTTTGTATATATGGATACTTGTGTGTGTATGTATGTATATATACAGGGAGTGCAGAATTATTAGGCAAGTTGTATTTTTGAGGATTAATTTTATTATTGAACAACAACCATGTTCTCAATGAACCCAAAAAACTCATTAATATCAAAGCTGAATATTTTTGGAAGTAGTTTTTAGTTTGTTTTTAGTTTTAGCTATGTTAGGGGGATATCTGTGTTTGCAGGTGACTATTACTGTGCATAATTATTAGGCAACTTAACAAAAAACAAATATATACCCATTTCAATTATTTATTATTACCAGTGAAACCAATATAACATCTCAACATTCACAAATATACATTTCTGACATTCGAAAACAAAACAAAAACAAATCAGTGACCAATATAGCCACCTTTCTTTGCAAGGACACTCAAAAGCCTGCCATCCATGGATTCTGTCAGTGTTTTGATCTGTTCACCATCAACATTGCGTGCAGCAGCAACCACAGCCTCCCAGACACTGTTCAGAGAGGTGTACTGTTTTCCCTCCTTGTAAATCTCACATTTGATGATGGACCACAGGTTCTCAATGGGGTTCAGATCAGGTGAACAAGGAGGCCATGTCATTAGATTTCCTTCTTTTATACCCTTTCTTGCCAGCCACGCTGTGGAGTACTTGGACGCGTGTGATGGAGCATTGTCCTGCATGAAAATCATGTTTTTCTTGAAGGATGCAGACTTCTTCCTGTACCACTGCTTGAAGAAGGTGTCTTCCAGGAACTGGCAGTAGGACTGGGAGTTGAGCTTGACTCCATCCTCAACCCGAAAAGGCCCCACAAGCTCATCTTTGATGATACCAGCCCAAACCAGTACTCCACCTCCACCTTGCTGGCGTCTGAGTCGGACTGGAGCTCTCTGCCCTTTACCAATCCAGCCACGGGCCCATCCATCTGGCCCATCAAGACTCACTCATTTCATCAGTCCATAAAACCTTAGAAAAATCAGTCTTGAGATATTTCTTGGCCCAGTCTTGACGTTTCAGCTTGTGTGTCTTGTTCAGTGGTGGTCGTCTTTCAGCCTTTCTTACCTTGGCCATGTCTCTGAGTATTGCACACCTTGTGCTTTTGGGCACTCCAGTGATGTTGCAGCTCTGAAATATGGCCAAACTGGTGGCAAGTGGCATCGTGGCAGCTGCACGCTTGACTTTTCTCAGTTCATGGGCAGTTATTTTGCGCCTTGGTTTTTCCACACGCTTCTTGCGACCCTGTTGACTATTTTGAATGAAACGCTTGATTGTTCGATGATCACGCTTCGGAAGCTTTGCAATTTTAAGAGTGCTGCATCCCTCTGCAAGATATCTCACTATTTTTGACTTTTCTGAGCCTGTCAAGTCCTTCTTTTGACCCATTTTGCCAAAGGAAAGGAAGTTGCCTAATAATTATGCACACCTGATATAGGGTGTTGATGTCATTAGACCACACCCCTTCTCATTACAGAGATGCACATCACCTAATATGCCTAATTGGTAGTAGGCTTTCGAGCCTATACAGCTTGGAGTAAGACAACATGCATAAAGAGGATGATGTGGTCAAAATACTAATTTGCCTAATAATTCTGCACTCCCTGTATATATATATATATATATATATATCTTTTTGTATATACTTGATTTGCATATATTTGTTTGTTTGATAAAAAAAAAAAAGGAGTTATATTAAATCTACAGCCATTTTATTGCAATGTTGTGTGATTTACAATGTTATGGGATGTTGCTTTGTTCTTTTCATTGCATTGGTTTATTATTCTCATGCACGTAAAAAATGTTGGTACTGACGTCGGCACGTCGGCGAGGACCTCTTATTGCCTGTATGACGTCAGACGGCGTCGCGTGGGCTAGAGTGACGTCCTCGTCGACGTGCAGAAGCTAGGAAGAAGATTTCCGTCGAATGCTGGCGCCATGGGAGTATTAATTAGGTGAGGAATCCACAGGTAGCTAATGTATCCACCAGAAAAGTTGTTACCGAAGGTAAGTAACTCGTTCATATGTTCGATGGCATGTGTAGCTGCAGATACACATGCTGTGCACATCTCGCCATCTGGTGTTGGGCTCGGAGTGTTACAAGTTGTTTTTCTTCGAAGAAGTCTTTTCGAGTCACGAGACCGAGGGACTCCTCCCATTTCGGCTCCATTGCGCATGGGCGTCGACTCCATCTTAGATTGTTTTTTTTCCGCCATCGGGTTCGGACGTGTTCCTTTTCGCTCCGTGTTTCGGGTCGGAAAGTTAATTCGAATCTCGGAAAAATCGTCGGTATGGTTTGCGTTCGGTATCTGGTTAGTTACAACAGATCGACACCGACTTTTGAAGAGCTGCGGTGGCCCTTCGGGGTTTTTTCGATTCCCCCGTCGGGGCCTGGTCGGGCCCGGCCACGTGTTTCTTCAAGGCTGATGGAACGGACCCCATTCCGCTTCTGCCCAAAATGCCATAACAAGTATCCATATACAGATCAGCATCTGGTCTGTAACTTGTGTTTGTCGCCGGAACACAAGGAAGATACTTGTGAAGCCTGTCGAGCGTTTCGGTCCAGGAAGACACTAAGAGACCGAAGAGTAAGGAGACTGCAAATGGTGTCGGCGCCGACAGGACAAGAGCGTTTCGAGGAGGAGGAAGAAACATTCTCCATCCAGGAATCGGACTCGGATGAGATCGATCCCGAAGAAACGCCGAAAACCGTGAGTAAGACATCGAAACACAAAACTCACGAAAAAAACACTAAAGCCCAGGGGACGCCACCGCCAACAGGCCATGGCTTAACCCGAAAAATAGGTGACCGATCATCGGCACCGAAAAAGGGCACGCTGGTGGCGAAGTCATCCGACTCCGGTCGAGATACCACCACACAGCAATCTCGGGCTCGAGATAGTGGCTCCGAGCAGGTTCGGCACTGAGAGAGCGGCACCGAAATGGGGCGGCACCGAGAGACCACGACGCCGAAAGTAAAGAAGGTTTCGTCGGAACCGAAAAAAGCAGCCAAAAAGGTTTCGATACCGAAACATCCGGCCTCGGAACCGAAAACAAGTTCCTACACTGAGGAACAAGGACTGTCCAAACAAATGAAGACACATAGATTTGGACAGGAATTGGAAACAATAGAGCCAGACTATACACAAAGAAGGCTCCATATCCAAAAAGAAACAGGGAAGATCAGTACTCTCCCTCCGATTAAAATGAAACGCAAACTTGCCTTTCAGGAAAAAGACAAGCAGCCACAGGCAAAGGTGGCTAAACAAGTAACCCCGCCACCATCGCCACAATGCTCTCCGCAACCATCACCGGTGGCCACTCCACCAATGATGCAATCCCCAACTCATACAGGAATGAGTCAAGATGACCCTGACGCATGGGACCTTTATGACGCACCAGTGTCAGATAATAGTCCTGAATGTTATCCAGCTAGACCGTCGCCACCAGAGGATAGTACAGCCTACGCACAGGTGGTGTCGAGAGCAGCGGCATTTCTGAATGTCAGCCTGCATGCTGAGCCCATTGAAGACGACTTTCTTTTTAACACACTGTCGTCCACACACAGCCAGTATCAAAGTCTTCCTATGCTACCCGGAATGCTAAAACACTCCAAACAAGTGTTTGAAAAGCCTGTAAAAGGAAGGGCCATTACTCCAAGAGTGAAGAAAAAATATAAACCGCCACCAACAGACCCCGTGTACATCACACAACAGCTAACACCGGACTCAGTTGTAGTAGGGGCAGCGCGCAAAAGAGCAAACTCACATACTTCAGGAGATGCACCACCTCCAGATAAAGAAAGTAGAAAATTTGACGCAGCAGGCAAGAGGGTGGCAATGGATGCTGCAGATCGAAAAACTTAAAAAAGACACTGACACGGCCAAAGCCATGGGCGCACTCTACTCCCCACAGAGCAGAGGCACATTTCGAAAAACACAGTTTAGAGGGGGGTTTCGAGGACAAAGCACAGAACCCACAACCTCACAAACAAGACCCACTTACCAGAGCCAGTATCAGCGGGGAAGTTTTCGTGGACAATATAAAAGGGGACAATTCCAAAACAAAAGAGGAAAGTTCCAAAGTCCCAAAACTCCTCAAAACAAGCAGTGTCTTCCAAGTCACACATCCCCAACACATAACATCTGTGGGGGGGAGACTAACCAAGTTTTACAAACATTGGGAGAAAATAACAACAGACACTCGGGTCCTAGCAATTATCCGGCATGGTTATTGCATAGAATTTCTCAAATTCCCTCCAAACGTCCCACCGAAAACACACAATATGTCAAAACAACATATAGATCTTCTAGGACTAGAAGTTCAGGCATTGCTACAAAAAGAAGCAATAGAATTAGTACCAAACCAACAAAAAGGGACAGGAGTTTACTCTCTGTACTTTCTCATACCCCAAAAAGACAAGAGTCTGAGACCTATACTAGATCTCAGAACATTAAATACATACATCAAATCAGATCACTTTAACATGGTGACATTACAGGACGTAATCCCACTGCTCAAAAAACAAGACTACATGACAACACTCGACCTAAAGGATGCATATTTCCATATACCGATACATCCTTCACACAGAAAGTACCTAAGGTTTGTATTCCAAGGGGTACATTACCAGTTCAAAGTGTTGCCATTCGGAATAACAACTGCGCCAAGAGTTTTAACAAAATGCCTAGCAGTAGTAGCTGCACATATCAGAAGGCAGCAAATACATGTGTTCCCGAACCTAGACGATTGGTTAATCAAAACCAACACACTAAAACGGTGTTCACAACACACAAGGTACGTCATAGAAATCCTCCACAATCTAGGTTTCTCAATCAACTACACAAAGTCACACCTTCTGCCGTGTCAAACACAGCAATACTTAGGGGTGACAATCAACACAGCAAAAGGGATTGCCACTCCAAGCCCACAAAGGGTTCAAGCATTTCACAATGTAATAAAGACCATGTATCCAAAACAAAAGATACAAGTCAAAATGGTGATGAAACTACTAGGCATGATGTCCTCATGCATAGCCATTGTCCCGAACGCAAGGTTGCACATGCGGCCCTTACAACAGTGCCTAGCATCACAATGGTCACAAGCACAGGGTCAACTTCTAGATCTGGTGTTGATAGACCGCCAAACATACACCTCGCTTCAATGGTGGAACAGTATACATTTAAACCAAGGGCGGCCTTTCCAAGACCCAGTGCCACAATATGTAATAACAACAGATGCCTCCATGATAGGGTGGGGAGCACACCTCAATCAACACAGCATCCAAGGACAATGGGACACTCAGCAAAAACAGTTTCACATAAATCACTTAGAACTATTGGCAGTATTTCTAGCGCTAAAAGCGTTTCAACCCATAATAACCCACAAACACATTCTTATCAAAACAGACAACATGACAACAATGTATTACCTAAACAAACAGGGAGGGACACACAACACAGTTGTGTCTCCTGGCACAAAAAATATGGCATTGGGCGATTCACAACCACATTCGCCTAATAGCACAATTTATTCCAGGAATTCAGAACCAGTTAGCAGACAGTCTCTCTCGGGATCACCAACAGATCCACGAATGGGAGATTCACCCCCAAATACTAAACAAATACTTCCACAATTGGGGAACACCACAAATAGATCTATTTGCAACAAAGGAAAACGCAAAATGCCAAAACTTCGCATCCAGGTACCCACAAGATCAGTCTCAGGGCAATGCGTTATGGATGAGCTGGTCAGGGATATTTGCTTACGCTTTTCCCCCTCTCCCACTCCTTCCATATCTGGTAAACAAATTGAGTCAAAACAAACTCAAACTCATACTCATAGCGCCAACATGGGCAAGACAACCTTGGTACACAACACTACTAGACCTCTCTGTAGTGCCTCATGTCAAACTACCAAACAGACCAGATCTGTTAACACAACACAAACAACAGATCAGGCATCCAAATCCAGCATCACTGAATCTAGCAGTTTGGCTCCTGAAGTCCTAGAATTCGGACACTTAGACCTTACACAGGAATGTATGGAGGTCATAAAACAAGCTAGAAAACTGACCACTAGACATTGCTATGCAAATAAGTGGAAAAGATTTGTTTATTATTGCCATAATAATCTAATTCAACCCTTACACGCATCTGCCAAAGACATCGTAAGTTACTTACTACATTTGCAAAAGTCAAAGCTAGCTTTCTCTTCCATAAAGATACATCTTACCGCAATTTCAGCTTACCTGCAAATTATGCATTCAACCTCACTATTTAAAATACCAGTCATAAAAGCGTTTATGGAAGGACTAAAGAGAATTATACCACCAAGAACACCACCAGTTTCTTCATGGAACCTCAACATTGTCTTAACACGACTCATGGGTCCACCTTTTGAGCCCATGCACTCTTGTGAAATGCAATACTTAACATGGAAAGTTGCATTTTTAATTGCCATCACATCTCTAAGAAGAGTGAGTGAAATTCAAGCATTTACCATACAAGAACCATTTATTCAAATACACAAGCATAAAGTAGTTCTACGGACAAATCCAAAATTTTTACCAAAAGTTATATCACCGTTCCACTTGAATCAAACAGTAGAATTACCAGTTTTCTTCCCACAGCCAGACTCTGTAGCTCAAAGAGCACTACATACATTAGACATCAAAAGAGTGTTAATGTACTACATTGACAGAACAAAACTAATTCGAAAAACAAAACAATTATTTGTTGCTTTCCAAAAACCTCATACAGGTAATCCAATTTCTAAACAAGGCATTGCCAGATGGATAGTTAAGTGTATTCAAACCTGCTATCTTAAAGCAAAGAGAGAACTGCCTATTACACCAAAGGCACACTCAACCAGAAAGAAAGGTGCTACCATGGCCTTTCTAGGAAACATTCCAATGACCGAAATATGTAAGGCAGCTACATGGTCTACGCCTCATACATTTACCAAACACTACTGTGTAGATGTGCTAACAGCACAACAAGCCACAGTAGGCCAAGCAGTACTACGAACATGGTTTCAAACAACTTCAACTCCTACAGGCTGAACCACCGCTTTTGGGGAGATAACTGCATACTAGTCTATGCACAGCATGTGTATCTGCAGCTACACATGCCATCGAACGGAAAATGTCACTTACCCAGTATACATCTGTTTGTGGCATTAGTCGCTGCAGATTCACATGCGCCCACCCGCCTCCCCGGGAGCCTGTAGCCGTTTAGAAGTTGATCTTGAACATTTGTAAATTTGTAAATATATTACTTTAAACTACATTATGTATATAACTCCATTGCATGGGCACTATTACTAGCATACACAACTCCTACCTCACCCTCTGCGGGGGAAAACAATCTAAGATGGAGTCGACGCCCATGCGCAATGGAGCTGAAATGGGAGGAGTCCCTCGGTCTCGTGACTCGAAAAGACTTCTTTGAAGAAAAACAACTTGTAACACTCCGAGCCCAACACCAGATGGCGGGATGTGCACAGCATGTGAATCTGCAGCGACTAATGCCACGAACAGATGTACACTGGGTAAGTGACATTTTCCATATATATATATATATATAATTGGTTTTTGGGGGGGAACGGGGGGTGTACAGGGCAAGGCCCCCAGTTTGCAGACAATGCCACAGGTGCCTCGTGGGTGGACAACCATTACTCCTTTTAAAGAACCAAAACTATTTGAAATGCATATTGTAAATAAATATGGAAATTTAAGGATGAAAAGAAATACTGTAAATAGGATGATGTTTTTTTATGTCGTGTTTATGTGGATGTGATAAATACGGCCTGAGAATTGTTATATTCTCTATCGCAGGAAGGTTTCAGTCTGCTTTGTTTACTGTGAACATTAAGTACGCTCCTCCAAGCAGCGGATCATAGAGGGAAACCAGTGTGAACTATTTGGGCTGTTTGGTTGTAGGTATCGATGCGGTCCCCCACCTGTGGATGTTGAGAAATTGGAGTGGGCCAGCTACTGTCTTCTTCACTTTCTACTTACTCATTAGTATACACATTCAACCCAGTACTTTCTGAGCCGGGGATGCAATCAGTAGGCGCGGCTGAACCACTCTGATGGGAGCATGTTCACAAGACCTTTTAGGGTTGAGAGGGCAAGCGCTCTGACCCCTGTTGTAATCTCTCTGTGGGCTTTTATCCACGCCCATGTCACACCCATCACTTTAGTTGGTTTGTGGGCTTGCTTTTTAAAATTTGCTTGAATTCTTTAGTGAAAGGCATGCATACGTCATGCCTTTTCCGGTGTTTAGCCCTCCTCGAGTGCACCGGCCAGCTACTGAAAACTTATGAGGTTCCATGTTTTCCGTATGGTTTCTGGACTACATTTTCTTTTTATTTTGTAGGCAGCGCGATCTCACTGGGCAGTAATCGAGCAAGCAATGGCAAAACCGGACCGGTCTTTTTGTTCTGATTAGTTTCCTTCATGCTGATGGCGTGGCACTTTGATTCGGCTCCATTATGTGAAATTGTATTACTTCCCATTTTCAGTTTGTGACAAAAAAAGTTTGGTTTGGAGTTTACAACACTAGTAGCTCTAACTCGAGCAAATGCAAGACCCATTGCATTGCAAAAGCTTGGTTTTTTTATGGTTTTGTCGAAGCTTTTCGATTGTCTTGAGCGAGGTCTTCAAGAAAGACTGGATTCTAACCGTGTGGTGCATATTATCGCACCATGTCGGTTATGGATCCAGACCAGGTGTGTGTCTGGTGCCTTGAAAAGGACCACAAATCGAAGTTGTGTTCCAACTGTCGAGCCATGGCTCCGAAGGCCTTGAGCGAGAGATCTTTCAAGCTTCTAGCGGCCGGCAGCAGTCTTCAGTTAGCGCGACTCCGAGTTGTTCACGTTCCAACTCTAGGAGGAGGTGGCTGCACTGTTCCAGGAGCCCCAAGCAATCTTCCTCGCATTCGAGGTCTTCGAGGCATTTAGATAAGAGGCACAAGAAGAAGAAGCCCAAGCGGACTTTGAGGCATTGCAGGAACGTCTACCTTCCGAGCACCGCTCTGCGGCGCCGTCACCAGGGCTGACTCCACATCTTCCTCCTTTTCCAGGTACCAGAGTGATCCCCGCTCAAATCAAATAATTTTACGAGACTATGTGCCCTGTTTTTGAGTGGGCTGCACCCTCGGTTGGGTCTTCGGCCCCTGTGGGGGTCAGCAGGGGCCCCATCGGATTCAACAGCAGCTTCAGCCTCTGTGCCATTGGGGATCCTGGGATCCGATAGTGGATCTGGACTGGCACCGGTATCTCAGTCGATCTCCTGCACCCGGCCTAAAGTCGATGCTCCAACCGGCGCCCACTGGTGGTGGTAGCCCCATCCTCATTCCAGATGATACAGAGCCGAAATGACATTGTAGAACGCGGATTCAGACTTTGGTTCCGATTAGGCCCATATCAGTGCCTGAGCCTTATTCAGAACAACCAGGCACAGGAGAGAAGTGGGAGGGGGTCTGAGGACCTTTTAGAATATGAATTAGAGCATGAACAGGACTCACATGAGGATCTAGGGGAATCCAGTAGACTGGATACTTCTCCAGATGCTGGCTTGCTCTCTCCTTCCGCTGTGGCTACGGAGGAGGGTGCATCTTATGATGGATTTAATGCCCAATTTTGTATAACTGTTAGCTCCGAACTAGCCCCACAGCTAACAGACCTCTTTAGCTACATTGTAGACTCCTTGCCAGTCACCCCCTCGATAGGGGAAGCCTTAATATTGGTTAACCCAGGAAAAATTCAGCCCTGTGTGCTTTCTATAGTCCTCAGCCTACATGCTAAATTGTGCGCCAAAATACTTGCTTGTAGATTGGAAGGCATATTGCCAGTATTGATCCATCTGGATCAACCAGGCTTTATCACTTGTCACCAAATCCATGACAACTTGTGAAGGGTCATCCACTTGATAGAGAAGGCTACGAAATGCTCCCTTTCGACGCTTGATGCTGAGGAGGCCTTTAATGGGGTGGATTGGTATTTCCTCTTCCACACGCTTTGCCGGTTTGGTTTCCATGACCGCTTTATAGCCATGATACAAGCAAATTATAGTTCGCCAGAATCCCAGCCCCTCCCCCCCTTTAGAATATTGGTGAATGGGTCCGCTTCAGACTTATTTACCCTTACCCAAGGTACGAGATTGGGATGTCCTCCCCCCACCTTTTGCCCTCAGTATCGAAACTGGCTGCTAAGATACGTGCGACACCTTCGATCCAATAGATACCCTTCGGATCGGATGAACACAAGCTCTTGCTCTTTGCTGACAATATCTTACTTTCTCTTACTTCCCCTAGGTCTTCCCTCCAGGCACAGCAAATGGAACTTCAACGATATCAAGAGCTAGCGGGATTCCGCATTACCCTCCACAAATCTTTTCTGCTGAACCTAATGATTCCTCCAGAGGAAATAGAGCTGACCTCCATATTCCCCTTCCATTTGGTTAAAAAAAAAAAAAAGAGAACGTACTTAGGGGTAACTCTTACACCCAACATAGCTAATCTGTACAAGGCAAATGATCTCCCATTCCTTCCCCCCCTTCCTCCATTATTAAGATTACTTAAAAATGACCTCAAACCATGGACCCCAATGTACTTAACCTGGTTGGGGCGTATCAACGACATTTAAATGTCAATCCTCCCACATTTATTGTACCTGTTCCATGGTCCTCCCATCGAGGTTGATGGAGAATTCTTTGTTTCCATCTGTTCCATGGTCACCAACTTTGTCTGGCAAAACTGAAAGGCCTGGTTGGGCTACCGACTCCTCACACACCTAAAAGAAGCAGGAGGTTTGGGCCTCTGGATTTCTTAACCTACTATAGAGCAGCCCAACTTCGAGCTATATCTGAGTGGTCTGTACAGGAGTCAGAAAAACACTGGCTCCATATGGACCAAGGATAATCTGGGGCGTCCTTTGGAAACCCAAGACGGACCGCCCACGATATGCCTATCTAAGCACCCCTACGGCCACCACATAAAAAATCTGGGACATTGTTACTAAGACAAACCAATTAATATCCTTTCAATCCCCTCATATGCCCATACACTTCAATCCAGCTTTTCTGCCCACGTTTGACCCCGGCCCTTTTGACAGATGGAAGGAAGGGGGATGCCTTAATATATCTGATTTTTTTTCTTGGGTGGAACATCCTAAGATTTGATAATTGCTGTAGAGACTTTAGTCTTTCTACACCAGAGGCCTTACTGAAGCATTGGGTCCTTCAATCGTAGTTGCTCCAGGCCGCCACTTGGGAGTCCCTTCCCATTGAGCAGTTTGTCTGTAGGGCGGGAACATCCAGGCAAAACATTTTCCTTCTATACAACCTCTTGACATCTACCACTCCAGACCCTTCTCCCAAACCCATCATGTTCTGGGAACAAATTCTGGGGAGTGCAATAGAGGAGCGGCAGTGGCGCAGCCTCTAACACGATATACAGCCACACTCTAGGTTTGCATAAAGCCCATTACAAAGTCATTTATGACTGGTACTTATACCCTGAAAAACTCAGCAGACTTACCCAATATAATAGATAGATGCTGGAGAGGCTGTGTGTAGGAAAATGCCACTGTTGGCATGGTTACCCCCTAACATTTTTCCTTTCGTTGATGCCAGCTTTGATTGAAAGTGTGCTGGGATCCTGCTAACCAGGCCCCAGCACCACTGTTCTTTCCCTAAAACTGTACCTTAGTCTCCACAATTGGCACAGCCCTGGCACACAGCTAAGTCTCTTGTAAAAGGTACCCATCGTACCAAGGGCCCTGTGGCCAGGGAAGGTCTCTAAGGGCTGCAGCATGTATTATGCCACCCTGGGGGCCCCTCTCTCAGCACCTGCATGCTGCCTCACAGCTTGTGTGTGCTGGTTGGGAGAAAATGACTGTCGACATGGAACTCCCCTCAGAGTGCCATGCCCACAACCCACTGCCTGTGGCACAGGTAAGTCACCCCTCTAGCAGCCCTTACAGCCCTAACGCAGGGTGCACTATACCACAGGTGAGGGCATAGTTACATGAGCACTATGCCCCTACAGTGTCTAAGCCAATTGTTAGACATTGTAAGTGCAGGGAAGCCATATAGAGTTTAGGGTCTGGGAGTTTGTCAGAAACAGTTCCATAATGGCTACACGGAATACTGGGAAGTTTTGTATCAAACTTCTCAGCTCAATAAACCCACACTGATGCCAGTGTGGGATTTATTGAGAAATGCACACAGAGGGCATCTTAGAAAATGCCCCTTCCATGCCAGCCCAACTGCTAGTGCTAGGCTTACCGGTCTCTGCCAGCCTGCCACTTCCACACGTTTCTGGCCACATGGGGTTGAGTGCCTTTGTGCACTCTGTGATCAAGAACAAAGCCTGTCCTGGGTGGAGGTGCTTCACACTTCCCCCTGCAGTAACTGTAACACCTGGTGGTGAGCCTCAAAGGCTCGAGCCTGGTGTACAGCGCCCCAGGGCATTCCAGCTAGTGGAGATGCCCACCCCCTGGACACAGCCCCCACTTTTGGCGGCAAGTCCGGGGAGATAATGAGAAATACAAGGAGTCACCCCCCTCAGCCAGGTCCACCCCTAAGGTGACCAGAGCTGAAGTGGCCCCTCCTTGGAGAATCCTCCATCTTGTTTTGGAGGATTTAGCCCATTAGGAATAGGGATGTGCCCCCCTCCCCAAAGAGAGGAGGCACAAGGAGGGTGTAGCCACCGTCAAGGACTGTAGCCATTGGCTACTGCCCTCCAGCCCTAACACACTCCTAAATGTAGGATTTAGGGGCGACCCTGAACCCGGGAAATCAGATTGCTGACGATTTACAAAGGACTGCCTAGCTGAAAAATCCCACAAAGAAGAAACGAAGACAACTGCTTTGGCCCCAGCCCTACCGCTCTGTCTCCAACTTCAGAGAACCTGCACCAGTGACTCATCCTGCGGGCCCAGTGACCTCTGCCGACTCAGAAGACTGCCCTGCAACTACAAAGAATCAAGAACTCCTGTGGACAGCGGACCTGTCCAACCAAAGAAAGAAGAAACCATCTTTAAAGGGACTCTCACCTCACTCCAGAAGCGTGAGTCCCCCCCCACTCTGCACCCAACACCCCTGGCCCGTGTCCAGAAAAAACAAAGGCCCAGAGAGGATCCCCTGGCGACTCCAACAACGTGTCCACCCTGGGCTAACCTCTCTGCACCCCCACGACGACGGCACCTGCAGAGGGAATCCTGAGGACCCCCCCCCTGACAGCAACTGCCCAGGACAAAGATATCTGACACCTGGAGAAGCACTGCACCTGCAGCCCCCAGGCCTGTATGAAACTGACCACCGGTGCAGCAGTGACCAGCAGGGGGGACCCTCTATTGAATCCTATTACATACCTGACTCCCTGTTTGCCCACTGCACCTGGCCGCCCCTATGCCGCTGAGGGTGTACTTTGTGTGCCTACTTGGGACCCCCCCTCGCAGTGCTCTACTAAACTCCCCTGGTCTGCTCCCGAAGGACGCGGGTACTTAATAGCCAGCAGACCGGAACAGGAGCACCCCCAGTCTCCATAGGTGCCCATGTTATTTTGGCTCCTCTTTGACCTCTGCACCTGACCGGCCCTGTGTTGCTGGTTCTGGGTGTTTGGGATTGACTTGAACCCCCCAACGGTGGGCTACCTATGCCCCGGAGACTGAACTTGTAAGTGCTTTACTTACAGTTTTAACCAAACTATACTTGCCTCCCCCAGGAACTGTTGAATTTTGCAGAGTCCATTTTTAAATTAGCTTAATGCCATTATATGAAAAACTGTGTACATTACTGTTTCGGTTCAAAGTCCTAACTATACCTATGCAAAGTACCTTACATGTAATGTACTTGCCTGCAATTTGAATGTTGTGCTTCTAAAATAAATTAAGAAAAGAAAATGTTTCTATATAAAAACCTATTGGCCCAGACTTAAGTCATTGAGTGTGTTCTCATGTATTGCTTGAGTGTGTACAACAAATGCTTAACACTACCCTCTGATAAGCCTAACTGCTCGACCACACTACCACAAATATAGCATTAGTATTATCTATTATTTCCTCTGTCAAGCCTCTTCGGGAACCCCTGGACTCTGTGCACACTATTTCTCATTTTGAGATAGTATATACCGAGCCCGCTTCCTACACTGGACTACTGGGGGATTTTTATCATATTTAGTGGGATTGCCTGACAATCTGACCCTTCTGGGAGGAGATCGTGACCCAGATAATGGACGTGCTGGGAAACCCAGTGCCCTCGACTCCAGCGAATGTCTTGCTGGGTCTATGAGATCCTTCTCTGACATCAAACACAAGGACATCCGTGCTATCCTCTGGCTGTACCTTGGAGCAGCCAAGATGACTTTTGCAGCTGTTTGGGGAAAAAAAACTGCGGCTCTTTCAATATCTCAATGGCACGCGCAATTATGGCATGCACTTGCAATGGAGCGTGTAACTGACATTATGACAGACACTAGGAACATTTTTGAATTTATATGGGGTCCCTTGGTGGGGTATTTATCGCGATGTCTTCCCCTTCTCTTGTGCCCCACCCGAAGCAGAGCCCTTCACCTATTTCAAATGAGTTCAGCCTAAGAAACTTGGTAAAGATACCCCTCCTGCACCCCCAGCTACATCCTCATCCATGGTTAGATGTTCTTTAATACTGACACGCTGGTTCCTTATTCAACCCCAAGGTGTTTTTATTTTGGTTCCTGCGGTTTATACGTAACCCTTTATTGTGGCTGCATGTTCTGGTAATGTCTTTTGGGTACATTCTGTTTCAGTGGAGGACTGATGCATAAATTACTTGTGCCTGTTGATAATACAAAACTGTTTGTTATTAGCTCACTAATAGACAAAGGCCTTATGAAATTTACACCATGACTTACTGTCCTGTAAATTTGAAAATTTAATAAACATAGCCTGGTTTTAAAAAACTAAAAAAAAAAAAGGGGCTGTATTAGTGGAGTTAAGAGTTTTGAAAAGTGCAAATAAAATTCTATAGTGAAACCATCCGGACCTAGGGCCTTGCCTTTTTAATAAGATGCATAGCGGTAAGGATATTTATTAATACAAATGTCTTTATCAAACTCAACATCTAGATTTTGAAGTGGTTTGATGAACGCTAGATATTGAAGAAAATGTTATGTTTAGCGTTCTGGAGCCAGAGGTCAGTGAAAAACCAATAAAACTCTTTTAGGATATCTTCATTTCTGTGGATAAGAGAATAGCCTCTTTTTTAGTACAATCTTTTTTTCTTCTCAATTTTAAGGTAATTCACCGTAAGTGTCCCAGATTTATTTTTTCCTCCATAATATTTAGCACAAGATTTAAGAAGCAAAGTTTGCAATCTCGTGAGTTTTTATTAAAGGTAAATTTGGCTTGAATGAGTTAATTGAGACGAGTTATATTTAGCCTTATGGTATAAATATTCTAGTTGGTTGATACAATACATAGTTTGAATAACTTGTTTTGGTATCAGACCTTCTCTTATGAGCTACATAGGAAATGATAATCTCTGGAAGCTGATTTTGAACCCATCCCAAATAGTCTGTGGACACTTCAGGTGTATCATTATCAAAAAAAAAAGTTGTGATTTTTTTTCAAAAAGTTGTAAAATTAGTGTATAGAAGTAACCAATTATTGAATCTCCATCTCCTGTTCCCCGAGATATACGGTGTGAGATGTAAATCTGGAGTATGGTCAGAAATTAATGTGGATCCAATTTACGAGCCTATAATGTGCTGTACGTGATATAAACAGATCAAGTTGTGGTTGACAGTAGTGAGCAGGAGAGATAAAGGCATATTCTTGTAAGGTAGGATTGCAAGTTCTCCAAGCATCAGTCAACGCTCTTTGTTTAATAGCTGAGGTAAATTGTGAATGCATGGATGATGGAATAAATTTAGGCTTGAAGTTACGGTCAGTAAAGGGATCCATAATCATGTTGCAGTCACCCCCAAATATCAGATAGTTATCAGTAAGCTTCATTAACCTGGATACAATTATGGGCCAAAAGGATTTTTGTGTAAGTGCATATATATTGAAAGTTGTTAGAGGAATCTTAATAGTGATACAATGAGCCACCTATCCATGATGTCAATCTTGAGCTTTAACCTGTAATTCTAAAGATTTATAACAAAATATGGTTGTTCCATTTCATTTCCCTGTACCTGAAAATAAACAAAATTGTCTTATAGTTTAGCTATTTGTTTGGTACAAGCCTCCTGCAATGTAACATAATGCAATGTAACAATATCCCTTAAGTGTAGATAAATACGTTAATACTCTGACGTTTTATAGGTGAACCTAGACCTTTAACATTCCAAGAAAGAATTCTTAATGCCAACAGGTGTGTGGAATCTCTATAGTCCGATGCCGAGGATATTGTTTGGGGTCAAGTACGACACAATTTCATATTTGTTTTGTCTTTGGAACAAGTAGGCCTAGCCCCCTGCAGCACAAACCCTTTGGCTGCCAGTTTACAGTACCACATTATGGGTCAAGGAAGTGAATTTTAGTTGAGGTAATTTGTGTCCATGTGTCAGTGCAGTCTGCACTTGTATTTATGGTTCATTAATACAAAGCTTTTATTATTAGGGTGACCTCTAATAATGTTGTAGGCTCGGACTGCACTCCTGACAATGGTTGCTGTAAAATTGTGTGCACGTTTGCAAAGTTTAACAATGAGACTACGCCTAATGCTCTCAGAATGCTCACTAATTGTATTCAAATATTTGCAGAAGCTTAAAAGGAAGATTGATGTTCACCAAAAAATGCAACTAGAAAAAGAAAATATTTTGCTAAATTACTGTGAAATTTTAGTTACTATTTCTTGAAGAATCATTTAGTAAAATGTGTTGATGCAGGCTAGTATTTCCAAAACAATATTTATAATGGAAAATCATTGTAACCAGTTTCAGCAAGACTGTGGTAAACGTGAAAACAAACATGCATTGGCAAAGCCATTAGGTCCAACATTGGGGGTCTTTGACGTGGCTTTTGTTGTGGGCTCTGCAGTGTCCTCACTATTTTAATAAACATTGGTAAAAGACAAATATTTCTTGGTCTCAAAAAGCACACATTGCCACAGTAGTTCCTGACATGGAACAAAACTATTTTGTTTGCAGATATGCTCCTTGTGAAGGAGCAGATTATCACCCACGGTGAAGCCAGCCAACATGCGGATGGAGAAAGACATGAAACTTTTTAATGAAAACAAAAGGTCTTGGTTAACACCAGATCTAATTATTTGGGCCCCAATTCTGAGTCACAAAATAGGGCCCATGGTATGTCTTTGCATTAGTGCAGATTTATGTACTTCATGAATTCACAAGAATTTACAGACGTACACCAGGAAATCGTACTTATAGAAATATCTGCGAACTCAGGTATGCATATTTAGATTTGCTCATGCGAAAATCTGTTGTTTACAAGTTCACTTTTCCCTCCAATCTTTTTTCCCCCATCCCTGAAAGAAGTAAAATTCCAACTTTAATCACTGTGGGAAAAGATTGTTGAAGAGCTGGCAGAATCCCCTAAAACATACAAGTTAGTAGGTTGCACAGACTCAAAAGGGCATTCTAACCCTGGAACCTTTGCTTACCCCTTCCTCCAGTGCCAGTATATAGATCTGCAGAAAGATAGCAAAATAAGGAAGTTGCTAGTATTCAAGCCCTATTATAGTATTAGCCCTGGCATAATCAGAGAGGCTATTATCAGAGCTCTTACATAATGAGATTGCTGCCATGATATGTGGCCTTTCTACATGGCACTAAAAGGACAAGTAATTTTTTTTTTTTTTTTACAAGATAAGTAGATTTAGGTAGCAAACTGTCCCATGGACAAGTAGATATTTTATTACATTCCACACCCCTGATGCCATCTAAGAAGTAATACATCTATAACCTATTTTATAAAACAATTAAATTTCAAAAATTAATGCATAGACAAAAGTGTTAAGAAGAAAAGAAGTGATGAGCTATAACGCATAATGGTATGGATGACGGAAAAATATCAGGGAGAAAAGGAAGAAAAATGAATTAGGGAGCAACAGAAAAGCTAAAAACAGATAAACAAAAGAGTGTAACAAACAGTAGAAACATACCTACACAACAAACACAAGGGTGAGGGTGGTGAAGCCACATGAGGTAGACGACACAACCAAAATTCCACAGCATCCGACATGGGAGGGGGTACTAGACCAAACAAGACTTATCACATCATTGTGTATATATGGATGATACTTAAGGGGAAGACAATTAAACAATTAACAAAGTTCCAGGAAATATCAAGTGTAATATTGCATCCATATATAAGAAAAACATAGATTATTAGATATGCTCCAATAACACAATTCTTCTTTTAAGAAGTAGTAGCAGAAGCCTTGGCGATGTCCATTGTCTCTCCCCTCCAAGTATCAATATACTTCTGTACTAGAGCAGGGTCTTCAAAGGTGGTAGTTTTATTATGTCACTTTGAACAAGCAGGGGCGAAAAAGTCCATATCTAGCATTTAGAGATCTGCGTGCTGGAGACATAACCCGAAATCTCTTTCACCTATCGGCTGCGGATTTTTCAAAGTCTTGAGTGAAGAAAAGATTGGATCCAGACCAGACGATACGGCCTTGGCTTTGGCACCTTTGATAACTTTGACAAGGTTGAGATATTCCCAAAAATAAATTATTATTCTTCTGGTTTTCTGAGAAGATGAAGCAAAATGTAAAGGATGACCAATTATGTGAGCCCCTTTGTATATTCAGAAGAGGTGACGAAGACAGACCGACCTAGAGTTTTAGGCGGGAATGATGAAAGGCGGACGTGGGATCCGAACCTTCATATCCTTCAACCAGGCCGTAAATACGCAAGTTAATACTTCTATTGCGATTTTTCCATGTCTTCAGCATGTCTTCTTAAAGCTGCCACTTTAGATTGCAACACCTTAACAGCACACTTTCTTCAAGCACCTCACCTCTTCTGTCAACCTGACTCATGTGACGATTTAGCATCCAGTATTTGTAATTATTTGTTTCCTGAATATATGGCTTGGGCGCCCTAATTTCTTCAAGAAGTAGCTTCATGGAAATTTCAGCTCTAGTCTTAGTAGGCGACAGAGGGTCTTTCTTGGCTCTTTTATTGGTGGAGCTAGAGGTGGTTGTAGGAAGTTTAAAGGACAATTTATTATTGGAAGCCGATGGAGCGTTTGACGAAATAGGTGAAGACGAAGTAGAATCTTGATATGCTTCCTCTATAATCCCCATGTTTGATACTACTGAAAATGAATTAGTCACTGAAACTCTACTTGAGATTTTGTTGTTCTGTATTTTGTTTCTGGAAATTTGGAGATTCCTGGACCTTCCCACTTACATTTTATTGGGTTCATAATGTAAATTAGCTAAAGGCAATACTTATAAACTGGCAGGCCTTATATTATTTGCCTTTCCTTAAAAAGGTAGAAAATATTGCAGAGAAATATGACTGAGATTGCATGAATTTCACTTCGAGCATCTCCTGAGCAACTTAATCTGTTTTTAAACAAGCTGCAGCATTGTCTGTGAAGAAACAAGCATTTCTGAGGCAAGTACTCAAAACAAGATGGTGGTTGCTATCGTCTCCTCAGCACCTGCCGAAAGCCCTGAAGAAAAATGTCTCAAATGTGCAGAGAAACCTCTCTGTGACGCACCTGGAAATTCACTGGTTCTTCCCCTGACATTTCCTGTTAAATTCACGGCATAACTTGCTCTCTTCACGCCCTCCAGCTCATCTTCTCCCCGCGACTGCAGTGGATCTCACAGGATACCTGCCATCTAGCAACGGTGCCAAGCCATTCCCCTCCAGAGAGACATGTCATTCTGTATTATATCAAATGCAGATTATATAATGATTTTCAAAATGTAAATGAGAGTTGACAGCATAGTCATGCCGTTATCTACAACAGCCAATTATTTTTCCAAATTCCCTGTCAGTTTTTCTTAATCGTACACCTTCGTCTTGCTGAGAAATCCTCCAGTGGCATATAGGAAGCGTTTTGGACATGGTGATCTAGGAACTATCAAGAAATCTTCTAAACCCATGTCATTGGAAAGGAGAGATAGGTGCTTCTTAACTGCAGCTAAAGTGAAATGTAAGCATTGCTGGCAAAATTTCCTACGCTTTAGGGTGTAACTAACCCTTATCGGGGGTCTGGTCTGCTAAATTTAAAACCCATGGAGCCATTAGTGTCGACTTGCCACACTAACCACCCTCCTGGACCTGAAATTGAAGAATTAAATGTACCATTCTGAATCATGTCATTTAATTGTTAATTCGTGAAGTTTGTAAAATGTGGCCAATTGTCAACATGCAATGGAGAGAATGCTAAATGTGTTCATTTCTTTCATTTTCGCCAGACCCATGCAAGTTGTTTGTTGCACTGTTTTGTTTAGAAAAATCATTTGTCTAGGAATGAGACAGGCTCTAAACAAATCATGAATGCCCTGTATTTGCCAATGATGTGTTCCCCAAATCGATTTCAAATCAGTATTTTTTTTCCAGTACTCATAAACCTGTAGGGTCAACTGAGATATAAATGAATCTGAATAAATTAATGTAGTTTAAGTCATTATGTTTTTCTTTGCTGAGGATGGGGTAGGCTTATAATAAAAACTCGGGTCTAAGGGACTGTGTCCTGAAAAATCTGCAAACGTACAAAAAAAATTCAATCTACCCACTGGTGGTGTCGAACAATGTTCCCATTGTGTATAATTAAAAACTGCATGTGGCAAGCTAGCTCTGAGTAAATAGTGATGATAGCAAAATATTTCACCATAATTAGTGCAATTCAAATACAAATCTTCAGTTACAAATACAGTGTTCCAATTCAGAAAGCGTGCTTTTTACAGTCTCCACTTCCCATTCATCGGAGATGGCACCAGTAGTAATGTTTTCGGCCATAGCTATTTTTAATAAGTTGTGTTTCTTTAAGACCAAAATTAGCAAATGGGACCTTATCCCAAGTCTGAGACATGAAATGTAGAAATGTTCAGCAGGGACATTTCTCTTTGCACAATATGTGAAAAATAATGAGGCTTTAACACCTTGACTACCAGTTCACTAATAGTGCATTCCTGAAGGTAATGACAGTTCAAAATCAAGATGAAAACAGTAAAAAAAAAAAAAAGGAAAAAAAAAAAATCCAATCTAAAAAAGATGAAAGACAGTGAAAAATGTTTACCAAGGAGGAATCAAATGAGTCTGTTTTTGCCAAAGAAGACAAGCACGTACTCCATGTAGGGAAGGGTGTGAGGAGTTTGAAGAAAAATCATCAGTACCAGCAAAATATCCAAAGGCAGTATTCTCTGCGAAAACGGGGACCTAACATGATAGTCGAACTGGTAGGCTCTTCCAAAGGTGGTTGGTAATAAACAACTTCATTATTAGAAGCAGTAGTTGAAAGCTCTAGACTCACGTCTCGAGCAACAGGAACTAGTGGAAATTCAGCATCTGAAGTCCCTAGCAGGGGAAAAGTAATATTTGTTACATAATGTTTGTAGAGGAATTTCCTGAAGGGTAGTGACAGGAGGAAGGGAACTATGTAGGAGCCTTGTGGCCTACTGTGTAAGACTGGCCATATGCTGTAGCTTGAATAGGTCAACTGAAACAAATCGTTTATTTTTGCAACCAGCAAGTTAAGGCAGAATCACAGTTCTGATACTTTGAATGTCAAAGACTGGCATCGGTGCTCAGTAAAATGGGCCAAATTCTTTCCTGTCTGTAATCTTCTCTCAAATTAGTTCACCGACTTTAGAAACCCAACTGGAAGATGCTAGTTCCTCCTTTACTATGAGTGGCAAAACATTTGGTAATTTCATTTGAGCACTCATCTCTGAAGTCTTTTTAAGACCGTGAAACGTTCATTGATATCAAAAGGCATTTCTGCTGCCACTGTGCCAGTATTACCAAGATCTAGAAAGTACATCTGGACCCCTAATAGGACCTCATGGGGGTATGGCCTCCCAAAGATCTTTCAGGCAGATTTACATTTCTCAGGACTCCATACTGATGATGGATCCAACTACAACCTGAGCCTTATACTTTTGAGGACTGCTTTGTCACGGTTCTTCCTTTCCACTATAGAATTTCCCTCCGGATGAAAGGGAGAGGTATATTGCACAGCAATGCCTAGGATTCGAATGGTCCCTTGTAAGCCTTAGAGGGAAACTCAGGTCCCTGGTCAGAGTGAAATGCTGTTACTTCATATGTCCCAACAAATACTTCCAAATCTTTAATAATAGTTCAAGCGCCAGACGCTCATGTTGTCCGCACCCATAGAAATCTAGATCATGAATTTATGGCCAATAGAATAAATGTAAACGCACAATCTGAGTTCAGAGATACGCAGTGAGCCAAATACACACATTGGAGAGGTTTGTTTGAAACTAAGAGGTGTGTCTGTGGTGGGTGCGCTGTGGTGGATCCTTTAATTTGCTGACAAATGTCACAGCTAAGGACATACTGTTACATGCCTGTAGTAAAGAAACTTGCTACCACACAAGCATGTGCAGACGCCAACCCCTCATGCGCAGCAATAATTCTAGCTTTCGGTCCTGTTTGGGTATCAGTTGATCATCCATTCCATGGATGTGGGCCAAAGGAAGGTTTTGGGCACACAGCAGATAGGAATCTTTTGCTGGATTTTTTTTGTTTTTTTAGGTAACAGAGCAGCGCTGTGTGAAGCAATGATGGCAGCCCTGATGTCATCATCCACTTTCGTATTAGAGCGAGTAATCACAGCTACTAAAACAGTCTGGACCGATGCTTCTGCAGCTTTATCAGCCAGTAAATTCCCTGCAATGTGTATCCAAACACGTTTGTGGCTCACTGTATGAATTACATGAGCCAGTTGCAAGCCATCTTTGAGATGCACTGCTTTTTCCCAAAGCAATTTGTGCTTGATAGCATGCCCTTTAGAGTCTCTTAATCCACTCAGGCGCTAATAATGCACATTTTCATTGTAAGACTGGGCAAAGTAATACAAATCACACAGTATGGTTGTGGGGAATTCAGGATCCATATTTTCCAGTGCCAGAATCAGTGCTTTCAGTTCAGCCAGTTGGGCGGTACAGTTCCCTTGAGGACTCTGTAAACACTTTTTGTGTATAAAATCCTCCATCATTCATGACACCACGTTCTGCAGAACATGTGGCAGAAAATAGTTGTTTGGTGCCAACCGCGGGCTCAGCTGGAGCTTTAGTATATATTATGTAATCATTCTGCTCATGAGGCAAAATATCATTGGGCACGGGATATTCTTGTTTGTATTGAAGGACTTCCTTAGTCAGCAAAGTGGGTTCAAAGACAGGCTACATCGGTAGCTGTCAGGGAAGTTGGCCCACTGTATCCATCTCAGATGTAAGGCTTTCATGTTAGGAGCACTTGCCTTAATGACAGCCTGTAAGGCTGGAATGGGGGGAGGGATGGTTGGGGGGGTGGGGGTCACAACAATTATGCGTTTCCTCTGAGCCAGTAGTCTTTTTTTCCGTCTTTTTTGACATCCGTCTGAAAAGCACTGAAATATGAACGTAATTTATATGTAGTCGGCACTGTTGCCGCCATTGAGGATTGAAATATGTATAGCTAGTGTCTCCCACAATGCGTATCCCTAAATTGGTTGTGTTGACCCAAGTATGTAGGTGTCTTGATGCAAACCTGTAAGTTTGCAATGTTCGAATATTTGTGTATATTCTGATGTCCAATGTGTACTGGAAAACTCTGGGCGAATGAAATCTTACAACCTTTTAACTTGTTGTGCATAATGTGATGTATGTCCAGAAAGCTAAATAGTGTTCCTTTTTTATGATGTGTGGTGGTTGTGAAAGACCACATTTCACCAAGAAATGTTGTGCGAGGCTTTTGCCTTCGTTAGACAATTTGTATCCTAAAATAGGACACTGAGAAAAGCAATTTTTCATTTTTGAACATTGAATTTGTAGCTGTATTGGCAAATCCTAATACTATGTGATCTACTCTCGCCAAGTGTGTTCAATGTCTGTAAGATATGTCATCAACGTAGAGGGCAATGCTTCTGAGTCAATTTCTTGTAAAAGTGGCGTTACTCGGGCAACCAACAATCCAGGACTACTATTGTACCCTTGGGGAAGCCGAAAAAAACATCTTTAAGTTCCCATGGTGCTAAAAGCAGTTGAAGTACTGCTTTCAGGTTCTATATTTTGGCAGAAAAAAATATTGGAAATGTCTAGTTTAGTTTTGTATTTTTATGGACTATATTCTTCATTAAACTGTACTTAGTGAATTTTGAATTGCTAAGATGTGTGACTCTAAGTGTCTGTAGTCTTAGACTTTGTGATAGAAATGATTTGGATTCATTACACAAAAGGATTATTCATAGGAGACATGCAGGGTTCAGTTACTCTGGTTGTGATATAAGTTCCCTCAGATGAGCTTTTTCTTCAGGTTTAATTAGATATTGTAGTTGCACTTGTGGACTAGAGCTTGGTGAGGGGAACCCTTATCCCATCCTGCATGCTTGCGGTATAGTGCCAGAGCTTGTGCAAGAGACCAGCCTTCAGCATACTGTTGTTTAACTGCTTCAGGGAAGAACAGAGAAGAAAGATATCTTTTCTCCCTTGTGGGACGTTTCTAACACTCAGGTGGCCAGTCTACCTCAGCCAAGAGAATTTCATAGGTATATGTTAATTTGTTTCTGAAAATTACCTTGATAGTATGTGGTATGTCACCCTCAGTTTGAATGTGCAATTCATAAAGTCTTTTGAGTGGGCTCACTCACTGATCTGGTGTTTTAACATGATCAAATTTACTAGTTGCTCTTGTAACCAGAAACTCTAGAAGATTCTGACAAACTATTGTAACCTCTGCTACGCTGTCTAGCAATGTCAATACCTGATGTGTCTTGCTCTGAAGGAGTGTTCTCAATGTATGTGGCATATTTAGCTATAATACCTGCCATTTTCTTGTTTTTTAACTGGTGTTTTTGTTGTGGAAGTTGGTCTTCCATTTTTATGATGTCAAATGAGCGTTGAGAGTCTGTTTTTCGGTTCCACCTTCTCTTCATGTCATCGTCCTCTCTGAGCGTTTGTCTGGCGAGTCCTGAAATGAACTAGATGAATGTGCATCAGTATTCTAATACCTATCGGTCTGTTTAAGTGTATCACTGTTATATAAATTATAACTATTTTCCTTGGGCTCCGTTTGCGGGAAGCCACTCCATGTTTTTGTTTTATCTTTATTTTTCTGGTTTCTCCCAGCATTTTTTAGAATACTCCGGTGTCTGTTTGGAACTGCCAGTTTCAGGTTAGCCTTTATGTTGCAGGTTCTTAGGCCTGGATCACAAATTAACTAGACCTACAGATGTATAGGTGTCCTCAATTTTTGTCAGTTTGTGCTCTTGGTCCTCAGCAGGAACATGTGCAGGGCGTTAGCGTACTGCCCGCGCTGCACCTCCCCTTTAATATCACTTAGTATTAATGAGGAAACTGTGGCGAAATTTGCAGTTCATTTCATCCCTAAATCCAGGGCAGGAGCAGTACTCATTCAGAATCTGTTTTAGCACCTCACACAAAACAGCTATTAATGGTGTACCATGTGTTATGGTATATATGGCACCAAAGATGGTGACCCAGGTGGCACAATCTTCAGTAAGAGGAACCATACCAAGTTTTAGGCACATTGAGATAATTCTGTGTTTATCTTGGGGTCCCGTATGGGGAAACACATCTTCAAGCTGTTTTTTTTTTTTTTTTGGTGCAATCCAGAATGAAATCTCCTACCGTCTGTTGGGAACTATACCCATAATTATGTTGAGTGACAGGACTAATTTCAGGCACAGCTATCTGGCTGCACAGCTTGAAGTAGCCTTTGTTAGGGTAGTTGGTGTTGTACGCATAACAAACTGCATTAAACGTCTATGTAGTCAAACAGGGTACTGAGTTCACCAGCATTTAATGGTGTCGAATGTGGATATGGTGTATAGCTAGAACTGGCCAAGTCTCCCCATCATTGCTGAGGGGACCCAGTCTTGCATATTGCACTGCATGTGGAAGGGCGCCTTGGAACTAATTGTGATGTTCCCAATATGTTAATGGTATTTCTAACTGTTCATAAGGTCTTTATTGGTTAGGTGCTGCACCCTAATGGTATGTTTGAAATGTTAATGTATTTGCGCCTACTGCAGGAAAATTGACCCATGAATAAAAAAACTTAACATTTATATACTTTGTGGGCCTATACCTTTAAGGTAATATCTCCACCCTGTAGAGGGAGTCCCTGTGCCACTAGATGTGCTGTAACAGCATGTCTACCATTAACCCAAAATTGTGTTTTTTGTTTTAAAGAATAGGAGTCACAGAGGGAATACTATAGTGAGGTGATCCTTTTAAAGGTTCACACTTGAACAGCCATTAGACTAAAATAGGGGTTGCCTATTAAGCTGAGGAGAATAAATTCCTAATACCATGGACATCTCCATATAAAGGTGAAAAGGATGAACCTTGGGCACACGTAACTACTACACAGGAGGCTCATTAAACAGGTACCTGACCTAGAACGTTGGTGGCGCCATGTTATCTGGTTGCTACAAATTAAGTAGGACTGTGTATAAGGTAAGCATAAACTTCAGGTTATAGTAACTTAGTCCTCCTATAGTGTTGACACAATTCCTAGCTAGCTCACAGTGCCCCATCTGAACCCCTAATCTTACCACAATACCAGATGGTATTTGCAACCTCGAGCATAACTACTCGGATTCCCAAGGAAATTGTGTAAACAGATCTACACTTTCATTGTCACTCTGCGTAACCAAGAAGAGACACAAGAAAGATACATTTTCAAACGTTTTTTGCAGCAATGGTGTTCTTGTATAAAAAGCATGAGCTGCGATTATTAGGCAGATAAGACAAAGCATGGTAACCAGCATTACAAAAATTGTGAAAAAGATAATCAGTTCAAACATGATAAATGTTACTGTGTTGGTACACGCCTATCTGTTACTACCTACGCTATGAAGAGCATAGTGAGAGTACCCTCTGTTAGATCAGCTGGGATGGCCAAACTCCCGAAACCCTCATAACCTAGAAAAATGTCCTAGGAAGCCAGCAAGCCAGTGTTGTGTAGTGCAGACTATTGTCCCTTGCAGGATGGAGCTCAGAGTCAGCATGGCTACATCTCAATCACAGTGCACAAGGTCAATGATAATCCCAGCAGAAATGCTCCTCTGCTGAGTGTAACACAGAGGCAGTTTTTATAATAAAGGCAACATTCAGATCACACTGGCATAGGTGTAGAGCTGATGCTATGATAAGTCTGCAAGCAAGGAGCTGTCTCTAACCGACGGTCATAATATGAGGTAATTACATTCTGTGTGCTGAGTCTTGGGCAAACTATATGGCAGTAACGCTTACAAGGAATAGGCTTCATGTACAGTGTTTTCTCAGTACATTATCACATGAGTGAAAAATCACCATCCGAAAGAAAGTTTAATTTAAAATATGCCATTTAAAACGTGAGCCTCTACGTGGGCCCTGTCATACTTTACCACACAATCACTTCTCTCCATAGAGTTAGTGAATTGCTTAGTGTAGCTGTAGTGGAGCCATTTATTCAAGTGTACATAAATCGGGTTGTCCTTACAACACATCCTTCTCTCCTGAGGTAGATTCTCCTTTTCTTATCAGCCAAACTATTGGTTTGTCACAACCCAATCCTCACTACCCCCCAACCTCTGTCATTTGTGGAAGGGACCTTACAGTCTATAGATGCTAGGAGTGCTTATGTGCTGCATTGGCCCCACCTATAGGAAGATAAAGCAGCTCTTTGTAGCTTTCAACCCACCCTATATTGGATAACATAATTCCGAAGCGTCTCTCACCGGATGGATTGTCACATGTTGTTCATATTCTGATCAGCGGATAAATGTGGAATAACAAAAATGAAAAATAAACCACTTGTCCATGTACTTTTTTAAGTAACTAAAATAGAAAGTCACAAAACCTGCATGACACTAGCAATGTCATCGTAAGTTTTTTTTTTTTTTTCCTGGAAAAAAGTTTCAAATGCTCTTTATGGCTGCTGTCTTAACAAAAAGTACTCCGTATTTTCAGTGCGGCTCCCTTAACACTGTAAATGATGGAAGTAAATCTGGTATTTTCTTCTTTGATTTATAGACCAAAACGCACTAAAGCCAGCATGACAGAATTTCTGGAGTCGGAAGATGGTGAAGTGGAGCAGCAGCGGACTTACAGTAGTGGTCACAATCGATTGTACTTTCATAGCGACACTTGCCTCCCTCTTAGGCCACAAGAAATGGAAGTGGACAGTGAAGATGAAAAGGATCCTGAGTGGCTGAGAGAGAAAACGATTACTGTAATTATAAAGTACCTTTGTTTTGATAAGAAAATGAAGTACTACAATCTTTTATATACCTGAAGGATAATAATGATGTATTTCTAAAGCATAATAATGATGCGTATGGTGCAAGAGGGTTTTCTTTTATATACCTGAAGGAGGATAATGATGTATTTCTAAAGCATAATAATGATGCTTATGGTGCAAGAGGGTTTTCCCACCCGAGGTTTTCAGGATACGATGAAAGTAATTGGTTATCTGTAGCTCCAGATCTCAATCATTAGGAGATCTCATACATTCACACACTTGAATCATTGCCTTTCATCACAATGAGAATCCCCAGTAATTTTAAGATACCAATAAAGTGTTAAAATGGGCATAGGCCCAAAAGCACTTGTTTAGAAACCCATAGTAGATATCTGCGCTTCTCAGTCTAACTGGAAGCCACTATAGCTCATCTTTCAGTTGCATGTTGTGTGATCGAGTTCTCCAGAAAGAGTGTTTTGCTTTCCAATAACCTAATTTTAGCGTCATCTTCACCTTCCCTGAACTACAGCCAGTTCACTGAATTGAGAGTGGTCTAGGAGATTTTGTCTTTTTTTTCAGTCCAGGGCAGACTCTCTAAGTGTTTGCCATGGCAGGGTTGAGAAGAGAGCTCTCAAGCCCTACTCTCCCTGTGGGTAAAGGAAGGTCTAATCCAGTGACTTGCAGTAACACAGCATATATTGTCTACCTAACTTAGAATGCTGCTCACTGACATTTTCCAATCTGATGGAAAGGAGCCTGGCCCTGTAGTTCCATGAAAAGAAGATTATTGTCTCCTCTTGAGGGAATGCACTCTCGTTGGGGGATGTACCCTACCAAGCACCCCTCAAAGTTAGTGCATAAGAGAGAGCATGTGTAAGCTCCAGAACTAAAGTTCTTAAAATACGATGAGGGGGGATATGGTGTCAGTTCCTGATATTTTTTTCACATCTCCTAGATGTCAATCAATCTTAACTGACAAAATTCCTCAGCAGATTTAACAGTGAGCAGTCACCTCCTAAGGTTGCCTAGTTTTACCCCTGTCAGTGGTGTCGCATGAAGTTGCCATCATCAAAATAGGATATCAGCATGTAATGTCAGTGATTGGACCGCAAACAGTCTACCTGTGACAGTTGCTAGTTAGTGCACCTTGAGATCCTGTGGGAGAAGGAAGCCAAGTTATTCTTGGCAAGGGCTGTTAGGTAGGAAACTCCTAAGTCTCCCCTCATTGTAGAAGGTCTACTAAAAGGGAGTAATATCCAAAGAATTGTTCTTGCAAGAGATAGAAATGCCTTGTGACGGAGATGTCGTCGTTTTCCTCAAAGAAAGACAGAAACGCTGTTCCCAGACGTCTGTTTTCCCTTATTGTCTGAAAAAGATGAAGACAGCCCACTGAGCCACTCAGCAAGGATGGGCCTAATTCTGTGGGTCAAGTGTTTTCGATGGGTCTAACCTAGGCAATACACTTCTCTGCTCTGCCTCAATTTCTAGCTCTGGCACTGATTCTGAGGAAGCCCTTACTTACCAAGGTGCAAACCCCAAGGTTTGCCTGGCTAGAGAAACTATTTAAATCGGATTCTAATGTCTTAGATATACCCACTATGAATTATAGGTGCTCACTGGAAGGCAGTTTGATGGCTAACAACCTCATCACTAATGTTAGTTTTTATCTATACCTGCAGAGTGCTAGTGCCCTTGGGATATCTTTGTAAAGGGACACTCTCGAACTCTATAGAATGCCTATGCTTTTTGGGTATTTTAAAGCTTTCCTTTTCGACCACACAAAGTAGCCTTTCTCTTATTTGCTGGGTGCCAGATTGGGAGCTTCAACTGGATTCTGAAGTGCAATCTGGATTTTACCATTTCATTGGCTTGATGCACAGTGATAGGAGTTATCCTGCTCCCGCTGACACCTGGATAAGGTCCACAGGCATTTCACAAGATGTCCAGTCAGCATTAATGGATATGCCTTTCTAGGGTAAGCGTCTGGTCAAGGAAAATGCAGTATATTCCCTAGTGTGGTTCAAAAATAGTCATGACATGTGCTTGTTGAGACTGATATCTGCAGCTAAGCAGAACCGCCAACAATAATGACACTATTGCAGCTTTTCCATGCACTGGAACCCTCTCAGCTCTGGACCTACCAGTTCTATCTCCCAGTCATTACCTGAGTTTCATAATGGGATGCCATCACTAACAATTTGCAGTTATGGCATTTGATGAGATCTTCCGAGGTCAATCATAAGTCCAAAGTGCTAGTTTGGGTCATGGTAGCGCTCCCTCTCTTGAGAGAGAGGTTCGGAATCATGGCTAGTAGGGCCGTGGTCACCTCCACTGGTCATGGACCATTTGGAGCACTCTGACACTGCTTCCCTACATAATCTTCATCAACGACCAAAAGTCCCACCTCTTCCCCTAGTTCATTGAAACAACCCTGAACAAAAACTGCATGAGAGCTTTTCCTCCACCTCAGAAAATGTCATATTCAGAATCTGATTCAAGGGCCTGAATCTGGTTCTGCAGGACCTTTGCTTGTTTAACCTCGTAGCATTGAGTTTCTAGTTACTACTGCACCTGAAGTCATAGGTGAGGTCCCTTTTAGTGGTGTATCAGGAGGTAGTGGCTTAAGCAGCAGGAGAGTCTCTGCTAATGTTTAGATTTTTTTCCTTCTGTCATCCCAGACCTCAGTTGGTGGATGTGCTTCTCCATGTTCACTGTGGTTTCTCCTTTCAGTCATCTACAGTCACAGGTCACTGTGATAGACACATAGTCTCAGTTTATGACCAACACATGAGCTAGAGCTGAGAGCCTTAACTCGATCTCTGATGGCATGATGCCTACTTGAAGTGTGTTGTGCAAGTTCTTTTCAACCACTTAAACCAACTTGGAGCTCTGGGTTATTGGGCCCACTGCCAGAAAGCCTTGCACTTGCTACAGTGAGCTCTCCAATAGAGCATTTTCTCAGTTGAAGACTAGGTGACGGGCACTCCAGACATGAAGCCTTAAACAGCCATCTCTAAGTCACAAACATGATCTTCAGATTGGGATGTCTTTGCGTAGACCTTTTTGCCACAGCTTTGAGCTGAAGTGTCCTTTGTTCTGCACTTCCCACCACATCATATCCTGTGTGATGTCTTCCTTATAATTCCTGTGCTTTCTAAGATCGTGACAATGGTGGGAGAAGATCAAGAACAACTGTTATTTTTTGCCCTTGATTGATCGAGAAGGATTTGGTTTAATGATTTGTTGGAATTCAACATTCAGACCCCTCTTCCCTGCCTGTCAGAAGACTATTTCTGCTTTTGGAGCAGATGGTCTAGTTCTCCACCTCAGTCCTTCACGGCTTCGTTTTCACATGTGGAGATACAGCACTGTTAACTAAAGGCCTTCTGCCTGCCACCAGAGGCAACTTGTACCATCCTAACTGCCCAGAATTATGTTAGCAAGTTTTTTTTTTTCTTTCTGGTGCCAGTCTCGGACAAACCCCTTCAATGCTCACCTTTTATGACGATCTGAGATTTTGCGCTTTCCCTTTACCTCACTTTGCACTCTTCTGTTGTATTTGTTCCCATCCATGCCCTTAATTGTTCTGTGTAGGGACTTAAATTTAGGTGTGATCTTTCTAGTCACCGGCTGTGTCTTTTCAGTCCCATTTACTGTATTTATTGATTTCGTTTTTTGTATCTTATCACTTATGAGGCCCAAGTGAAACTGAGAGCTGTACATAGAACACATTGCAGAGTTTCTGAAAATAACCAGCACTAGAACATAAGTAAAAGAGAAAATCTTTTAAGGATAGACTAAAATGACTCTTGGAATTAAGGCCCTCATTATGAACTTGGTGGTTCAGACCGCCATGCCGGCGACGGTGGAAAAGACCACCATCGGCATGGCGGTCTGAACCGCCATATAATGAACACAGGGAGGGCTACTTGTGGTGGCCCTCCGCCACTGCCAGGCTACTGCCGACAGGCAGCCTGACGATGGCGGATTACTCCAAATAATGTACCCTGATTCTCCCAGCCTTTCCATGACGGGTTCTCCCACCAGGGAAAGGCTGGCGGAGGGGTGCTCTGGGGGCCCCGCACTGCCCATGCACTTGCCATGGGCAGTGCAGGGGCCTCTGTGCAGTGCCCTGTCGCGCAGGTAAATCGGGCAGTGATCTGCGCGACTGGTGCTGCTGCACCTGTCGCACAGCGGCATTGACTGTGGCTCCATGTGGAGCCGTCGTCAAGGTCCCGGCCCTGCATTCTGCTGGGCCGGCGGGTGGAAACAATGTTTCCGCCCGCCAGCCCAGCAGAATGTTCTTTATACAGCTGGTGGGTCTCAGAGGGGCCTGTGGAAAGACCGCCAGCATGAACACGTCGGTGTTTACTGCCATGTTCATAATGACCCTCAAAGTGTGATATTAACAAATATGTGCACCAGTATAAACAAGCTAGTTCATAAATGCACATAGTTATATCTCTAGTTCGTATCACAGGTCAATCAATCAATCATAGGATTTATAAAGCGCACTACGTACCCGTGAGGGTTTCAAAGGGGGGGGGGGTCTTGTTGTTACTGGTCGAAGAGCCAGGTCTTGAGGAGTCTTCTGAAGGTGAGTAGGTCTTGAGTCTGTCGCAGGGCGGTGGGGAGGTTGTTACAGGTTTTGGTGGCAAGGTATGAGAAGGATCTGCCGCCGGAGGTCTTTCATCGGATGCGGAGGACGACCGCGAGGTTAGTGGAGCGGAGCTGACAGGTGGGGGAGTCTTTTGTTTATGTAGGCTGGTCCGGTGTCGTGGAGCGCTTTGTGAGCATGGGTAAGAAGCTTGAAAGTGATCCTTTTGTCCACGGGGAGCCAGTGAAGGTTTCTCAGGTGGTGGGCGATGTGGCTGTGGTGCGGTACGTTGAGGATCAGCCGGGTGGAGGCGTTTTGGATGCGTTGGAGGCGTAGTAGGTCTTTTGCTGCGATGCCTGTGTAGAGTGCGTTGCCGTAGTCCAGCCTGCTGCTGACGAGGGCATGTTACTGTCCTCCTTGTTACTGTCGGGATCCACTTGTAGATTCTGCAGAGCATGCAGAGTGTGTTGTAGCAGGAGGAGGAGACTGCGTTGACCTGTTAAGACAAGGTGAGGGAGGAGTCAAGGATGGAGCCCAGGTTGCGAGCAGTGTCGGTGGGGTTCCTAGTGCGGTGGGCCACCAGGATTCGTCCCAGGCGGAGGGGGTGGGCCCGAGGAGGAGGACCTCCGTCTTGTCCGAGTTCAGTTTCAGACGGCTGTTTCTCATCCATTCGGCGATGGATATCATTCCCTTGTGGAGGTTGGTTTTGGCGGTGCGTGGGTCTTTGGTGAGTGAGAGGATGAGCTGGGTGTCGTCGGCGTAGGTGAGAATGTTGAGGTTGTGTTGTCGGGCCACTTGTGCGAGGGGGGCCATGTAGATGTTGAACAGCGTCGGGCTGAGGGATAAGCCTTGGGGGATGCCGCAGATGATGTCGGTGGCTTCGGAGCGGAAGGGGGGGAGGGGGACTCTCTGGGTTCTGCCGGAGAGGAATGAGACGATCCAGTCGAGGGCTTTTCCTTGAATTCCGGTTTCATGGAGGTGTGATTTCAGGATGCGGTGGCAGACTGTGTCGAAGGAGGCAGATAGGTCCAGGAGGATGAGGGCTGATGTTTCACCGTTGTCCATTTGGCGTCTGTCGTCGTCTGTGGCGGCGAGAAGGGCGGTTTCGGTGCTGTGGTTTCATCTGAAACCGGACTGGGAGGGGTCTAGGATGCAGTTGTCTTCGAGGTGGCTGGTTAGTTGTGTGTTGATGATTTTTTCAATCACCTTTGCTGGGAAAGGGAGCAGGGAGATGGGTCGGAAGTTCTTGAGGTCGTTGGGGTCTGCTTTGGGCTTCTTGAGGAGGGTGCGGATTTCGGCATGTTTCCATTTTTCAGGGAATGTCGCTGTTTCGAAGGAGATGTTGATGACCTTCCGTAGTTGGGGGGCGATGGCGGAGTCTGCTTTGTTGTATACGTGGTGGGGGCAGGGGTCTGATGGAGATCCTGAGTGGATGGAGTTCATGATCTTGCGTGTCTGCGTCGTTCACGTTGGTCCAGGAGGTCAGGAGGTTTGCACATGTGGAGTGTTCGGGGGTGGGGTCTGGCGTGGGAGTGGTGTCGAAGCTGTCGTGGATGTCGCTGATCTTCCGGTGGAAGAAGGTGGACAGTGCGTTGCAGAGTTCTTGGGATGGAGGGATGTCGTTGGCGCTGGGGTTGGAGAGTTCTTTCACGATGCTGAAGAGCCCTTTGCTGTCGTGTGCGTTGTTGTCCAGGCGGTCTTTAAAGTGGGATCGCTTGGCTTGTCTGATGAGTTGGTGGTGCTTGCGGGTGACGTCCTTGTGGGCTTGTGAGGCTGTCAGGTGTGTGTTTGAGGAGCCATTCCTTTTTTAGCTTCCGGCAGTCGCGTTTGGATTTTAGGAGCTTGTCGGTGAACCAAGTGGCTTTTCTTCTGGCTTGGTTGTCGGTGGGTTTTTTGAGTGGCGCCAGGGTGTTGGCGCAGTCGTTGATCCACAGGGTGAGGTTGTGGGCAGCGGTGTCTGGGTCGGTGGAGTCGGGGGGTGGGTTCTGGGCGAGGGCGTTGGTAAGCTGCTCCAGCATCGGCGGGGTGGTTGTTGGGAGCGATGGTGCTCGGTATGTTTCTTGTAGGTGAAGTGGATGCAGTGGTGGTCAGTCCAGTGGAGTACGGTGGTATGGTTGAAGGTGACGTGGGCGCTTGAGGAGAAGATGGGATCAAGCGTGTGGCCGGCGGTGTGGGTTGGTGTGTTGACGAGTTGTCTGAGGCCGTGGTTGGTGAGGTTGTCGATCAGAGTAGTGGAGTTGGTGTCGTTGTTGTTCTCCAGGTGGAAATTTAGGTGTCCAAGGAGGATGTAATCCGTTGAGGTGGGTGCTGGTGAGGTCGGCGAGGGATTAGCTGAATGGTGCTCGTGGTCCGGGGGGGGGGTCTGTAGATGAGCGTTCCTCTGAGAGTGGTGTTGGGGTCGGTGTGGATGCGGAAGTGTAGATGTTCGGCGGTCTTGAGGGAGTCGTCAGTGTGGGTGTCGACCTTGAGGGAGGAATTGTGGGCGATGGCTATGCCTCCCCTGATTCTGTTGTTGCGGTCCCTACGGATGATCTTGTAGCCATCCGGGATGGCTATTGCGATGTCGGGTGCCGAGGAGTCGTTCCACCAGGTTTCGGACAGGAAGGCTACATCTGGGGCAGTGGAGTTGAGCAGGTCCCAGAGCTCGATGGCGTGCGGAGCGGGTGTTGAGGAGTATGCAGTGGAGGTGGTTCGTTTTGGTCTTTGTTGGTTTCGTTGTTCTGTCGCAGGTGAATCTGCAAGACCGGCATGCGAAGGGTCTGTGGGTGTTCCTTGGTGAGGGCTTGGAGCATGCTGTGATGCGGCCGGGATTGAGGGCGTTGAGTTGGTTGGCCGTGTAGCGGCGTCTGGAGGTGCAGGGGTCTTGCAGACCGGGGGGGGTGGCGCTGGGCGCGGTACAGGCACGGACAGGCGTAGACGGGCTTGCCTTTGGCGCGCCAACGGCGCGGCTGCCATAAGAGGAGGGGAGGGTTGGAGTGGCAGCTGGGTGGCGGGAGGGCTTGTCCTATTGGAGGGCTGGGGAGAGGGGCCGCAGGGGACGCAGCAGCGGGAAAGGCAAGTGGAAACGGTGAGATATGGAGGGGGAGGCGGGAGGGGCCGCAGGGGACGCAGCGGCGGGAAAGGCAAGTGGAAACGGTGAGAGAAGGAGCGGGGAGGCGGGAGGGGCTGCAGGGGACGCAGCGGCGGGAAAGGCAAAGTGGAAAACGGTGAGAGAGGTGGCGGCGCGGAGGGCAAAGCGGGGAGCGACCTACCTGCAGTAGCAGGGTCAAAGGTGAAATGGGGTTTCACACTTTGGGTATACAGTTGGAAAATAATTGGTTAAGGCTGTGATTTTTGTTGTGAAAAAAAGGGGTTTCAAATTCTAGAGACTCAGCAAGGCGTAATTGATGAGAACCTCCAAAGATTTTCCGTCTTTTGAAAAGATAGTGAGAATAGTCTGAGTGTAGGAGCTTCTGGGCAAGACATCCAAGCCTAAAACATGATCTGGGCCCAACAGGTAGCCAGCTCAAGGAAAAGAGTACAGGAATGATGTGATAGAAGTAGTCAGTTTACCTATGCAGTAAGCTGCTACATATATGCTGTCTTTAAGAAGGGTGAGAAGTTTTGAAAATGTCATAGAGGATTGCATTTCCATAGTCAAGCCTGCTAAGAAGCAGGTATTGGACTACTCCTTTAAGGATCCTTTCTGGTAGAAAACGATTGACACCATGTACAAATTGTAGTTGGTGACTTGCATTCTTGAAACATTATTAATGTGTTTCTGTACATTGCAGAGATTATCAAGATTGAAGTCCAAGCACTTGGAGTTTTCAATGATGGTGTGGGTGCAATGTGGAAGACTGGTGGAATGTAGCCAGTTTTGAATTTAGGTAGCCACTGTTTGAGGTGAAATAATGAACAACTAAGTTTTGTTAGGCTTGAATTTGAGGTGTTGGGTAGTCACTCAAGACTGAAATATCTTCAGGTTCATCACAAAGGAAACCTTCAGGTTAGGTCTGGGTGTCTCTATCATTTTCATAATGATATTCCAGTGTTCTAGATATGTTACATAGGGTAGGTACAAGTACAAATTCGTATTGAACTTTTTGTTATCCTGCTTAAAAAAAGATTTGTCAATCCTAACCATTTTGAAGCGATTGGATGCATAGGATGTAATGTAAACCACTCAAGTACCTTACCTGTGACACCCATGACGTACTTTAAAGTCTGAATAAGAACCTTGTGATTTACTGTATTTAATTCTATCAACATGTCAAAAAATATCAGTCACGTTTCTGCATTGTAGAATGTACATTGATCGTAAACTCTAGAATAATTCTGTGCTGCACGCCTGGACCCTGGAGCACTTTTCAGGGATGTTATTAAAATGTCACAGAGGGTGTCAGCATCAGACTGTCATAATTATCAGCATAGACTGTTGGGGGCTAATTTTGTTTCTGTGAAGTAAACTAACAAGCTTCTAATTAGCAATTTCAAGTCTGCATTGCAGCATCTCATGTGCAATAAAGGTGCAAAAACGTATGAGAAAGAAATGCAGCCTGATAGACCTAAAATGAGAGGTAAAAAAAAACATCGTCTTTGAATCAAGGATCTTCTCCTACCCAGAGATGCACTATATTGGCAGTTGCCTCAGTCGGTTTGTTTTTCTAGCTCCTCTCAGTAGGATCTCAGAACACGTGAGGTTTCACACACCTATTTTTTTACACAAAATTTATAGCAAAATGTTGCCTTTTCATTTTTACTTGACGTCTCCAACATCATCCTGTATACTGAAGTGATTTTTTTGCTGATTTCTGGCAGATAGTCACCCCAGAAATGTCTTATTTTTTTAAAGAAATGTCCCTCCTGTGGAAGGAACAATTTGTTTCTGGCCCTCCATTAGATCTGTTTGGTGTGTCTGCATGCTTCACATTTGTCAAGGGCTGTGAGATGGCCAAAAAGAAATATCCAAAATGACTTTAAAAGACTGAGAGGGCATCAGACAGAAGAGAAGACTGGAGAAGTCATCCTTTCATGCTTCCTCTGAAAGACAGCCTGCTCCTAAAAAGGATTCCCACAGAGGAGGATCAAGAGAAAGGAGAACTTCAAGAAAATATTAACAGTAACATTTTCAATGTAGTTTGAGATTGTGACTGGTGTCGCATCAGCTCTGACCTGCTCCCTGTCGAAGGGAGATCCAATATCTACTTCTTGTCATCTGGGCAGTGTCGACCCCATCCTCACTACTGACACAGAGCCGGATCAGCGTCACACACCTCACATTCAGACTTTGACAGGTGCCTTGCCGCCTTTGTCAGATCCTGACCCATATTCTTATGGACTGGGGTACAGTGAGAAATGGGAGGGGTCGCTGAGCCCTCTAGAATACCAGCTACAAGACCCTGTGGGCTGATGTATGGACCTGGTTGAAGCCAGTGGTATGGATATTGCCCCTGACACTGGAATGCTTTCTCCCCCTACCATGGCTACAGAGAAGGGAGCGGTGGTGTGAAGAGCGGCTGAAGTACTGGGCCTCGAGCTGCCTTGGGTGACAGTCAGGTTTAACCTCCTGACAGAGGTGCTTCAGTCTGGGGCTTAATCCTTTGAACTTTTTGTCCTTTACTGAAGCCCTTACCAATGTCATGCCGGGAACCTGATTGAAACTTAGCATAGCGGCTTGTGTTAGCAGGACTATTTCCCGCCATCAACCTGCTCCAGCTCACCCAGCTTTCTTGACTCAACACCCCACCCCTGAGAGCTTGGTTAGCTCTCTTGACAAGCCTCTACATCCCAGGGCGCGTTCCCTTCTGCACCCCTTGGTAGGGAATCCAAGAGGCTAGATCAGCTTGGGAAGATGTTTTCTTCCTCAAGCCTGACATTGCGGTCCGTAAAAACTGCATGTCTTTTGGGCCGTTGATCCCACACGGTGTGATGATTGTGCAGGGGCTGCCACAGCACCCGGAGGAGGCCTGGGGTTGTACTCTCTCAAGCTGTTGCTGATGGGAGAGACACAGCAAAGTTTATTATCAGATGTGTACTAGGCACAACCAACTCACTGGCAGAGTGGTTGCATAGACAGTGGCCCTGAGGTGCCACGCCTGGTTGAGGACATTTGGCTTATCGGGGGATGTCCAAGCTAACCTTTTGGACATGCCCTTTGATGGCATCTGTCTCTTCAGAGAGAAAGTAGACTCTGTGTGGGAAAGTGCCTCTTTTGACATGGTGCTCACCACGCACATTTTTTTTTCCTGGTTTCTGGTGCAATTTTGACTATAAGTGCACTAGGTCCTTGCTAAACAGGTCTCCAATGCCAGATCTCTTTTCCTAAAACTGCACAGTTGTTTTTCCCAATTGGCAAACCTTTAGCTACCACTATAAGTCCCTAGTAAACGGTACCCCTGGTATCTAAGGCATGGGGTACTAAAGGAAGGCCCCTGAGGGCTGTGGCATAGATTGTCCCACCCTCAGGGACCCTCTTACTAAGTGCACACAGTGCTGCCTTCGCAGGCTGCATGTCTTGTTGCAGACCTATAATGAAAATACGACATGGCACACAGCCTGTGTGCCTTGACCCATGCACACTGCATGCAATGTATGTAAATCACCCCTCTGGCAGGCCTTACAGCTCTAAAGGAAGGGTGCAGTATATTACATTTGGGGGCATACCTGCATGAGCAGATATGCCCCTGCTATATCTGTTGGTCATCAGACATAGTATGTTAACAGTGCAGTCAAGCCTGCATGAAATGGTGCATGACTACAGGTCACTGCACCCGGTCACTGTAAGTTAACCCTATAGTAGGCTCTCCTAGCACAGAGGGAAGGGTTACAAGTACCTGTGTGTGAGGGTACCCATGTACTAGCAGCGGTGCCCCCATGAACTCCAGTTCTATTTTCCTGGACTTGGTGAGTGTGGGGACGCCATTTTGTGTGTACTAGACGTAGGTCACTACCTATGTCCAGCTACATAATAACTCCAATCCTGGGCATGTTTAGTATGGATATAGAGACAGAGTAGAAAACTATGACCCTAAAATCCCCAAAGGGATTGGCCCCAAATATGAGGAAGGTGATGACATCGCCAAGTGATTGACAGCCTGAGAGAGGGAGAGGGCCTGTGTTTCCAGAAACCTTAAGAAAGAGTACTGGGGAACTCTCCTTTGGAAATCCTTACCAGGAAAGGAATCATGCTGAGTGAGGCAGATGCAACCTCATATAAACTCATGAAGGCTACCCTGATTGAGGGATTTTGAGTGACTCCTTAGGAGCACAGATTTCAATTCAGGGAGACTCATTTTGTGGTCTTCTCAGTGAAAAGTCTAGGTGGCTGGTTAAAAGGTAACAATATGCATGATTATGAAGGGTTTTACAATCTCATGATGAAAGAGCATCAGTTGAGTAATTGTGCTCAAGAAAACTTGTACCTGGTAGACCTAGGCCCACTATCTCCTCGAGTTGTGGAAGAAGGCAGACCACTGGTGTAGGAGGCTGGATCTATTTATGGTGTGGCACCCTATACTGAGTCCAGGCAACCCTTAGTGATCGTGTTTAGGTGTACAAATAGCCAAATCTCACTAGGGGTAGCTGTGGTGAGCAGCTAAATCTTATCTAGGAGTGTAAAGCACTTGCAATAAATACCACAATAGTCAGTCAGTAACTCTCCCACAAGAAAGGATCACACCAGGTGTTCCAAAAATAAAGTATTCTTTATTACAACACTACTGCTATACTAACATTGGTATATCTCCGCTTGGAGAAATCCACACACAAAATATACAGTTAGAAACAAACAGGAATATTATAGAAACACTTGGGGCCCTATGGGGGGACCAAACCATATACTAAGAAAGTGATATAAGAGTCACGGTGCCCAACCAAGGTAAGTGTGCTAGAATCCTGGGGGCTGGGGGAGTAAGAAATTACCAGAGGTAAGTACCAGAAATCCCACAGGCACCCGGGTCCAAAGTTATCGAGCCGGGTGTCCCATAGGCTAACACTGGAACATGGTGGTTGGATTTTTATGGTTTCAGGACCCTTTCCAGTGGACCCCAATTAAACCAGTTGGCACAAAGGTGGTTTAGGGCCTCCACCCATGGATACCTAGAAGACCGGAGTACCTACACCAGGGAGCCCAGGTGCATTGGGTGAAGTAATGTCAGACTCCCACGTTGAAGTCAGTGGAAGCCTCTGTTGTCCAGCTGCTGCGACCCATGTACTAGGCCGGTGGAACCCAAAGGTGGATTCTGGACATGAAGAACCTGAAAAAGAAGGGGACAGTGTCCAGGCAGCAGGAAGGTGAAGGAAGAAGTCCAGCTACGGAGTCCAGGCAATGCAGGAGATCCTTGGAGTCTCCGACGAGCTGTCCCACGTTCGTCGCCGGATTGCGCGTGGGGGGGGGGGGGGGGGAGAATGTCAGCGTGGCCACCAACTAGCCTTGGCAAACGCAAATAGTTGTTGCAAGGAAGATTGTAGGTTTTTGGGGACCAACAAGGTCCATGCGACTCGATCCTTGGCAGTGAGTCAGGACAGGCCTTCAGCAGCGCAGAAAGCCAGCTGGAGTTTGACGAGCCCCCATGAGTGACCCACTGACAGCAGGCACAGGGATTCGCTGGTAGGCCTCAGAAGCACAACAAAACAGGAGTCCCACGTTGCATGAGCTACAGAGGGGAAGCTGATCATCGAGTTGCAGTGTGCTGGGGCTTCTTGGAGCCTGAATCTCTCCTGGAGGAAGAGTCAAGAAGCCTGTGCAAGAGCAACTGATGCGGTGCACAGGGGTTCCGTTCCAGTGGCTGTAGCAAGGGTTCACCGCCTCCCAGGTTGGTCAGAAGACAAGAGGGACCTAGAGAGGACCACAAAACAACCACCTGTGAGCAGATCCTTTCCGTTGCCTGTGGGACAGCAGTATCCACCAGCCAGACTGTCATCTTAAGGTGCCTGTGGATGAAGGGGAGTGACTCCTTCACTCCAACGGAGATTCCTTCTTGCTTCTTGGATGCAGGCAGAGTCCTTGTGACCCTGGAGGATGCACAGTCACGGATGTTGCAGAAATCTTGCAGGAGCTGGAGAAACAACGTTGTAGTGGGAGCCCTCCCAACTGGATACAGTCTTGTTTCAGTTCCAGAAGCAGACCAGCATCGGTTCCGGAGGCCAGGAGCAGAAGATGTCTTACAGAGAGTTCCTTGTAGAGACTTGCTCGACAAAGCTGAGGACCCACCCTCGGGAGAGCCCTTGAGTAACCCTAAAAGGAGGGTTGGTCACTCTGTAGTGACCCACCTATCAGAGGGGGTCAGAGATGTAATCTACCAGGCCTAACCAGTCAAATGCTCCCAGGGGCCTCTGCCCATCTTGTTTACAAGATGGCAGAACTGACCGGCCGCCTGGCAGAGCTCTATGCACCTCCTTAGGGGAGGAGCTGGACAGCGGTGTGGTCACTCCCGTCCTTTGTGTGGTTTTGCCCCAAAGCGGGAACCGGGGGTTCCTGAACTGGTGCAAACTGGATTATGCAAGGAGGGCACCAAATGTGGCCTTCAAAGCAGTCTGGTGGCTCTCAAAGGCCACCCCACTCCAGCCCAGAGACACCTATTTCAAAGGGAGAGGTGGTCTCACCTCTTTCTTGCAGCAAATCCTTTTTTCTGCCTTCCCCTGCTTGAGATAGACTCATCAGCAGGAGAGTAGAATTGTCTGCAGTAAGTAGCCGCGTGGGCCGGCAGCCAGACCCCGTAAGGGTGCACAAGCAGAACTGGGGGATCCTCAAAGGAACCCCGAAAGTACATGGGATCATGCAACAAGCACTGGAATAGGAGTAATTGCATGATTCTAACATGTTTGATACCAAGGGTCAAATAAGCCCTTATGTAGATGGGCCACTCGTGTTGACCAGTGTCCACTAGACACCTCAAGATGGCTTCCCCAAACTTACAAAGCCCAGATAATGGAGTCTGCAGTTTGTAGGGGTATCCTACTCATGCAAAAGTATCCTCACACTTATGAAAATGCACCCTGCCCTTGTGCTGAGGGGCCTACTGGAGGGGTGACTTGCAGTGCTTTAAGTGCAGTGACCACAATATAAGGTAAGCCTAATATCGGCAGTGAAAGAGCGCATGCACCACTTCATGCAGGCTGACAGTTTGCATGGGCTCCCATGGGTGGTACAATACATGCTGCAGCCCAAGGAGGACCCCTGGTGTACCAGCGCCCTGGGTACCCAAGTACCATCTACTAGGGACTTACATAGCTGTGCATTACAGCCTAAACACACTGACACCAGGCAAAAAGTGATGGTAACCATCTCAGAAAGATGCTACTTTCCTACACTGAGTAAATGAAAAAAGTAAAAACCTTGAGGCCAGCCAAGACCTCCAGAAGCTCTGGTTTGACCAAAAAACTGCACTGGTTTTATACCAACCTAGGCAGAATGTATGGGTGCAGGAGCCTGTGGCTCCTATGGCCCTCCACGGTAAGTGGAGTGGAGTGGATCCTACCCCATCCTAAAAAAGAAAGCGAAAGTCACATATCTGATGGACATTGGCAGTTGCAGGAACCCAGAAAGGGTGATCTATGTAAACCCTACCATGACAGAGCTGAGCTGACCATGGTCACAGATGAGGGACAGGAAATTGAGAGGGGCCTCTCCAATATTTCCTCTCCAGCAATCCTAAAGTTGGCTTGGTTGAGGGAGTAGTCTTTTCAGACACCCTCTCTGACCAACAGCAGACTGACTGCATGCAGGTCTTGTGCCAGTTTGCTAATCTCTTCTCCTTGACCCCTGACAGAACATGGTGTACCTGTGATGTGAGCACGAGCATAGTTTACCTGTCAAAAACAAAATATTCAGACAATCTGACCATGTCCAGGAGAGCATCAAAGCTGAAGTCAGCAAGATGCTGGAATTGGGAGTTATTGAGCACTTAGAGAGCCCCTTGGCCAGCCCAGTTGTGCTAGTCCACAAACCTCATTCCAAGAGTGGAAAGAAAGAGATGAGGTTATATGTGGACTATAGGGGTCCCAGTGCAGTAATCCAGACTGATACCCACCCAATTCTAAGACCAGATTAACTCTTTGACAGATTGGGAGCAGCCAAATATCTGAGTACTTTTAATCTCACATCAGGGTACTGACAGAGATTCCGGACCCCGGGAGCAAAAGAAAGATCTGCATTCGCCACTCTTGACGGGCATTATCCGTTCACTGTCATGTCCTTTGGTCTGAAGAATGCCCTGCCACCTTGCAGAGGTTGGTGAACAAAGTCCTTGCAGGATTACAGGACTTTAGTGCAGCATATGTAGGTGATATTGCTGTGTTCAGCTCTACCAGGCAGGATCGCCTGATCTGCGTCAGGAAGATCCTTGAGGCTCTGCGAAGTGCAGTCCTCACTATCAAGACAAGTAAGTGCCAGATAGGGCAGAGTCAGGGCATTCCTTAGCTTGACTGGGTATTACAGATTTGCGAAAGGCTTTGGCACCATTGTGACACCCCTCAAAGAACCCACATCCAGAAAATGCCCAAAAAGGTAAACTAGACAATCAACTGTAAAAATAAAATAAAAAAATAAAAAAGCCTTTGCCCCCCGAAAGAAACTATATGCTCTGCACCTGTTTTAAAAGCTCCAGATTACAATAAGCAGTTTATTGTTCAGACAGATGCCTCTGAACATGGGAAAGCAGTCCTGTCCCAAATCATTGAAAGCCATGAACAACCTGTTGCTTTCATTAGCAGAAGGCTACCTTTCCAAGAGCAGCATTGGAGTGCTATTTAGAGGGAAGCCTTCAATGTGGTTTGGTCCCTGAAGAAGCTGAGACCATATTTTTTTGGTTCTCACTTCCTAGTTCAAACTGACCACACGCCTTTCACATGGCTAATGCAAATGAAAGGTGAATTCCCCAAACTTCTAATGTGGTCGATCTCTGTACTGGAAATGGACTTTACAATGGATCACATACCTAGCACTGCCCATGCCAATGCAGGTGGACTTTCCGGGTTCTTTCACTTAGAATAAGACTCCCCTGGGAAGGTTTAGCTTCATCCTTTTGCTTGGGAGGGGAAATGTAGGAACTTTACTTTTTTGGCATGATCACTTCCACTCCCACCAACATAAACACGTTTTGCCTGGTTTCTGGTGCAATTTCGACTGAAAGTGCACTGGGTCCCTGCTAAACAGGTCCTCAGTGTCAGATCCCTTCCCCCAGTTGGCAATTGTAGGAACGTGCCCCTTTTGGCATGGCCCCCCAATGTTTTGCCTGATATTGATGCTTACTTGACTGTGTGTGTGCTGGGATCCTGCTAACCAGGCTCCAACACCAGTGTTCTTTCCCTAAAAATGTAAAATTTTTCCCACATTTGGCAACCCTCTGGCACACAGTTAAGTCCCTTGTAAAAGGTACCCATTGTACCAAGGGCCCTCTGAACAGGGAGGGTCCCCAAAGACTGCAGCATGTATTATGCCACCCTGGGGGACCCCTCACCAAGCATGTGCACACTGCCATTGCAGCTTGTGTGTTGGTGGGGAGAAATAGACAACGTCGACATGACACACCTCTCAGGGTGCTATGCACACCAGCCACTGCCTGTGGCATAGGTAAGTCACCCCTCCAGTAGGCATAGAGCCCTAAGGCAGGGTGCACTATACCACAGTTGAGGGCATAGCTGCACGAGCAATATGCTCCTACAGTGTCTAAGTCAATTCTTAAACATTGTAAGTGCAGTGTGGCCATATAAAGTACATGGTCTGGGAGTTTGACATTACAAACTCCACGGCTCCATTTGAGTCTGGGAATTGTGTTATCAAACTTCTCAGCACAGTAATTCCACACTGATGCCAGTGTTGAATTTATTAGAAAATGCACCCACAGAGCATCTTAGGGATGGCCCCTATATTTTAGCCAAGGTTCTAGTGCAGGACTGACCGGTCTGTGCCAGTCTGCCACAGATGAGTTACTGACCATGGGATGAAAGCCTTTGTACTCTGTGGCCAGAAACAAAGCCTACAGTGGGTGGAGGTGCTATACACCTCCCTCTTACAGGAACTGTAACACCTGGCTGAGTGTCAAAGGCTCAGGCCTCTTTTTACAGTGCCCCAGGGCACTCCAGCTCGTGGAGATTCCCGCCCCCAGTCAAAGCCCCACTTTTGGCTGTAAGTCCGGTGGAAAAGTTTGGAAAAACAAGGAGCTAGGTTCCGCCCCTAAGGTGTCCAGAGCTGAAGTGACCCCGTCCTTGTAAAATCCTCCTTCTTGGTTTGGAAGGCAGGGACCAGTAGGGTTAGGTCTGTATCCCCCTCGCCAAAGGGAGTGGACACCGGAAGGATGTAGTCACCCTTAAGGACAGTAGTCATTGGCTACTGCCCTCTTACCCCTGTAATATCTCTAAATCCGGGATACAAGGGCTCCCTTGAACCTAGCTCATCAGATTCCTGGCGTCCTCAAGTACGACTGCTAAGCTGACCCCCAGCAGAGAACGCTGAAGACACCAACTGATTTGGCCGCAGCCCTACAGGCCTGTCTCCAGCTTCTGAGACCCTGCTACAAAATAGCGACACATCCTGCAGGACCAGCAACTAATGAAAAAAGCCTCAAGAGGATTGCCTGCACCCCAGAGGTTTAAGATCTCCTGTGGACAGCAGCCCTGTCCAGAAAGAAACTCCATCAAAGGACTCCAGAACTGCCCCGGATCCGCGCGTCCTACCCATTCTGCTCCCATGGCCTGTGTCCATGTGGCCCACCGGTCCAGAACAGGTCCCTAGGCGATTCTGACCTAGTGTCCACCCTGAGTCGACTCCTCCTGGCCAACACGATGCCTGCAGCCTAAATCCAGTGGACGCCCCCACAACCGCGAGAGAACTGGATGAAGAATCCAGACACCTAAAGGTACCCCTGCACCCTGGGGAATCAGACCACCGGTCCAGTAATGTTCAGCAGGGGGCTGCCCTCCTTCTCCAACCCATGTTTTTTCAGGAACTGGGACCAGCTTGCAGCCTACTTGTGACCCCTGGGGTCCCCCTATTGAGCAGTATTGGGAGCCAGACGCTAAGTCTGCACCCTGCACCGGGCCGCCCTGTGTTGCTGAGTGTGTGTTTGGTGCTGACCTGCAATCCTTTAGGTACCACTATAATTACCTAGTAAATGGTACCCCTGGCACCTAGGACATGGGATACTAAAGGAAGGCGATGGAGGGCTTCAACTCAGATTGTGCCACTCTCTGGAACCCGCTCACTAAGTGCACACAGTGCTGCCTTCGCAGACTGTCTTGATGTAGACGTAAAATTAAAACACAACATGGCACACAGTCTGTGTGCCCAGTCCCCCTGCACATGCATGCAAAATATGCAAGTCCCCCCTCTGGCAGGCCTTCCAGCCCTAAAGTTAGGGTGCATTATATTAAATGTGAGGTCATACCTACTTGAGCAGATATGCCCCTGCTATGTCTTTGGTGATTCTCAGACATAAGTGAACAGTGCAGCTATTTTAGGTGCATGTGCTGGACACTGGTCATTATGGAATTCCCCCACTACGTGATGGCTTGACGGACAATAGGTATGTTTGTTGTCAAATATCTTGTATTAATAAACTCCCACTAAATCAAATGATGTATTTATTAATACATGCACTCATAGGGCACCTTAGAGGTGTCCCCTTGAAACCTACCAACGCCTAGCGTGGGCACTAACTGGTCAGGACTAGTGCAGCAAATTTAAACTAAGTTCTGGCTCATTGAGGGCTCAGAACATAGGCCCTCTGTGGGCAGAGGTGTGACCTCCTTTCCCAGGCAGGATGGACATTCCAGGGCAGGTATCTTCAAAGGCCTTGCCACCTTTGCAATGTGGCCCAGGCCTCCCTAAATGGTGGAAGAGGCTGACGCCCAGTTCCTGGCCCCACTTTTGGCATCAGGACTGGCAGGAAAATTAAGTAAGTTAGGAGGAAAGCCCATTCCATGTCAGTCCCACCCCTAAGGTGAACAAGCTGAAATGAACACTACCTTTGAAATTCCTCCATCTTGTATTAAAGGAATTGGGCCCATAAGGTTAGGGTTATGCCCACCTCCCAAAGGAATTGGTTGTAGGAAGGGTGTAGTCACCCTAAAGGTGGGTAGCCCACTGGCTACCACCTGGCACTCCCTGTAACACCCTTCAATTAAGTATTTAGGTGGCACACCTGATCCCTACAATCAGATTTCCGTGAACCTAAGAAGAGCCAGACACTATGAAGTCGCACCAGCAGAGAAGACTGAAGACATTCACTGACCTGGCCCCAGTGCCACCAGCCTGTCTGCAGCCTTCAAAGAACCTGTGCTCAGAAGACAACTGTATTGCTGCCCAGCGACCTCCTAAGTATTGGGAGGACTTCCTGCCTTCAATAAAGAACAAGAACTCCTGTGGACAGCGTTGCTTTCCAAAAGAAACATCTCAAAAGAAGAAAGAAGTCTGTCTGAGGAACCACAAAACCACTGCCTGGAACCACCCGACGCCCACGGCCTGAGTATGTGGCCCACCAGTCCAGTGAAGGTTCCCCCGCTCTTCTGACCCAGAGTACAACGTAGGCTGACCCTTGCCGGACTCCACAGCAACACCTCCAGCCTAAATGTGGTGACCATGACCTGACCAGTAAGCTGTTTCCGACGCCAAAAGACACCCCTGAACCTGGGTCTTACGGATCTAGACCGTTGGTGTCCCTACAACCCCATGGCATCTTAACTTAACTGCATCCAGTTTCTGAAAGTGATCTCCCGCATTGAGCAGGACCTATTCCCAGCCCCCCGCCCCCCATGTCTCCATTTACTAACATTGGTCACCAACTCCGACCTTGACACCCAGTTTCTGAAAGTGATCTCCTGGATTGAGCAGGACTTATTCAGACCAATCCCCACAGTCTCCATTGACTAACATTGGCCACTAACTCCAACCTTGGCACCCAGTCGCTGCTGTGGGTGCACACATCGTACGAACCTGAACCTTGCTCTGTGCTAGCCAGAAACCCTGAACACTGCTGTTGTAAGTTGTGTACTTAACTGAGGAACTGCATTCTTGTTTTCCTTCCATAAACTAACATTGAATACTCTGAAAATCGCAGTGTCGATTTTAAAACAACAAAGTATTATTAATTTAAAAGACGCTTACCTTATAACAACGTTTTGGTTCAAAGCATACATAAAAGTAACTTTAATTTTTCTAATTGGTCTTGGATTTATACTTTGTGTGTGTCTCATTTATTGCCTCTGTGAGTACAACAAATGCTTAGCACAACTCCTTGATAAGCCTAACTGCTTGCCCACACTACCAGAAAAGGAGCACTAGACCTATCTATTTCTGCCTCTGCAAACCATTCGGAATCTACTGGGTTCTTTGCACAGTGTACTTTATTTTAGTGCACTATATAGAGAGACAGCTTTCCTCATTCGCCCATCAAGCACTTCAAGGATTTTCGTGCTATGGTTAGGTCCTTGGCCCCTGTCCCCCTCAGACTGCTTTTTGCCCCTTTTGTGGCTACAGGAGTGCCTAGGCACGTCTGTTTCTTTCCAGCTACCATGCCACGCATGCAGCCCAGCCTCTGCGTGGCCGGGGACGTGGGATCCACTGCCCTTATAGATTAGGTAGCCGCCACCACCACTCCTTCAGCTGCCTCCAAGCCTTCTCAGTCTGACTATTTCCCACCAGGGACCAGTCAAAGGCGGGATCTGCCATCACCTGCTCCGCTTACAGTCCATCACGTCAAATTGATGGGTTTTGTAGATAGTTTGAACGGGCTACTCCCTCCCCTTCGAGAATATCCCTCCATCCATGCCACCATCCTACGATCTGATGACGGAGGATCACCTGACCCTTCTCTGCGAGGTGGTTACGTCTCTCTTGGCTAAAGGAGCCATAAGAGGGGGTCCCTGTGGCAAAAATAGGTCGTGGTTGCTATGTCTGCAACTTTCTGGTGCCCAAAAAGGACAAGGGCCTCCGCCCTATCCTAGAGCTTTGGTCCCTCAATCTCTTCCTCAAGAAGAAATTCAAAATGCACACACTGGCTCAGGTTCTATCTGCCCTGGACCCAGGAGACTGGATGATAGCATTGGACTTGCAGGGTGCTTTCACATTCCCGTCCTGTCTGTCCACAGACATTAGTTGCGGTTCATGGTAGTCCATGAGCACTTTCAGTTCACCGTGCTCCCCTTTGGCCTTATCAGCACCCCTATTGTGTTCACCAAAGTGATGGCAGTGGTCGCAACTAATCTGGGCAGATCAGGGGTTTCAGTCTTTCCCTATCTCGACGACTGGCTGTTGAAGGTGGGCTCACCACAGGCTGTCGTCCCCCACCTCCACACTATGGCAGAGTTACTGCATTTGTTGGAGTTCACTGTAAATGTGCGGAAGTCACACTGGACTCCCTCTCAGATGCTCCCCTTCATTGGAGATGTTCTGGACATTGTGCAGGTCCGGGCTTATCCCCTCAAGGAGTGAGTCCAGGATATTCAAGCTATGAAACAAATGTTTCAGTCTCTAGCCTTGATTTCAGTGAAAATGACTGGGGCTGCATGGCCTCCTGCATCCTGCTGGTGAATCATGACAGATGGCATTTGCTGGCTCTGCAGTGGGATCTGAAGTTCCAGTGGACGTAGCATCAGGGTAATCTCTCCGACATGGTACAGATCGCAGAGGGAACTGCAAAAGACCTTCAGTGTTGCCTGAGGAACCGCGGTTGGGTCAGAGGCAGACTCCTCTCCCTCCCCTAACCACATCTGACAGTTGTGACAGATGCATCACTCCTGGGATGGGGTGGCCATCTGGGAGACATGGAGATCAGAGGTCTCTGGTCTCTGGCAGAATCTAGACTCCACATCAACTTGCTGGTGCTCAGTGCGATCCAGCATGCATTGAAAGCATTTCTGTCCGCTGGCGAGGGGAGGTTAGTGCAGGTGTTCAGACAACACCACCATGTGGTACTGCAACAAACAGGTGGGGTGGGGTCGTGGACACTTTGTCAAGAGGCCCTGCATCTCTGGACATGGCTGGAACAGCAGGGCGTAACCCTGGTGGTTCAACACTTGGCAAATTCTCTGAACGCCAGGGTGGACAAACTCAGCCTAGCAGATCACAAGTGACGTCTCCATTTGGATGTGGCATAAGGGCTGTTCCAGGAATGGGGAGAGTCTTTGTTAGATCTGTTTACCTCCGAAGAGAATGTGCAGTATCAGCAGTTTTGCACGTTGGTGTTTCCAAGGCAGCTATCGCTCAGAGGCTTTTAGTCTTGAGTGGAGTTCAGGCCTCTTGTACTCCTTTCCGACTATACCGCTTCTGACCAGAGTTGTCAAGAAGATAAGGAACGACCTAGCCCAAGTTATTCTTGTGACTCTGCACTGGTCACATAGTCTGGTATCCAGAGCATCTGAAAATGAGCATCGATCCTCCGATAAGGCTGCCCCTTTGGAGGATCTTCTGTCACAGCAGCCAGAAGAAGGTTCTGCACCCAAACCTGTCAACTCTCCGCCTCCTTGCTTGGAGATTGAGCTGAGACAATTGATAGCTTTTGACCTTCCTTCCGAAGTCTGTAACATTGTCTTGACAGCAAGGCGTCCCTCCACTAAAACGGTATACTCCTGCAGATTGCAAAAAGTTGTTAAAATTGTACGGAAGGGTCTATCGACTCTCTTCATGCCTCTTTCTAATATTCTCTTCGTTCGTACCCTTGCCCAGCAGGTCTCTGCTCTGGACACTCTTAAGAGTTATCTCTCTGCTCTGTCCGCCTTCCTGGGTCTGCCTGATCAACCCTCTTTATTTTATTATTGTAAATAGGTTCCTTAAAGGGCTTGTACATATGTTTCTTTCCTTGCCCAAAAAGGGCTGTCAACATCTATGTGGACACAACACATGATTTCAGGCTGGATGACCAGCTTTTTGTGGAATGCAATGGTAAGGTGAAAAAAGGTGATACACAAAAGGACTTAGTCAAGATAAATCATACTTTGTATTAAGATCTGCTACGTCATGGTGCTCAAAGAACTTATAGAAGGTTTTCCTGCTCATTCTACTAGAGCTAAATCTTCTACTTCTGCTTTAGCTAGAGCAGTCCCTGTGGCAGTTATTTCTAAGGCAATGACTTAGGCCTCCCTTCTCAATTTTGTGAAGCACTATTGTTTAGACTCCGAAATGAGAAGGGACGGTCATTTCCCTTGTTCTGTTTTGCAGGATTTAATTTGGTATAGATAGACATGCACCCACCTCAGGCTGGGGTCTGCGTGGGTACTCTTTTTAAAAGATGAAGCATCCGGAGGTAGACGTATCAATCAGAAGAACAGGTTACTTTTTCTGGTGGATTCAGTATCTACCTGTGGATTCCTCACGATCCATCCACCTATTGCTTGTCTGCATATACAAAAAAGAGCTGTGTGTATAATGAGTTATTATTTATGAATATTTAGTTTAAGGTTCTAAGAACTCTAATAACATTTTTGAGTTAGTTCTATCCTTTCACCTCGTAGGCATGTAAAAAAGGGGGTGGAAAAAGACAGCAAGTGACCAAGGCTTCTTATGTCTCCAGTGATGTCTTGTGACATTGTGTGCAGTGTCGCGAAGATTCCGAAGCCATTGTTGATGTAGGAGAGCTATCAAAGTTTGTGGAATGCTGACACTGAGAGGTATTCAAAACATGAGGAATCTTCAGGTACATACTGTATCCACTAGAAAAATCCTTACTGAAGTTACGTAACTTGTTCATTAGTTGTCCTCAGGCTGGCCTGGTCCTCTGAAAATGGTGCATCTTCCTAGTGCCTCTTATGCTGACCTTATTCTTCGACAGTGCTACCCTTGTGATAACATGACTGAAATGTTTGGGCAGTGCAGCCCAGTTTTTAGCATGATTTCATTGCAATTAGAAGTCTTTAACACAAGTAATCTCTTTTTTCAGACTGTCAGGTTATAGCGGTTGTCATGGCTAAGTGTAGCCATAATTGTTAGAAAGATTAAAATGAATTTGTTTGCCCCATCTTTCAGTTCGGTTTAGTGGATTTTGGATAATTGTGGTGACTGACTGCTCGACAGAGTGATTTATATTTACAAGTTGCAGGACCCCAGTGGCTATTCAGTCCTTAAGTCAGTCATAAATTTGAATTGTACAGCTAGCCAGTGCTGAGGATCGTTTTGCAAGTATCTTCCTAGCTCTCTTACTCTGACAGGAAAAGGAGTAAGGTAAGACAACAGATGCCTAGTTGAATGTGTATTGGGCCACATCAGAAATGCAAAACAGGTGTGTGGCCAGCATGTGAGTGGAGTAAGGTGTGTTTCAGGGGAGTGGGGCACCAGGGGAGTGTGACTAGGGCCCCTTACTACCTACCCCTGGAACCGCTGTGCCTGTGCTGCTGGACATCTGGGCCCCCTGGCAGTTTCCATTGGGGACGGGCCTTTGGATAGTCTGGTGTTGGTGAGGCCCTGCAGTATTCGAGGGAGGAGTGACGCCCACCAGAATGGGCAGAAGTAGCACCAGGGGTGAAGACTGGTGTTAAGGAGAGGCTGTCCGTCCCCGGTGCCCACGCTACTGCTGCTGCCTATGAGGAAATCCAGCAACCCCGGCTGGGCCCTACGTGACTCCCCTCATTTTTGACTCCTTAACTGGGGGTTATTCCGCTGTGCGATAGGACAGCGCAATTGGAGTGTGCTCTCAATGACCACTGGAGCCAGCTGGGGGGAGCTGTGCTGCTGTGCCCCGCTCCCTCCCCCCTGTTGTGACGGCCCCTCATTGCGGCTCCCTGAATTGGGAGGAGGTAGGGGAGCGGTCTTGCTGCCGGGATTCCGTGGACAGCCTGCGTTGGTGGGCCTGTGGCCAGCACGGCCTATGAGTTAAGATGCTGTGAACTTCGTCCGACCTGTGGCACCTTGTTGCAGTCCAAGACTCTGCAGAGTATACCCCCTTCTGGCTCCTGCCCCCGCTGGGATGCCGAGGGTATTGATGCCCCAGATGCTCTCTCCCACCTGGTGTCTAGATCTGGGTCTTCCTGCTGTGCGACACCAGACTACTCTTGTTGGGTGGCACACTCATGTCAATGCCTCAGAGGGGGAGTAGAGGCATCAGGAGCTGTTGGCTTGCTGTGTTAACCTCCAGCACTACTTGACAATTGCCATAGTGCTCCGCCTAGACCATTCCACACACTAAGCTTCCTAAGGAAACCCCTGTTACCTCATTGTGGACCAATCCTCTGGGTACTGCTATGGAGCCGAAGATCACACCAATTCAGATGCCAGACATGACCGCTCCCACCGCACCTATCACACAAGACTATATGAACCACTTCCTGCTAAAAATACAGACGGAAATCACTTACTTCAAACCCAGTCTCAAATCCTGCATCCCAGAGGTCCAGAAGGAGGTGACTGACATCAGGGAGAGCGTGGACGACCTTGTACGCACTGTTGATGCACTTGCTGAAGACCAAGAAATACTTTGGAGGCACTGGAAGGGCAATACATTGAACTCCAGCTTAAACAGGAAGATCTTGAAAACGGGAGCCATCTGAATAACATCCACTTACAGGGGGGTACTCAGGGTAGAGAAAGGCACTGACATTGTCACCTATACTGCTGCCTTGCTGCAATCGGTCAGGGGAGATCCTACGCAACCACCACCAGAAACTAAATGGGACATTATACAACACCTACATAATATGTATGAACAAATCATCCTCGCAGGCACGGTCTGCCGCAGGTTCCACTGGCGATGATTGACAATCTAATTCCTAGCGGTTAGCTGCTCCTGGACATTGACCGCTTGGAGTCTATCTTGGCAGAGGCGCCAGACCCTGTGATGCCTCTGGAGCTTTCCCCCTAACCTACAAACAGTTGAGAAGACGACTGGCCACAGTATTGCTGGTTTGGCCCCTGTGCCACATACTCTTGGATGGTGATTACTCTACTGAGAGGCAGGTGGTGCAACACCACTCTCTGACAACGGTGGGCGCACAAGTTAGGCCCTTTTGGCCTGCGATCGTTTGACTGTTTTTCACTTGTTTCTTTTCAGGTCCGCTTCAGGGACTGTGGGGGGCCACGGGCAGATACATCTGAAGCACTGGATAGGTATACACAGGGGAAATGGCCCTCCAACATGGTACGATGGGGGGGGGGGAACATCACCATAGCAACTACCCATTACTACAAGCATACCGATAAGTCACGGGGGAGGAGGGGTCCTGAAACTCTTCTCTTAATATCCAGGATCTAACCTCTCCGAACAATCAAAAGTAGATCTGGGGATATTCTATATTTCCTTCAGGAGACACACTTGCGCTGGATAGATAGACACAGAATGACCAATTCAAAATATCCCATAAGACATTAGGCTTACTCTAAGACCCAGGGGGTGGCCATATTCTGTAAAACACACTTTAGCCGACGAATTTGGTTAGGGACCTTGCACCTACAGAAGGGGCTGCCTCACCCTACTTAACCTATATGCCTCTAAGAATGCGCAGGACACATACCTACGCTGTGTGGTGAAGGGTCAACTAGAGGGACTGTGGGTGGGGGAACATTATAGTGGGGTCGACCTGAACCTGGTGTGGGACCCCACCTTAGACAGACATACTGCTACATATCAGAGGGAGCCATGTCAGTGCAACTAAAGCAAGACATGCTCGACTTAGGCCTCACAGATGCTTAGTGCTACTGCCACCTGGACACACAAGACTGTTCTTTTTACTCTCATGTTCATGCCACGTACTCCTGAATTGACTACCTCTTAATACACGTCCTCAACACCATCGTGATCTCAGATATTTCCATCTCTGATCATGCTTATGTTGAGGCGGTCTGATGAGGCTTTTTCCCAGTAGAGCCCAATTGGGACCACCTCCAGATGGCAGCTCCCTTTGAGATGGCTTCACGACCCAGTGGATATGGCGGTGATCCGAAATTGTATCAGACTATTTCAACCACAGTACAGACCAGGATGTCTCCCTGTCCATTCTGTGGGACGGCTTTAAAGCTACAATCCTTTGGGTGATTACCATGCTTGCTATTGCACGTGGCCAGAATGAGCGCATAGTGAACATAACCTGACGTCTGACATAAAAGCACTGGAACAACTGGATAAGGCGCATCCTACTCGAGGTAATCAGCGGCAATTGGCCATCCTGATGGGCCAGTTGCACACCCATTGAACGAACAAAGCTGAGCACTCCCTTTTGGTGCTCAAGCAACGCTATTATGAGGCGGGGAACAAGGTAGGTGCACTGCTGGCGCATCAGCTGCATCAACAACAAAATAAAGTGCACATAACTAAGTTCCTGAAACCTGACTGGTCATGGACAATCACAGAAGGCGACAAGCGGGACGAACTCAGTGCCTACTACCGAACGCTTTACAGTAGTGAAGCGACGTCACATGAAAAGATGCGACTGGACCCTACTAGAGCCCATACATAGAGAAGCTCTTGAGTCATCTATCTCGTTGGAAGAGATTCTTCTTGCTCTTCGTGTGCTTCCCCTAGGCAAGTCACCTGGAGCAGATGGTTTGCTGGTTAGTTTTTACCGACTATTCCTTCCTGAATTGGAACAGCGCTTGCTCAAATTGTACATCTCCTTCACAGATGTCACATGTCTCACTCCCACGATGGCGAGTGCTGAACTCTCGTTAATCCCCAAGCCGGATAAGGACCCCGCTCTGTGTTCCTCCTCTCGCCCCATTGCCCCGCTCAACACAGATGCTAAGATTTCCACAAAGATATTGGCACCTAGGCTCTATAGATATGTACCTGGTCTTAGACCCGCACCAGGTGGACTTTATCTGCAACCGGCAGGGAGCGGACAACATCTGTAGGGTATCCTACCTGATCGAAAAAGCCCACTGGCACACAATCCATGTATGCCTTTTCTAGTTGGATGCAGAGAAGGCATTCAACAGTGTTAATTGGACAATTCTCCGCTCTGTCTTAGTTAAGGTGGGACTGGGCCCCCAGCATGAAATCCAAAATAATAGTCTCATACGTGGCCTCGACAGCCACTAACCTGGTGAACCGGAGTCTCATTGACCTCATCACCGTAGGTCGCAGCACTGGACGGAGATGTCCGTTGTCGCCACTCCTGCTTACCTTTGCAGTGGAGCCATTGACCATTGCGGTGCGTAACGACAGTCTGATCGAAGGGATACCCTTTGGCCATAAAATGAATTAATTGTTCATTGTATTCATTTACTGCACGCCCGCAACGATTCACTAATTGTCCTCCGCGCACAGCAGTGTCTGCAATGATTTCCCTTTATAAAGAGATTCTAAACAAAAGAAATGCAAAACAAAGCATGAGGTTCCTTTTGAAGCTGTCTGGCTAGTTAATGAGCATAGGCATGTTTGGATCTAAATCCCAATCTGTCTCAGACAGATGAAAAACATTGACTGGTTCTTTTGCTCTACACTGACACATACTGTACATGGCAGGGACAGTAGGTACCCAACCCCCTTGTCTGTTGCTGTGTCCTCTCAAAGGAAACAATGCTTGCAGTAGATACATTCGGACACCTCATGTATGTGAGTGAATCGATACTTATCAATTTTTAGATCTCCATGTAAAGTCTTGAATACTTAATAGTAGTGCCCATGTGCAGGTTCTAGGTATAGAAAAAAATGCCTTTGTCAATCTGGAAGACACACTCAATTTTTTTTATTATTACATAAAAGAAAGCCAATCATACTTAGACACTAAAGTGCATTAGTTGGTCTGTTCCTACGTTTGTGATCCCCTTTTAAGGGGGGGGGGGGAGTAATCGAAGAGAGAGGGTTTAAGTAGGCAGTGCTTTATGAAGCTGAAAAACAAAATACAGCTCCATGATGAAAACAGAAGTACAGCTCCACTGTCCTGACATTTGATGTCTTAGTTAATTATTTAGCTAGTCTCCAGAGCAGGGTCCTGCAGCCGTGGGCTGTCTTTTCAAAGACCTCTCTGACATAAAAATGTTTGCTTCTCGCTTTTTTTTGGTTAATTCACTTGACTTAAGTTATTCATTGTGGGTCCAGTGGTGACAGCGGAGGTAACGGAGTTAGTCAGTATGACATGACCTCACTCTGTAATCTGTCCTTACTGTGGCAGAAGAAAATCCGTAGAAAATCTCATGCTCTCTTTTTCAAAATCCCACATTTTTGAAGTGTCCGAATAGGTTGATGAGGATTTCCTTCATTTTAGAGCATAATACCCATTCCATGGACCACTCTAGAGGAAGAATCAAAACGTGCATTGTACAAAGACCATCATGGTTCCGGCTGAATGCTTGGGATGCAGTTGATATTTAGTGGAGGTTCTCAATGCCCGTTTTCGATCACAGTTGATGGTATGACCTGGAAAATTTAATCCATATTAAGATCTATATTGACACCAACGATTTCAACTTCTAGTCATACCTCATCCTCTGATACAGTGTATCATGGATTATTGACTTTCAGAGCAAGAGAAGCTGTTGAAGACTACCTATGCTACACTGGTTAGTTTCACTGGTACCTCAGGGCCTAGTTTTCCTTCAGACCAGTGAAAGAAAGTTGCTTCCATTCAGCTCAAACCTCTACAGAAACAGGCACTGCAGTGAGCAGAAGCCTGGGAGCAGTGTGCGGCATCCAGGGCATGTTTGCAGGCTGCCCATCAATAATGAGGCGCTAGGACAGTCTCCTTTGAGACTGAATGTAAAGGAGTTGATCAAGGAGGAAAGGAATATCTTCAGGTTTTCAATGAGGGTCATTTGGTTTTCAACTAGGTAAAGCAGCGTCGATGCAAACATCAGCAAGCTTTTGTCTTGAGGCAAATCATTATTGCATTGAAGTTTGATCCAACAAAGCATTCCCGTTTGTACTGTAAAATTTGGATCTGATAGACTTCTAGCTGCAGATTCCTTACCTTAGAATTCCCTGGCGTCTGCTTCGAATCCATAATTTTTCTGCTGAGCAGTACCCTGCGTGCGCCGTTGGGTGGCGTTGTTCGGATCAGTGTGTGTCGTCCGGCTCCGCGTGGCATTGTCAGCGTCGTTGTGTGACGTCACGGTCTTCTATATAGGCACCACCCCAGCACTCGTACTTCAGTTCTTTTCCACAACTTCCCATGCCAGAAGCGGAGTCAGCTAAGAACCAACAAATATTTTAGTTTTACGCTTGATTGTTTGAAGAAAGACATGCCCTTAAGAAAGGCAAAAATTCTAAAATATGATGCATGTATATATCCACAGAGCGGGGAGGCCTGGGTGGGTGTAAGGAATCTGCAGCTAGATAGTCTCTACCAGATAATTTGTTACCGAAGGTAAGTAACTTGTTCAGTTAAGAGACTTCTAGCTGCAGATTCCTTATCTTAGAATAGATACCCGAGCTATAACTCCTGGTGGTGGATCGCAAGGATATATTTCACACCAGGAAGTCCTGCAGGACCGAGCAGGCAAAATGCCCCTCTCTCCTCACCTGGCTACCCAGGCAGTAGTGTCTTGCAAACGTGTGCAAGGAAGCCCACTGTTAGAAATGGGGTTTTTGGTTGGCAGTCAGGTTACCCTCTGTCCAAGCAAGAACCCTCACTCTAGTCAGGGTAAGTCACACACAATCCAAAATTAGCCTGTGCCCACCCTCTGGTAGCTTGGCACGAGCAGTCAGGCTTACCTTAGAAGGCAATGTGTAAAGTATTTGTGCAATAAATCATACAATACCACCATATAGCACCACAAAAATACAGCACAGTGTTTAGAAAAATATATAATATTGATCAGGATAACTGTAGGTCAAAACGAATAAAGTTGCAATGTGAATTTGTAGAGATATCACTGGAAAGTGATCTAAAATGTCTTAAGTCTTTAAAAAGCAAACAAAGTCTCTTTCAAGCACAAAGTACCTGGTTTGGAGTGGAAAATCTCCTCAGAGGGTCACAGAAGAAGAGATGCGTGGAAAAATTGTGTGTGCGTCGATTTCTCCCCAGCACACATGGACTTGCGTCGTTATTTTCCACGCGGGGAAGTCGTGCGTCGTTTTCCGGCACGCGGACAGTCTCTTTCTGTGGATCACAGGGATTACCAGATGTCCCAGGTCTGTGCGTTGGTTTTCCTGCTTGTTTCCAGCTGCGCGTCGTTCTGCGGGGCTGCGCGTCGAAGTTTCGCTCTCACGGCAGGCGTCACGTTGATTTCTCCTCTGGAGGTCGGGCGACGTTGTCCTTGAGAGGCCGTGCGTCGAAGTTCCCGTCGTCCCGAAGGCGTCGCGTCGATCAGCGTCGGTGTGCGGCGTTTTTCTCACCGCGAAACAAGCTGTCGCCGCACGGAGCGTCCAAGTGAAAAAGAGAAGTCTTTTTGGTCCTGAGACTTCAGGGAACAGGAGGCAAGCTCTATCCAAGCCCTTGGAGAGCACTTTCACAGCCAGACAAGAGTTCAGCAAGGCAGCAGTCCTTTGTAGAAAGCAGACAGGTGAGTCCTTTGAGCAGCCAGGCAGTTCTTCTTGGCAGGATGTAGTTTCTGGTTCAGGTTTCTTCTCCAGCAAGTGTCTGATCAGGTAGGGCAGAGGCCCTGTTTTATATCCAAATGTGCCTTTGAAGTGGGGGAGACTTCAAAGAGTGGCTAAGAAGTGCACCAGGTCCCCTTTCAGTTCAATCCTGTCTGCCAGGGTCCCAGTAGGGGGTGTGGCAGTCCTTTGTGTGAGAGCAGGCCCTCCACCCTCCCAGCCCAGGAAGACACATTCAAAATGCAGATGTATGCAAGTGAGGCTGAGTACCCTGTGTTTGGGGTGTGTCTGAGTGAATGCACAAGGTGCTGTCAACCAAGCCCAGCCAGACGTGGATTGTAAGGCACAGAAAGATTTAAGTGCAAAGAAATGCCCACTTTCTATAAGTGCCATTTCTAGAACAGTAATATTAAATCAGACTTCACCAGTCAGCAGGATTTTGTATTACCATTCTGGCCATACTAAATATGACCTTCCTGCTCCTTTCAGATCAGCAGCTGCCACTTCAACAATGTATGGGGGCAGCCCCAATGTTAGCCTATGAAGGGAGCAGGCCTCACAGTAGTGTAAAAACGAATTTAGGAGCTTTACACTACCAGGACATATAACTACACAGGTACATGTCCTGCCTTTTACCTACACAGCACCCTGCTCTAGGGGTTACCTAGGGCACACATTAGGTGTGACTTATATGTAGAAAAAGGGGAGTTCTAGGCTTGGCAAGTACTTTTAAATGCCAAGTCGAAGTGGCAGTGAAACTGCACACACAGGCCTTGCAATGGCAAGCCTGAGACAAGGTTAAGGGGGCTACTTAAGTGGGTGACACAACCAGTGCTGCAGGTCCACTAGTAGCATTTAATCTACAGGCCCTAGGCACATATGGTGCACATTACTAGGGACTTATAAGTAAATTAAATAGTCCAATCAGGTATGATCCAAAGTTACCAGGTTAAAAAAAAAAAAAAAAGGAGAGCATATGCACTTTAGCACTGGTTAGCAGTGGTAAAGTGCGCAGAGTCTAAAAGCCAGCAAAACAGGGTCCAAAAAGTGGAGGGAGGCAGGCAAAAAGTTAGGGGTGACCACTCTAAGGCATATCAGGTCTAACACCCACGTTGCCACTTGGCAGATGTCATGTACCGGCACGCCACGAGCTAATTCATTGGTGGTAGCTTTTTCTCAGGTAGAGTGAGCCCTCAAGCCCACTGGAGGCTGCTTCTTGCCAAAGCGTAGCAAATCTTTATACAGAGAACGACCCAGCGCGAAATGGACCGTTTCAGTACTGCCCGACCATTCTTTGCACCAATGTATCCACAAAGAGTTGGTCACCACTTGGAACTCTTTTGTGCGGTCAAGGTAAAACGATAGCGCTCTTTTTGGGTCTAGCCGATGGAAACGCTCCTCTTCCTTAGAGGGATGTGGTGGCGCAAAGAAGGGTGGCAGGGTGATATTTTGACCCAGATGGAAAGGGGTCACCACCTTGGAGAGGAAAGAGGCACGAGTTCTGAGGACTACCTTATCACGATATATTGTGAGATATGGCGGTTTTGATGATAAAGCCTGCAGCTCACTCACTCTCCTGGCAGATGTAATTGCCATCAAAAAGGCTGTTTTGATTGTGAGCAGCCGGAGACGATAGTTATGTAAATGCTCAAAAGGAGCACACATTAGAAAAGTAAGTACAATATTAAGATCTCACTGGCGCATGGCAAAAGGCACAGGTGGAAACATATGCATGACCCCTTTTAAGAATCTCTGTACAACAGGACACTTCAACAAAGATGGTTGGTCGGGCAAGCGTAGGAAAGCCGATACGGCAGCAAGATAGCCCTTAAGAGTTCCTAAGGAGGAACCCTGTTGGGCAAGTGAAAGAATAAACAAAAGGACATTAGATAGAGAAGAAGAAAGAAGACCAGTAGACCTCTCTGTACAGTACGAAACAAAACGATTCCACCGGCAGGCGTAAATCGACTCAGTAGTGAGACGCCTGGCTGCCAGAATGACATCAGACTTCAGGAGGAAGGTCATAAACCATCAACTGTCGTTGCTCAACCTCCACGTGTGAAGCCGCAAAGCTGACAGGTTTGGGTGGAGAAACTTCCGCTGCTGATGCGACAGAAGATCCTCCCGAAGAGGCAACCTGATTGGAGGACTGATGCTCATCTTGAAGCTCTGGATGCGAGACTCTCCGTGCCCAATCCAGAGCCACTAGGATTACTTGGGCCCTGTCGTTGTTGATTTTCTTGAGAACTCTGGGCAGAAGTGGTATGAACGGAAACGCGTACAGGAGGCCTGAACTCCACTTGCGATGAAAAGCGTTGCCTAGCGATAGCCCCCTTGGAAACTCCAATGCGCAAAACTACTGACATTGCGTTTTCTCTACGGAGGCGAACAGATCTAACCAAGGCTCTCCCCACTGCTGAAAGAGTTCTTGCGCCACCTCCGGATGGAGATACCATTCGTGATCCGCTAAGCATTGCCAGCTGAGTTCATCCGCCCTGGCGTTCAGAGAACCTGCCAGGTGTTGAACCACCAGGGATATGCCCTGATGTTCCAGCCATGTCCAGAGACGCAGAGCCTCTTGACAAAGGGCTCACGACCCCACACCACCCTGCTTGTCCATGGACACCTGCACTACCTCCCTTTCACAACAGGAAGAAATGCTTTTAATGCTAGCCAGATCGCCTGAAACTCCAACAAGTTGATATGGAGCCCAGATTCCACCAGAGACCAGCGACCTCTGATCTCCACCTCTCCCAGATGGCCGCCCCATCCCAGAAGTGACGCACCTGTCACTACTATGAGATCTGGTTGGGGAAGGGAGCGGAGTCTGCCTTTGACCCAATCGTTGTTCACTAACCACCACTGCAGGTCTTATGCAGTTCCCTCTTAGATCTGAACCGTGTTGGTAAGACTTCCCTGATGCTGTGCCCATTGGAATTTCAGGTCCCATTGCAGAGCCCTCATATGCCATCTGGCATGTTTGACTAACAGGATGCAGGAAGCCACGAGCCCCAACAGCAATCCAGGGTAAAGGCCGAAACATCGGTATCATAACCTGAATATTCTGGACTCGTTAAGCAGGAGGATGGGCCCGATACTGCACTGTGTCCAGAACAGCTCCGATGAAAGTGAGCTTCTGAGAGCGAGTCAGGTGAAACTTCGCCACATTTATTGTTGAACCCTAGCGAATGCAGGAGGTCCGCCGTCGTCTGGAGGTGGGTGAAGAGAGCCTGGGGTGTCGGAACCTTCAACAGCCAATCGTCTAAGTAGGTGAAGACTGAAATCCCTAACCTGCGCAGATGAGCTGCCACCACCGCCATCACTTTGGTGAACACCCGAGGGGCACTGGTGAGACCGAAGGGGAGACCGGTAAACTGAAAGTGCTCGTGGCCCACCTTGAACTGCAAGTAACGCCTGTGGGCAGGCAGGATGGGGATGTGAAAATACACATCCTGCAAGTCCAATGCTACCATCCAGTCTCCTTGGTCCAGGGCAGACAAGACCTGAGCAAGAGTGAGCACCTTGAATTTCTCCTACTTGAGGAAGAGATTGATGTCCCTTAAATCCAGGATAGGGCGAAGGCCCTTGTTCTTTTTGGGAATCAGAAAGTAGCGGGAATAACAACCACTGCTTAATTCGAACATCAGGACCCTTTCTATAGCTCCCTTGGCCAAGAGAGCCATAACTTCCTTGCGGTCTCCATCAGCCGTTCTTTTATTGGAGGGATAGAAGGAGGGAAAGACTGGAAGGGGAGGGAAGAGCCCTTCCATATGATCTGCAATACCAATTTGTCCGTTGTGATGGAATGCCAGTGAGGGAGATGAAATTGAATCCACCCTCAAAATGGACAGACATGGTCCTGCAGAACCACACTAGGAGGGCTTTGGCGCAGTGGAGGGGGCTGTGTGGTGACCCGACGCATGGAACCAACACTGCACCCGCAGCCCCCATGACCTGAAGGAACCAAACTTCGGCGCACGAGTGACCCCCAGACGACCCTCTGTCTTGCCAAGGTGGTGGCTGTCCCACGAAGCCAGCCAAACCCCCCACGCCCCGCCTGCCTGTACCTGACCGGCCCTGAGCTGCTGGTGTTGTAACTTTGGGGTTGCCTTGAACCCCCAACAGTGGGCTGCCTATGCCCCAGGACTGAGACTTGTAAGTGTTTTACTTACCTCCTAATCTAACCTTTACTTACCTCCCCCAGGAACTCTTGATTTTTGCACTGTGTCCACTTTGAAAATAGCTTATTGCCATTTTTACAAAGACAACATGATATTGTTTTTATTCAAAGTTCCTAAAGTATCTAAGTGAAGTACCTTACATTTAAAGTGATGAATGTAAATCTTGAACCTGTGGTTCTTAAAATAAACTAAGTAAAGATATTTTTCAGTATACAAACCTATGTGTGTGTACAACAAATGCTTAACACTACCCTCTGATAAGCCTACTGCTTGACCACACTACCACAAAATAGAGCATTAGAATTATCTACTTTTGCCACTATCTTACCTCTAAGGGGAACCCTTGGACTCTGTGCACGCTATTTCTTACTTTGAAATAATATCTACAGAGCCAACTTCCTACACTGTGTGTGTGATTATCCATAAATACAGTGCCACTGTTCACCAGAGTGCAGAATACCAAACGCAGGAGATTTTGTATCTTGTTTTTAAAGTAAGTAATTTGTTATACCATGTGTGAATAAGATGCATTTTTGCCTTATACCCTGCATATAAAAGCGCAAGATCTGCATTTCTTAGCCATGTATTGTTATATAGATTTGTATGGTGCAGCTAATCTCCTATGAATGTATCCAGGCGCTGTAGCAGGTGGGAAGGGGTGGGACCTAGGTGTTGGGTGTGTAGCCCAGCAGAAATTAGTCAGCCAGCTTTTCAGCTTCTTGCAAAATTCAAGAAGTGAGGAGGAGGCCTTGATGCATTGGAAGAAGTCATTCCAGGTCTTGGGTCTGATGTGGGAGAATGCTCAAACATCAATGTGACTGACCTCAGGTGTCCAGTGAGTTAGTGGAAATGCAGGTGGTTGTTCAGTTATTTGTGCAGTGCTTTGTATTTGTTCCTGAGGAGTTTGAATTGGCTTTTTTTTGGATGGGGAGCCAGAGGATGTCTCTAAGGTGTGTTGAGATGTGGGTATGTAGTAGGAACTCAAGGATGAGTTTCGTTGCGATGTTCCGAATAGTCTAGAAGAGAAATGTAGGAGGTGGTTGGAGATCTGGCATAATGTGTTGTAGTCTAGTCTACTAGTGATGAGGACTTGCATGATGGTGCCTCTGGTGTTCAGGGATAGCCATTTGAATTTTTTGCAGAGCACATGAAGAATGCTGGAGTTAACAGTGTCATGCCATAGTGTTGCGTTGAGCTTGTCCTCCAAGATGATTCCTAGGTTTCTGATGTGGTTGATTGGAGTGGGTTTTGTTCCAAGCCCTGATGGCCATCATGTGGGGTTCTTGTTCAGGAAGATCAGCACTTCATCCAGTCTGCTATGCTGATAATGCATTTAGAGAAGTTGGTTCTGATCATGTTGGTAAGTGGGGTAATATAGATGTTGAACAGGTGTGGGCTGAGTGATGAATCCAGAGGGTCTGCAGATCAGCTCCTTTCTGATGTGTGCAGTGATAATCTGAATTGCTAGCTTCTTCCTGTGACGAAAGATCCTATCCAGTTGAGGACTGGCTGATCCTTAGATACCTATGTCATACAGTGTGGTGGGAGACTGTATTGAAGGCTGCGCATTGTTCGAGTAGGATGAGGGCTGTGGTTTCTTCCTGGTCCAGTAAAGCAAAGATATTGTCTGCGGCCACAATGAGTGCTTTTTCTGTAGTTTTTCTACAGTCCTGATTGGATGTGGTCTAGTAGGTTGTGGTCTATGAATTCTATTGATTTCTTTCACCATCACTTTGGATGTGTAAGTGAACAGCAAGATGGGACGGAAGTTACTCGGTTCACCGGGGTCAGATACTACTTGTTTTTTTTTGTTTGTTTTTTTTTAGAAGAGCATTGACTGCTGCATGTTTCCAGCCTTCTAGGAAGGTAGCAGATTTGATGAAGGTGTTGTTGATGTGGGTGAGGGCGCTGGTGAAGTGTTCCTCCTATGTTGCAGACGTGTTGGGGCATGGGTCTGTAGGTGCTCCTGGGAGTACCTTTTTCATGACTGCTGCAGTGTCTTCTTTGGTGAGAGTTTTGCATTCAGTCAGGTGTCTGTGGTGTTCAGGTTGACAATGAGATCTCTGGGGTCTATTTGTTGTTCAAAGTTGCTGTGGAAGACGTTTGATAATTTGACACAGAGTTCCTATAAAGTTGTGATGGTGTTGGTTGCAGCCTCGGGGTGGTGAATCCTTTGACGATTCTGAAGATCTCCTTGCAGATTCTGGAGCTTGTCTCTAACTCATTCAGTTGGTGCTGGCCTTTTGGTGTCTATTAGAAGTTAGTGGTAGCAACTGAGCGTGGCCTTGTGGATGGTTCTGGTGTCTGCATCATGGATGATTCTTCATTTTCTTTCTAGCTTCTTGAAGTAGCATTTAGATTCTCGGAGTACCTCGGTATACCAGCTGGCTTGTTAGTTGGTTCTTTGTTGCTTTTGATGGGCTCAAGGGAGTATGCTCAGTTCTTTATCTTTTATGAGTTGATGTCTGTAGGAAGTTGGCTCTGTATGTGCTATTTCAAAGTAAGGAATAGCATGCACAGAGTCCAAGGGTTCCCCTTAGAGGTAAAATAGTGGTAAAAAGAGATAATACTAATGCTCTATTTTGTGATAGTGTGGTCGAGCAGTAGGCTTATCCAAGGAGTAGTGTTAAGCATTTGTTGTACATACACATAGACAATAAATGAGGTACACACACTCAGAGACAAATCCAGCCAATAGGTTTTGTTATAGAAAAATATCTTTTCTTAGTTTATTTTAAGAACCACAGGTTCAAATTTTACATGTAATAGCTCTTTTGAAAGGTATTGCAGGTAAGTACTCTAGGAACTTTGAATCATTACTTTAGCATGTATACTTTTCACATAAAACACAATAAGCTGTTTTAAAAGTGGACACTTAGTGCAATTTTCACAGTTCCTGGGGGAGGTAAGTTATTGTTAGTTTCAACAGGTAAGTAAGGCACTTACAGGTTTCAGTTTTTGGTCCAAGGTAGCCCACCGTTGGGGGTTCAGAGCAACCCCAAAGTTATCACACCAGCAGCTCAGGGCCGGTCAGGTGCAAAGGTCAAAGAGGTGCCCAAAACACATAGGCTATAATGGAGAGAAGGGGGTGCCCCGGTTCCAGTCTGCCAGCAGGTAAGCACCCGCGTCTTTGGAGGGCAGACCAGGGGGGTTTTGTAGGGCACCGGGGGGGACACAAAGTAGCACAGAAAGTACACCCTCAGCAGCGCGGGGGCGGCCGGGTGCAGTGTGCAAACATGCGTCGGGTTTCCTTCAGTTTTCAATGGGAGACCAAGGGGTCTCTTCAGCGAGGCAGGCAAGGGGGGGGGCTCCTCGGGGTAGCCACCACCTGGGCAAGGGAGAGGGCCTCCTGGGGGTCACTCCTGCACAGAAGTTCCGTTTCTTTAGGGGCTGGGGGCTGCGGGTGCAGGGTCTTTTCCAGCCGTCTGGAAATGGAGTTCAGACAGTCGCGGTCAGGGGGAGCCTGGGGATTCCCTCTGCAGGTGTCGCTGTGGGGGCTCAGGGGGGACAACTTTGGTTACTCAGTCGTAGAGTCGCCGGAGGGTCCTCCCTGAGTTGGTTGTTCTCCACCAGTCGAGTCGGGGTCGCCGGGTGCAGTGTTGCAAGTCTCACGCTTCTTGCGGGGAATTGCAGGGGTCTTTAAATCTGCTCCTTGTAACAAAGTTGCAGTTCTTTTGGAGCAGTGCCGCTGTCCTCGGGAGTTTCTTGTCTTTTTCGAAGCAGGGCAGTCCTCAGAGGATTCAGAGGTCGCTGGTCCCTTGGAAAGCGTCGCTGGAGCAGGTTTCTTTGGAAGGCAGGAGACAGGCCGGTAAGTCTGGGGCCAAGGCAGTTGGTGTCTTCTGTTCTTCCTCTGCAGGGGTTTGTCAGCTCGGCAGTCCTTCTTCTTGTAGTTGCAGGAATCGAACTCTGTAGGTTCAGGGAAGCCCTTAAATACTAAATTTAAGGGCGTGTTTAGGTCTGGGGGGTTAGTAGCCAATGGCTACTAGCCCTGAGGGTGGGTACACCCTCTTTGTGCCTCCTCCCAAGGGGAGGGGGTCACATCCCTAATCCTATTGGGGAATCCTCCATCTGCAAGATGGAGGATTTCTAAAAGTTAGAGTCACCTCAGCTCAGGACACCTTAGGGGCTGTCCTGACTGGCCAGTGACTCCTCCTTGTTATTCTCATTATTTTCTCCGGCCTTGCCGCCAAAAGTGGGGGCCGGGGCCGGAGGGGGCGGGCAACTCCACTAGCTGGAGTGTCCTGCGGGGCTGTGACAAAGGGGTGAGCCTTTGAGGCTCACCGCCAGGTGTTACAGCTCCTGCCTGGGGGAGGTGTTAGCATCTCCACCCAGTGCAGGCTTTGTTACTGGCCTCAGAGTGACAAAGGCACTCTCCCCATGGGGCCAGCAACATGTCTCTCGTGTGGCAGGCTGCTGGAACCAGTCAGCCTACACAGATAGTCGGTTAAGTTTCAGGGGGCACCTCTAAGGTGCCCTCTGTGGTGTATTTTACAATAAAATGTACACTGGCATCAGTGTGCATTTATTGTGCTGAGAAGTTTGATACCAAACTTCCCAGTTTTCAGTGTAGCCATTATGGTGCTGTGGAGTTCGTGTAAAACAGACTCCCAGACCATATACTCTTATGGCTACCCTGCACTTGCAATGTCTAAGGTTTTGCTTAGACACTGTAGGGGCACAGTGCTCATGCACTGGTACCCTCACCTATGGTATAGGGCACCCTGCCTTAGGGCTGTAAGGCCTGCTAGAGGGGTGTCTTACCTATACTGCATAGGCAGTGAGAGGCTGGCATGGCACCCTGAGGGGAGTGCCATGTCGACTTACTCATTTTGTTCTCACTAGCACACACAAGCTGGTAAGCAGTGTGTCTGTGCTGAGTGAGGGGTCTCTTAGGGTGGCATAATACATGCTGCAGCCCTTAGAGACCTTCCCTGGCATCAGGGCCCTTGGTACCAGAGGTACCAGTTACAAGGGACTTATCTGGATGCCAGGGTGTGCCAATTGTGGAATCAAAAGTACAGGTTAGGGAAAGAACACTGGTGCTGGGGCCTGGTTAGCAGGCCTCAGCACACTTTCAATTCAAAACATAGCATCAGCAAAGGCAAAAAGTCAGGGGGTAACCATGCCAAGGAGGCATTTCCTTACAATGTCCTTTTCCATGTTGTTGGGTTGGTCAGTTTTGAGGGCATTGAACCAGCCTGCCTCTGTTACTTTGTTTCAGCTCCATGTGGTAGGTTGATGGGCATTGGTTTGTTTATATATTGTGTGGTGATTTAGAAGTTTGTTAGAGTGGTCAGTCCTTGTGAGTGGTGCAGCGGAGTTGTAGGTGATCCTGGTGGTGGTGAAGATTGGATCTAGGGTATGTCTTTCGATCTGAGGAGGGTCTGTAACAAGCTGGGTGAGTCTCATGTTGTCCAGGCTGTCAAGGAGGGCTGTGAAGAAAAAGTCCATCAGGTTCTTAAGGTAAAAGCTGGAGTCGCCAAGTAGCACGAGGTCCCTGGAGTTGATGGTGAAGGGGCAATAGTCTGTGGTGAGGTTGACAAAGTGGGTTTGTGGTCCTGATGGTCAATATATGAGGGTGCCTTTGAGAGTGAAGCTGTTGTATCTTTATATTCCAAAGTGCATGTGTTCCGTATGACAACCATGGATGTGGTGTATTTGATGGTGTCCTTGTGTATGGTTGCAAATCCTCCTCCTAGCTTGTAAACGCAGTCCTGTCGTGCCACCTTGGAGCCCATTAAGATGTCTACAACGATGTCTGGTACTGATGCAAGGTTGAGCCGGGTTTCCGTGAGAAAGAGAAGGTGCATTGTGCTGATACTGAGGAGATCCCAGATTTTGGTGTTGGTTGCTGATCGAACGGGTGTTGAGAAGCTTGCGTGCAAGTGGTCGTTGGGGGGTGCTGGTTTGGGGAGTTAAGGCAGTTGCCCGAATGGGAGGTGGTGATGTTGGTACTTGAGTGTGTGTGTGTGCGCTGCTGCAGGCAAAGCAGCAGTGTGTGCATGTGAAAGGTCCTACTGTGGTGTGTGGTGCAGTGCACCAGTTGGAGTGGCCACCTGGCTAAAGCAAGCAGAAGGTCGCTGTGATGTAGTGGTGGGTGCCAGTCAGACCAGGGTTCTTGGCTGTAAGCGTAGGCCAGGTGCAGACGAGTTTGCGTTTGGCATGATCATGCCACAGCCACAATTATGTAGGCCCTGGGAGGTGGAGGAGTATGTCAGGCAGTGGGTGAGGCTATCAACGCAGGAAGAGAGGCGCAGCAGGAGGAGCAAGTAAGAAGCAGGAGGTAAGGGTTCGGGGAGCATGAGGTGAGCATGAGAAAAGATGGGCGTAAAGCAGGAAAAAGACAGGATCCGAAAAGGCCAGTTAAGTCTGGGCCTTGGCACCAGCCACAATTTAAAAAATAAAAATAATAATAATCTTGCTAAAATTTTGAGTTGCAGGGAAAGTTTTTCCCAGAATACTTTCTTTGCCTTGCCTACGATTTTTAAGACATTTGCGTACTTTAATCTGGTCTTCCACCTCCTTGGAAAATATTTTTTTTTTTTTTTTTTTTTTTTTAATGAAGCGGTCCCCTATCCACCCCTCATGCATGTGCACACTTTTTTATGATACTTAGTGTTTGTCTGAAAAATAGTGATAATGAGATCCAATATATCATTTATCCTTAAAGTAGTTTGATTTCCACGTAAATGAGTTTCTCGACCCACTTCAAAAACTACATCTCCAACGGACACATCTTTGAATCTACTACACTCTATCTGCTTATGCTAGTTTTTTTTTGTTTTTTTTTCTCAAACATGTTTTTATTAGGTTGAATCTCGTGCAGACTTTACAATAGTGAGACCGGTGTTAACAGCTAAACCTAGCTGTTATCTTGACTCACATTATTACAGTGCATAATAAAAATCGTCACTAGTTCCATTATGATACAAATGCACAACCAGTTTGATAATAAGAAAACTAAGAAAAGAAGAGATAGAAAGAAAAATGCACAACCAGTTTGATAATAAGAAAACTAAGAAAAGAAGAGATAGAAAGAAATTAAATTAATAACCATATAACAAGTTGTAAACATAGAGCGGAGCTGGGAGATACATGTCCATTGCATTTAGTATATCTGAAACTTATGTAAGAGTCATCCATGTCCGTTGCAAGACACTCGGGTTGTAGATGGTTGCAGACCTTATCCCTTTCTTAAATTTGAAATAGGTGCAGAGATCTAATTCTAGGTGGGCATACCTCTGGATAGATAAGTTAATAATGGACCCCATTTATTTTTGAAGTTTAAAAAATCATCTACAAATATATCTGCCACTCTTTCCATGGTTAATGCTCTCCATAGACGGCTCTGCCATTGAGTGATCGCCAGAGCTTCTCATTTTTTCCAGGCCACCGCTATCGCCATTTTAGCAGCCCCTAGGCAGAGCCACATGATGGCCCTGTCCGCCCCCGTTTGAAACTGGAGAGTTTCATCTCTTAGCTCAAGAAGTGTGCAGCGGACCATAATCTCCATGGGATAGCCTAGTATATCTTTGATGTGAGCCAGGATTTCATTCCAAAAAGGGCAGATCGTGGGACAGTCCCACCATATATGTTTGAAATCTCCCTGTGCTCCACACCCTCTCCAGCACTGGTCTGTTGCATTTGGGAATATTTTCTTTAGCTTGGAAGGGTAAAGATACCAGTCGTACAAAGTTTTACTAGTTTTATTTTATGTATATGCTAACTCCCACATTAGTGAAATTTACATAAAAACACATTATAGTTCTCACTGTTTAAAGATTTTACAATTACATTTTCAAGTATGTTAAATATTTGTACAGTCGCTAGCAAATGTTGCCTTATAGAGTGAAGTAATTGCATCATCCAAAAGTCTTTTTGATCAGCGGAGTAAAATATCACTATTGTGATATTACTAGCGCTAAACAGATAAATAATACATGTACTTTTTCTTGTACTTAACAACCCCGTAGTGTCCCTGAGGCATCTTTATTGAAACTGTGCCAGCTGTCTGCTCGCATCTAGGGCCTACCTGTTTTAAAGTTAAAATAAAATATCCTAGCATCCATTTCCAGGTTTGCAACCAAATGAAATTCTATTTGACCAAATATTACTGCATAAAGTGTGTGCAAATTGGATGTGCACTGCTAAGCATTAAAACTACAAAAGGTATTTGATGGGACATGATGCAAGACACAAACGTTTTCCACAGTTTGAGCATAATTCCTCAGGCCAATAATCCCCAATTATTAGATGGGCATGTTCTTTCAAGGTGAATAGTCTCTTGTCTCTTATGTACCAAACTGCCAATAACCCCTTCCCGAAAAACGAATGGTCTGTTTCCTATGAAAACAAGCTGCTACTACAGCTGTAGTAAGAAATGTTGTTCCTGTTTTTGATATCTACAATGAGGCCACCTCTATAGCCATTGGTACATGTGCTGAATACTACTGTCTCGGTTCAGGATTATTACAGGTATCCAAGTGAGTTAAACAGCTTTGCATATCTTTTTCATATGGATAATTCTACCTGTAGATTCCTCACCTTAAAAAATTTCAAGTACAAGGCTGGACCCCAGAAAACTTTAGCAGTAGCTCCCCAGCACCAGCAGTTGACATTGACTCTGTTTCATTATCAAAAATAGAGTTGTGATGACATCAACGGGGCTGTAGAGCAACAGGGCCTGCGCCCTAACGTTAGTTCTTGCTTTTTCCATCCCTTGAAACTAGGTACAAAGTTTTGCTCTTCAGAGAATTTGGGGTTTTTTTGGTGCTAAAGGGACAGTGTCACCATCAAAGCAGTCACGCTTTAAGCTTTGTCAACAGTATACTACACACAGAACCATCACAGACCAGCACAAAAACTGTCTGTGATGTCTGCTCAAAGTATGACACTCGTTTTGCGACCTCTGTAGACAACTGCACCTTAAGTCAATGAAGGAGCACTGTGCCAAGCTATTTATGTCTCAATTCAAAGACGGTGATAGGAGTCGGAGCAAACCAGGTCCTGGTTGAAGTCACTAGCAAGGTCTAGGTCTCTTCCTGTGTCATTGCCCTATCAAGTTGAAAAGGGGGGCTTGGGCAATTCAAGAAGCAGTCATGTTATTCTTACCCTTGTTATTCCCAGATGCAGGTAAGACTTCTCCAGATCCATTTACCCTGGAGCCAGAGTTTGTAGAGATATCTCCAGGACAGTTTCTGGTAATTCCACATCCATCATCTTTACCACCACCGACTTCACCTCCTCCTCTGCTACAGCTGACGTTGGCATCCATCTGTCTGGAGTATTGGGAACCAGGAGTAGATACATATGGCTTCCTGCAAGCCATGAAGGATATTTCGGAAAGATGGTCGTCCACTCTGGTGCACCAGCTGGCCCCATGGGACAGCTGTGTATTAATCTATGTTCTTTACTGTGTATGAAATTGTTTTGTTAATATGCTGTTAGTAATCGTGTATGTCTGTAGTAGGCGATATATTTGTCCATACTTGATCTTAATCAAAAATAATAGTCTTAATAATAATAATGTTCTGGAGTAATCAAAGTGGAGATCAGAGGTGGTGACACTATTTAATGCAGAGTATAATAATTTTGTGATTTAGCAACTGTGTACTCAAAGTAATTTTGTTACTGGTCCTATGTAGCCTTTGTACTAAATCTATCCCTGCTAGTTACCTACTTTTGTTGATACCTACCATGGGACAAGGAGCAGGTTTTTTGGTTTAGTACTATAACTGCTCTTGGGCCTTACAAGTTCATCCCAGCACCACCCCAAATTTGGGCCCTAACTGACCCAATGTCATTGAGGTGGATTTTGCGACCAGTTGGCACTTAAGGACTTCCTCCCTTCTCCTCATGAACAGTTGGTCCAGATATTGACTGACAATACAACCACAATTGATACCTGAACAAACAGGGCGGTGGAGGTCTCATATTCTCTAGGTGGTCCTTCATGTGACTAGACCAAGGCGCATAAACAGTTTGACTGGTGACTAATCACTTGGCAGGATCCTTGAGCACCAGAGCCAACAGTGGGAGTCAGTAATCTTGCTGACCACAAGTGGCGCCTTTATCCGAAGGCAGACCTAGATCCCTTTGCTCTTTGGGGCCAACTTCAGATTGATTTGTTTGCCACTCACAACAACTCATGGCCAAACGTTTTGTGTCCTCCTGTATCTATTGCAAGGAGACTTCAGTGTGTGTTCAGTTGAAGTGAAAGTTTCCATTTCACTACGCACGTCCTCCCATATCCTTGATTCCTTGGATTGTGTTGAAGGTTCACCACAACCAGAGAAGCGTGTGGTGCAAAGACCTATGGCACCTCACTGTAGCAGCCTCTTCATCTACTGTTCAGATTGGATATATTAGTGCAGTAGGTATGGCAGATCATGCATCCCAATCTTTAAAGCCTACATCTTCATGTATGAGCAGTATCTACGGGCAAGGTTCATCTGACAGCCTTGTTACCGTTTCTTTGGTTACCAGTTAAACACCTGTTTGAAGTTTCCTGAATGGGTTGACAAATATGTATCCGCTCATACCATTCGTCATGCCAAATTTGGACCATTACATGGTCCTCTCTCCACACCTTTGCCCAACGTTGTTTGGATTCTGAAGTGAAAAGAGACTTTGACCATTCTGTGCTTCCAGATTTCCTAATCTGATCTTTCTCCATTGCATGGGAATCCATCCAAAGATGAGTAATCTCCAAGAGGAGGTATGGATCACAAGTAACTTTCCTTTGGTAACCATCTGTTCAGGGCATGTGTAGTTATAGATACACAGGCTTTGCACACTTCTGCCGTGTAGTGTTTGGTCCGGATGTGTGCAAGATTTTTCTTTGAAGAAGTCGCTCAAGTCACAAGTTCAAGTGACTCCTCCTCTCGGTTATAGTGCGCATGGGCATTGACTCCATTGTTAAATTTTCTTTCTACTGCCTGGTTCGCACGTGTGCCTTTGCTCTGTTGTCGACTTTGTCACGGTTCGCCTTTCAGGTCACATGTCACATTCCCTTTGTTTGTATTGTTTCCCATCGTGTTTCCTCCCTGTGCATCGAGATTCCGGTACATCGGTTCGAATTTGAACTACCCTCGTAGAGACTCACCGTTCAGGCCTCCTTCTGAATCTGTGTCTTTTCAGAATGCCCGATTGGTGATGGAATAGACGCCCTTCCATTACTGCTCACATAGTCGGTGCAGGGATGCTTCATGTGGCAAACACCTCGTCTGTAACCTGTTTTTGTCACCCAAGCACAGGGAAGTGGATTGCGATGTGTGCTCAAAAAAGAATCTTCGTGACCACCAAGCGTGCTGCCTAGGAATGTCACGCAGAACCATCAACGACACTCAAGATATCTTCGGTGCAGAACTCACCAAAAAGGACGCAAGCCACCGTCTGCTGCGAAGGAAGAGGCATTTTCCATTGAGGGCAGTTCTGACTCTGACCTCGAAGTCCACCTGGAAATTGAGAATGTTATGACAGCTTAGTAACCTGTGCATATGGTCTCCCCTGCCCACATACATCCTCCAGAGCCCTCCAAGAGACACTCTGCTCTTCTGGATCCATACTCGGAGGTCCTCGGTCCACCACAGCCTCCTGGCCATGATCAGCACTGACCAACTGGCCGCCTTTGGCGCAGAAACCGAAGACTTCAGTATCATGTAATTTGACCACAGAACGGCAGCCTGCGTCTTGACAATGTATGCTGAGCCAACCGTTGCCATCAGTTCAGAGCAGAGCTTCAATGCCGAAGACTAAATCCGGTTTGGAGCCGAAATCTTTGAAGCGGAGCTCCAAGTCCAGTTCGAAACATCAGCGGAGCCAATCCTATACAGACTCCAAGAACAGCTGGATGTGAGACAAAAACTGATCCCCATCCAGCCCCACTCCTGACACATCCTTGGAAAAGCTTTGACTCCTAACTCTTCCATCACTTAAAAGAAGGGTAATGTTTCAATAGGCTTTGGACATGCCAGTTTCTCCCAAACAGAGAAAGTGTGTACAAAGCTACCCCTTTCAACAGCCTCTCCACCACCACCTGCTTCACCTTCTCCACCGCACTATGGAGAAGATCCATTGCCACAAGAGTGGTGGTCTCAGACGCTGCTGGTTATGGTGGGACACAAGATACATTAGGGGAAAATACCACAAAATGACCTCTGGGATGCCTATGATACTGATCCCTCTGCGGACCTTGCACGCCTTTCTCTTTCCTCATGACACCACCCCTTCCCATGAAGTTATAGCCATAGCTGCTGCATTCCACGTCATTAAATTACATAAAGAGCCTCTAGAAGAGGACTTCGTTTTTGATACACTCTAACACCAATAGGGCTACACAATATCTCCTTATGTTGAAGGGAATGTTACACAGCAGATATATTTACGTATCCTATCACTGCTAGGGTCATAACCGGGTTTGACAAAGTACAAGCCCTCCACATCTGACCCTATATACATTAGGGGCCAGTTGCCACCAAATTCCCTTGTCACCACCACTGCTCGCAAACGCTCCCATTCGCAGGCAAGTGGGGTTACCCCACTCCAGATAATGAGTAAGCGGATCAATGCTACGAGGGAGAGAGTTGCAGCACAAGCAGCCAGTCATTGGTGAATCGCCAACTCTTGGGGCTTTCTGGCGCGCTATGACTGAGCCCATGGGGATGAAATGGAGAATCTCCTCTAGTATCTCCGAGATGAGCACAAAAAGGGTTGCCAAGAACTCATGGCAGAAGGCAAACTCATCTCTAAAACCTCTATACACTGTGCACTAGATGCTGTTGACGCCGCAGCTAGGGGGATGAACACCAGTATACTACTTAGACACCATGCATGGATTCATATTTCATTCTTTAAACCAGAAGTATAGCAAAATTTACTCAATACGCCATTTGACAAGGAACAGCTCTTTGGGCCTCAAGTAGATGCTACATTAGAGAAAATCAAGAAAGACACTGAGTTGGTTTGGGTCCCTTCATATACCTACTCTTTGTGGCACCTTTTGTTAAGCTCAAAAACAACTTCCACCTCATATCAGAGACAGCAGAGCCAAAGTAACTCCCCAAGGTGCTGCTATTGTGGTTCTTACAGAGGCAACACTGCTGAAGGTAGGGGTAAGGGTGCCTCCCCACGTGGAGCAACACCCTCCACCAAACAATGACTTTCCTCTCCTGCACCCCAATCATTTAACACCTGCAGGGGTCGATCACAGGATTTTCTGCCCACTTGGCAACTTATTACATCAGACCAGTGGGTGCTAGCTATTATCCAATATATCAATTGTCTGTAGCTCATTACTGCACCTCCCTACATTCCACCTCGCACTCAGAGGCTATCACTGGAAAACCAAGCATTGCTCAAACAAGAGGTTCAAGCTCTTCTTCTCAAGGGAGCTATAGAACCATCCCTCCTCAATATCAGTCCTCAGGAGTATACTCTCTATACTTTGTAATCCCCAAAAAGGATGGGTCTTTACGGCAAATCCTACATCTCAGACCACCAAAAGAATAGATTCTGTCAGAGCACTTCCATAGTCACCTTGCAAGATGTGATTCCACTTCCTCAACAGGGGGACTCTATGGGTACTCTAGACATAAATAATACCTGTTTTCACATCCCAGTACAACCAGTTCATCACAAATATGAGGTTTGAATTGGCCTGCAAACATTATCAGTTCAAACTCCTTCCTGTCTGGGTGACTACTGCACCCTAGGTATTCACAAAGTGCCTACCTGTGGTAGCAGCTCATCCGTGCAGACAAAAACAGACAAAAAGTCCACATATTTCCATATCTGGACAATTGGATCATCAAAGCTAGCACTCATCAACAGTGTCAACACACTCCAATTACACTGGACCTGCAACCCCACTTGGAGTCACTGTCAATGTTGCCAAGTCTCACCTACATCCTCTACAGTTTCAGCCGTATCTGGTGACTATTCTAAGCACACAAATAGAATTAGCCTATGCCAAGAATTTTCAGACTGTTACCTCAATTTAAGGTGAATCAACAACGTAGTCGGGACAGTTGTGCACCTCTTAAGGAGGCTGCCCTCCTGCAGTGCCATAGTACCCCATGCCAGGTAAGACATGCACCTGTTACAGGAGTGTTTAGCTTGACAGTGGTCTCAGTCACAGGGTCATTTAGACGATCTAGTGTTGATAGACCACCAGACTGATCACTCTCTGCTGTGGTGTAATGCCAACAACTTGTTGAAAGGGCGGCTTTTTCTCAACCTTGTTCCCTCACATTACTGTTCTCATCTATCACAAACCATTTGGAGATGGGACCTGCATCCCAACATTCACCTGTTAACGGATTATCTCTCAGGCAGTGGAGATTTTGCAGATGTCCTCAGCACTATGCAGCAACAATTCCACAAGTGGGAACTCCACATACAAGTCCTCCCATACTTCCACAGACAGACCTTTTTGCAACCGCAAACTTAGTGATCTGGCTCCTGAGTTCATACAGTTTGATTACCTCAATCTACCACCTGAGTGTAGGACCATTCTTTAAGAAGCTCCTAGGCCTACCACCCATGCATGCTATGTTGCAAAATTGATACAGTTTGTCTGTAATTGCTATTCAAAGCACATTGATCCTTTTAAATCTAATGTACAAGACATTGTCTGTTACTTGCTTCATTTACAAAAATCTGGACTACCATTTACATCTATAAGATTGTCTTGCTGTAATAGCTGCCTATCTACAGACTAGACACCATATTTTCTTATTCAAAGTACGAGATATTAAAACCTTCATAGAAGGGCTCAAGAGTTATTCCACTATGGTTTCAACCTGCACCCTCATGGAACCTTAACATTCTTCCTATTTGACTTATGTGCCCTCCGTTTGAAGCCCTACATACATGCCCTCTTCAGTTTCTTTGTTGGAAAAGGGCATTTTTAATTGTATCACTTCACTTACACGTGTTAGTGAGCTCCAGGCTTTAACTTTGGAAGAACCTTTCTTCCAGCTACACAGAGAGGGTGTCTCTCCCTACCAACCCCAAATTTCCTCCCTAATATTTTCTCATTTTCACCTCAACCAATCAAAGGTTACTGGTCTTTTTCCCACAACCACATTCAGTTGCACAGAGGACTCTCTACATTTTAGATGGTAAAAGGTTCCTTGTGTTCTACATTGGTAGAACTAAAACATTCAGGAAAACTAAACAACTATTTGTTGCTTTCTCACCTCCCCATAAAGGAAAATCTATATCCAAATCAGGCATAGCCAGATGAATAGTTAAGTGCATTCAATCGTTATGCTAAAGCCAAAAGAACTTTACATACACATCCTAGACCACACACTACTAGGAAGAAAAGAGAATCCATGGCTTATCTAGGTAACATTCTAGTAGCTGACATATGCAAAGCATCTACATGATCCACACATTTTACAAAATGTTATTGTTTGGCTCTTTTAGCACACCAACCAGCCAATGTAGGTCAGGTGGTGCAACATCCACTTTTTCAGACTGCTGCAACACCCACTGGTTAGTGACCACTTCTGAGAGTGACTGCTTTCCAGTTTATGCAAAGCATGTGTATCTACAGCCACACATGCCTCAAATGTAATATGTTACCCTGTAAGCATCTGTCCATGGCATGTAGTGCTGTAGATTCATATGCACCCACCTTCCTCC